>NC_044031.1:341011867-341324100 GCF_901765095.1 Microcaecilia unicolor | reverse complement strand
AGGCTGATTGTTCTCACTGATGGGTGACGTCCACGGCAGCCCCTCCAATCGGAACACTTTCTAGCAAAGTCCTTTGCTAGTCCTCGCGCGCCGATGCGCACCGCGCATGCGCGGCCATCTTCCCGCCCGAACCGGCTCGTGCCAGCAAGTCTCATATGTAGCAAGACAGAGAGAAGGGAAGACACAACTCCAAAGGGGAGGCGGCGGGTTTGTGAGAACAATCAGCCTGCTGTCCTCGGAGAATACCTTCTACAGGTATGTAGCATTCGCTTTCTCCGAGGACAAGCAGGTTGCTTGTTCTCACTGATGGGGTATCCTTAGCCCCCAGGCTCACTCAAAACAACAACCATGGTCAATTGGGCCTCGCAACGGCGAGGACATAACTGAGATTGACCTAAAAAATTTACCAACTAACTGAGAGTGCAGCCTGGAACAGAACAAACATGGGCCTAGAGGGGTGGAGTTGGATTCTAAACCCTGAACAGATTCTGAAGCACTGACTGCCCGAACCGACTGTCGCGTCGGGTATCCTGCTGCAGGCAGTAATGAGATGTGAATGTGTGGACAGATGACCACGTCGCAGCTTTGCAAATCTCTTCAATAGTGGCTGACTTCAAGTGGGCTACCGACGCTGCCATGGCTCTAACATTATGAGCCGTGACATGACCCTCAAGAGCCAGCCCAGCCTGGGCGTAAGTGAAGGAAATGCAATCTGCTAGCCAATTGGATATGGTGCGTTTTCCCACAGCCACTCCCCTCCTGTTGGGATCAAAAGAAACAAACAATTGGGCGGACTGTCTGTTGGGCTGTGTCCGCTCCAGATAGAAGGCCAATGTGTGCAGCTGACGTTCAGCAGGGCAGGAATGAGGACGGGGAAAGAATGTTGGCAAGACAATTGACTGGTTCAGATGGAACTCCGACACAACCTTTGGCAAGAACTTAGGGTGAGTGCGGAGGACTACTCTGTTATGATGAAATTTGGTGTAAGGGGCCTGGGCTACCAGGGCCTGAAGCTCACTGACTCTACGAGCTGAAGTAACTGCCACCAAGAAAATGACCTTCCAGGTCAAGTACTTCAGATGGCAGGAATTCAGTGGCTCAAAAGGAGGTTTCATCAGCTGGGTGAGAACGACATTGAGATCCCATGACACTGTAGGAGGCTTGACAGGGGGCTTTGACAAAAGCAAACCTCTCATGAAGCGAACAACTAAAGGCTGTCCTGAGATCGGCTTACCTTCCACACGGTAATGGTATGCACTGATTGCACTAAGGTGAACCCTTACAGAGTTGGTCTTGAGACCAGACTCAGACAAGTGCAGAAGGTATTCAAGCAGGGTCTGTGTAGGACAAGAGCGAGGATCTAGGGCCTTGCTGTGACACCCTCCTCTTAGTGGAGTCTTTCCTGGAAGCAAGCAAGATGCGGGAGACACCCTCTGACAGACCCAAAGAGGCAAAGTCTACGCTCTCAACATCCAGGCCGTGAGAGCCAGGGACCGGAGGTTGGGATGCAGAAGCGCCCCTTCGTCCTGTGTGATGAGGGTCGGAAAACACTCCAATCTCCACGGTTCTTCGGAGGACAACTCCAGAAGAAGAGGGAACCAGATCTGACGCGGCCAAAAAGGAGCAATCAGAATCATGGTGCCTTGGTCTTGCTTGAGTTTCAACAAAGTCTTCCCCACCAGAGGTATGGGAGGATAAGCATATAGCAGACCCTCCCCCCAGTCCAGGAGGAAGGCATCCGATGCCAGTCTGCCGTGGGCCTGAAGCCTGGAACAGAACTGAGGGACTTTGTGGTTGGCTCGAGATGCGAAGAGATCTACCAAGGGGGTGCCCCACGCCTGGAAGATCTGTCGCACTACACGGGAATTGAGCGACCACTCGTGAGGTTGCATAATCCTGCTCAACCTGTCGGCCAGACTGTTGTTTACGCCTGCCAGATATGTGGCTTGGAGCACCATGCCGTGACGGCGAGCCCAGAGCCACATGCTGACAGCTTCCTGACACAGGGGGCGAGATCCGGTGCCCCCCTGCTTGTTGATGTAATACATGGCAACCTGGTTGTCTGTCTGAATTTGGATAATTTGGTGGGACAGCCGATCTCTGAAAGCCTTCAGAGCGTTCCAGATCGCTCGTAACTCCAGAAGATTGATCTGCAGATCGCGTTCCTGGAGGGACCAGCTTCCTTGGGTGTGAAGCCCATCGACATGAGCTCCCCACCCCAGGAGAGACGCATCCGTGGTCAGCACTTTTTTGTGGCTGAGGAATTTGGAAAGGATGTCCCAGAGTCAAATTGGACCAAATCGTCCACCAATACAGGGATTTGAGAAAACTCGTGGACAGGTGGATCACGTCTTCTAGATCCCCAGCAGCCTGAAACCACTGGGAAGCTAGGGTCCATTGAGCAGATCTCATGTGAAGGCGGGCCATGGGAGTCACATGAACTGTGGAGGCCATGTGGCCCAGCAATCTCAACATCTGCCGAGCTGTGATCTGCTGGGACGCTCGCACCCGCGAGACGAGGGACAACAAGTTGTTGGCTCTCGTCTCTGGGAGATAGGCGCGAGCCGTCCAAGAATCCAGCAGAGCTCCTATGAATTTGAGTTTCTGCACTGGGAGAAGATGGGACTTTGGATAATTTATCACAAACCCCAGTAGCTCCAGGAGGCGAATAGTCATCTGCATAGACTGCAGGGCTCCTGCCTCGGATGTGTTCTTCACCAGCCAATCGTCGAGATATGGGAACACGTGTACCCCCAGTCTGCGAAGTGCCGCTGCTACTACAGCCAAGCACTTTGTGAACACTCTGGGCGCAGAGGCGAGGCCAAAGGGTAGCACACAGTACTGGAAGTGACGTGTGCCCAGCTGAAATCGCAGATACTGTCTGTGAGCTGGCAGTTTCGGGATGTGCGTGTAGGCATCCTTAAAGTCCAGAGAGCATAGCCAATCGTTTTCCTGAATCATGGGAAGAAGGGTGCCCAGGGAAAGCATCCTGAACTTTTCCTTGACCAGATATTTGTTCAGGGCCCTTAGGTCTAGGATGGGACGCATCCCCCCTGTTTTCTTTTCCACAAGGAAGTACCTGGAATAGAATCCCAGCCCTTCTTGCCCGGATGGCACGGGCTCGATCGCATTGGCGCTGAGAAGGGCGGAGAGTTCCTCTGCAAGTACCTGCTTGTGCTGGAAGCTGTAAGACTGAGCTCCCGGTGGACAATTTGGAGGTTTTGAGGCCAAATTGAGGGTGTATCCTTGCTGGACTATTTGGAGAACCCACTGATCGGAGGTTATGAGAGGCCACCTTTGGTGAAAAGCTTTCAACCTCCCTCCGACTGGCAGGTCGCCCGGCACTGACACTTGGATGTCGGCTATGCTCTGCTGGAGCCAGTCAAAAGCTCGTCCCTTGCTTTTGCTGGGGAGCCGAGGGGCCTTGCTGAGTCGCACGCTGCTGTCGAGAGCGAGCGTGCTGGGGCTTAGCCTGGGCCGCAGGCTGTTGAGAAGGAGGATTGTACCTACGCTTGCCAGAAGAGTAGGGAACAGTCTTCCTTCCCCCAAAAAATCTTCTACCTGTAGAGGTAGAGGCTGAAGGCTGCCGGCGGGAGAACTTGTCGAAAGCGGTGTCCCGCTGGTGGAGCTGCTCTACCACCTGCTCGACTTTCTCTCCAAAAATATTATCCGCACGGCAAGGAGAGTCCGCAATCCGCTGCTGGATTCTATTCTCCAGGTCGGAGGCACGCAGCCATGAGAGTCTGTGCAACACCACACCTTGAGCAGCGGCCCTGGACGCAACATCAAAGGTGTCATACACCCCTCTGGCCAGGAATTTTCTGCACGCCTTCAGCTGCCTGACCACCTCCTGAAATGGCTTGGCTTGCTCAGGGGGGAGCTTGTCCACCAAGCCCGCCAACTGCCGCACATTGTTCCGCATGTGTATGCTCGTGTAGAGCTGGTAGGACTGAATTTTGGCCACGAGCATAGAAGAATGGTAGGCCTTCCTCCCAAAGGAGTCCAAGGTTCTAGAGTCCTTGCCCGGGGACGCTGAAGCATGCTCCCTAGAACTCTTGGCCTTCTTTAGGGCCAAATCCACAGCTCCAGAGTCATGAGGCAACTGAGTGCACATCAGCTCTGGGTCCCCATGGATCCGGTACTGGGACTCGATCTTCTTGGGACTGTGGGGATTACTTAGAGGCTTGGTCCAGTTCGCCAGCAATGTCTTTTTGAGGACATGATGCATGGGTACTGTGGACGCTTCCTTAGGTGGAGAAGGATAGTCCAGGAGCTCAAACATTTCAGCCCTGGGCTCGTCCTCCACAACCACCGGGAAGGGGATGGCCGTAGACATCTCCCGGACAAAGAAAGCGAAAGACAGGCTCTCAGGAGGAGAAAGCTGCCTTTCAGGAGAGGGAGTGGGATCAGAAGGAAGACCCTCAGACTCCTCGTCAGAGAAATATCTGATGTCCTCTTCCTCTTCCCACGAGGCCTCACCATTGGTGTCAGACACAAGTTCACGGACCTGTGTCTGCAACCGTGCCCGGCTCGACTCCGTGGAACCACGGCCACGGTGGGAGCGTCGAGAGGTAGACTCGCCCGCACCGGCGAAGCTCCCTCCGCCGACGTAGTCGGGGAGCCTTCCTGGGAGGCTACCGCAATCGGTACCGCAAGCGGCACCGATGTCGGAGACCTCACCCCGGGCAATGGGCCAGCTGGCGCCTCGCTCGACGGTACCGGTGGCGCAAGCACCCCGGGTACCGGAGGGGTAGGGCGCAACAGCTCTCCCAGGATCTCTGGGAGAACGGCCCGGAGGTTCTCGTGCAGAGCGGCTGTGGAAAAAGACATGGAAGCCGATGCAGGAGTCGATGTCAGAACCTGTTCCGGGCGTGAAGGCTGTTCCGGGCTGTCCAAAGGGGGAGCGCACCGACACCTCTTGAACAGAGGGCGAGCGGTCCTCTCGGTGCCGATGCCTACTGGGTGCCGACTCCCTCGGCGACCCAGAGCTCTCGGTGCCGACATGGGAAGGGGACCGGTGACGATGCTTCTTCGATTTTTTGGGACGAAGCATGTCACTGGTGCTTCCCGGCATCGACGAGGAGGACGTAGAATCCAGCCGTCTCTTCCTCGGGGCCGAGGCCGAAGAAGGTCGGTCTCGGGGGGGGGGGCTGTACCGCAGGAGCCCTCAGGGTAGGGGGAGACCCACCCGAAGGCTCACCGCCAACAGCAGGGGAATGGACAGCCCTCACCTGCACTCCAGACGAAGCACCACCGTCCAACGACATCAGCAGACAAGGAGGTCTCGATACCACCGACGCCGACGCAGCCCTCCGATGTCGCCCCGATGCAGAGGGCCGATGCCTCGATGCACTCGATGCAATCGGGGGCGAGGATGAAGGTCCGGGCGCCGACGACGTCGAAGCAGTCGATACTCCCGGTGCCGATGCCGACGAAGAGCCCGAGAACAAAACGTTCCACTGGGCTAATCTCGCTACCTGAGTCCGCTTTTGCAAAAGAGAACACAGACAACAGGCCTGCGGGCGGTGCCCAGCCCCCAGACACTGAAGACACGACGCGTGCCTGTCAGTTAGTGAGATTACCCGGGCGCACTGGGTGCACTTCTTGAAGCCGCTGGAAGACTTCGATGTCATGGGCGGAAAAATCGCGCCGGCGAGATCAAAACTCGAAATGGCGAAAATGGCACCACAAAAATAGGGGGAAGAAAACTTCGAACCGAGGCCTAAATAGGGCCTACCCCGACGACGAAAGAAAACTTACCGGGGCAAAACTAGAAGTACGGGAAGGGAGAAAACCATAAAGGTCTCCTTCCGACACCTTTTTTTTTTTTTTTTAAAGTGAAGTCGAAAAACGACGCGCGAGGTCAACTTTCGGGGCGCGAACGGCGAAACACAACCGTACCGAGCGCGGACAAAAGAAGACTGGCCGGCACGAGCCGGTTCGGGCGGGAAGACGGCCGCGCATGCGCATCGGCGCGCGAGGACTAGCAAAGGACTTTGCTAGAAAGTGTTCCGATTGGAGGGGCTGCCATGGACGTCACCCATCAGTGAGAACAAGCAGCCTGCTTGTCCTCGGAGAATATCAATGATATGCTTTGATGTCCCCATGCATACCTCCTACCCACCCCCATCCTCCCACCCTGTCAGACTGTCATAGTAATGCTTGAATGTTTTCACTTATATACACTGTCAGCTAGCACATTTGCTTATTTCCAATCTGAGGAAGAAGGGCAACCTTCGAAAGCTAATCAAGAAATGTATTAAGTTATGTCCAATAAAAAAGGTATCATCTTATTTTCTTTTCCATGTTTTATTTTGTTTGGTTTCTATTGATAACCTTAAGAGTGGACTAACACGGCTACCACACTCCTCTACTTATGTGGATTAGAATGGCATCTCCCCTCAAGAAGGAAGAAAAGAGCAAGTTTTGGACCCTTTTGACCTTTCTGGATTTCTAGAAGAGTCTTGTCCTGCTGTTACCACCGCTACTTTGATTGCTTCCTTTGCCCTGGAGCCAGATTGTAACTAGCTCTTAAATTGTGTTTTTGCTGTAAAGAACTGGAATTTTGGGGTCATAAAGTTCAAATATTTCCTGACCTGTGCAGAGCTACACAACTCAGGAGAAAGGCATTTCTAACCTTGAAACCTGAACTTGTGGCTCTGTGGCGAATGTTTTTTTTCTACAATTTCTGTGTAAATGTTTGGTTAAGTTAGATTTTTCTGGACCCAGAACATTTTAAGAATTTCCTAGCAGCAGGAAAGCTGCCATAGCCCATGTTGGTTTCCACTCCTACTTCTAGCCTACTCTAAGTTGGATCTTTGTATATCTATCCACATTTGGAGTTAAGACATTTCCTTAGTTTACCTTTAATTCTAGTTTATTTAGTTTATTTTCTCCTGCTAACTAGAATCCTACCCCCCCCCCCCCCTTATTTTCTTTATGACAATATGATTGGCTTATTTCCACTTAAGGGATGATTTTCTGTGTGCCAAGAGTTGTCTTGATCGTATTTGAAAATTAAAATTAAAAATATTTTTCAAAAAGAAGAAAAACTTACAGCCTTGTTTTCTCCATACATATCATTTTGTTTTCAAAAAGCTATCAAATAACCATATCTTAACACTCTAGTCTTAAAATATAAGACAAACTATGACAAATAGAGAAAGGCAGTGAATTCTAAACCTCAACTGCAAAATAATAAGTCCCTTGATGTATTCGTTTATATTTCATACGTTTAACAGATGGAAACTGTAAAATTAAATGACTATAATTATAACTCCCAGAATGACCACACAACAGACCAATTAAAGAAGGAAAGTTGTCAAGCACATTTCCATATAATGTTTTGAAAAACAAACAACATAGCTTGAATTAAATACATAAATCCACTGGTGACCAGTGTAAATCCAGAAACAAAGGCATAATATGATCAGATCTTGATTTCCAATATATCAGTCTCGCAGCCATGTTTCCAAGTTTATTCAGCATTTACTACCCTGCCCATGGGAGCTGTCAGGGTGGTTTACAATCTAAAATGAAAGCAGGGAATTGATAATTATAAAAATAAAAAAGACAACAGACCAGGGCATTATACAGTACAGACCGGGGAAGAACTACAATCAAGATAGTAAAGGGGGAGGGTGAGATAAAACAGTAGGGATGCTGTACTGTAAAATGGCCAGTTGGTGTACCTCAGTGCTGTGTTTTGGGACCTGTTCTTTTCTCCATCTGTACTTGTCCCTTGGTGCTCTGATCTCATCCCATGCTTTTCAGTATCACCTTTATGCTGATGACTTCCAGATCTATCTCTCCACACCAGGAATTTCAGCAGAAATCCAGGCCCAAGTATTAGCCTGCCTGTCTGACATTGCTGCCTTGATGTCTCACCTCCATCTAAAACTAAACATGACCGAGCTGCTTATGTTGATACGATGCACAAGAAATGCACTGTCCTCTCATAATAGCTGTAAAACACTCCAGTTGAGTGGAGGAGTGGCCTAGTGGTTAGGGTGGTGGACTTTGGTCCTGGGGAACTGAGGAACTGAGTTCGATTCCTGGCACTGGCAGCTCCTTGTGACTCTGGGCAAGTCACTTAACCCTCCATTGCCTGCCGCATTGAGCCTGCCAGGAGTGGGAAAAATGTAACAAAAAAATAAAAACCATCATGGCATCCACAATATCAATATCACTGAAAGTAAAGTACTCCTGTATATCTCTCTCCAATAAAGGGAGAAGCTGAGGGTCCAACAACAGCTGATCACTGAATCTCCATTACCCCAAGGAGCTCTCCTGACTTTTAATTGCGATTTGAGAGGGGGTATGATCTGACCAAACTTCTCCTATAATCTCATAAACCTGTGCACAAGAGGAGCGTTTAAGGGGCCACATGTCTATTCGAGTGTAGGATCTATATAGTGCAGAAAAAAAGGTAAATTCTTTTTCCCCAGGGTGAAACAACCTCCACACATCCTCCAAGCTGTGGTGAGCCATAAAGAACAACAGCTTAGCCCTGTCCCGTCTAGTATACTGAATGGCTGAATTGGAGTTCTGTATATGTGGGTCACAAGTAAGGTTGAAATCCCCACCTACTATCAAGATCCTTTCAACAAAAACAATCAGCTGCTGCTCAAGGTCCTCAAAACACCCCCTGCTCCTTATTCGGAACATATAAATTCACCAAAGTATAAAGCTGACTTGCCAACTGTTGCTTTAAAAAAATAAATCGATCACCCACATCCCGTTTAACTTCCCGTGGCACACACCGCACAGATTTATGAATGACTATGCCCACCTCATAAGTCTTGCGCTGATGCTTATTTAGAATCAAGATATATGTGTGGGTAAGACCTATGTGTAAACAAATGTTCATGACAAAGTAAGAAGTTGTGATAAGTATGAGGCTGTCCTATCCGGGGTAGGCCACTAGAGGGCGCTAGGAGAATAGGTGGAGGTCGCTAGGACCGGGGAGAGCCCTGGGATGTCCACAGGTGTGGGAGGTTATGGGCTGGGTCCTGTGTAGCTAATTAACCACTTTATACCCACCTGAGTTGTGAAAGGAAGAGAAGTGAGCTGGCAGCAGAGGAAGAGAGATCCCCCTGGAAGATACTGGCTAACCCTATGGACTTGTGGTGGACTGTGTCCAAAGGAAAGAAGCAGGCTGAAAATCCTGGGGTAAGAAGTCCCTAAAGCATTAGTGTTGGACTGTGTGTCAGTACTTATAGGAACTGTGTGTCCAAAGAAGGAAGGACTGTGTGTCCAGGACTGTGTGTCCCAGTACTGAGAGAAGCAGGCTGCAAGCCTGGGGTTAGAAGTCCCCAAAGTATTGAAGTTAGTACTGAGCCCATGTATCTGTGTGGGGCGGCTCTGTGTGAAGACCTATGAAAGTATAAAGTATTAAGCTACAAGAAGTGTGCCCAGGGGCTGGAATAAAGAGTTGCCTGAGATATATGCAGTTGGTGAGACCTGTTTAATTTGCTTAGTGGGAACCAGGTCACCCTGACCGAGAAGGGGTAGCACACTAAGTTGCATATGATCTGCATATTGAGAACCAGGTCACCCTGAGTGAGAAGGGGGATATCACAAGGTGTATTTCTTGAATAAAGCCAATCCCCATATGTGTCCTGTGTGCTGCCTTAAAATAAAACTGCTGCTTTTGAGGGGAATTCAAACCCTTCACATTATAAGAGAGAAAGGTGAGAGCATCCATAACAAGGACACAGATTCCATACCCCCAACAACTATCTGAATTTCCCCAAATCTCCCTCCCCCCCAGAGAACTAACCCCATCCATCCCTTCCACCTTCATATCCCAAGCCCCTGCTTGTCCCAACCAGCCACAAATCCCCACTCCTCACCCTCCACCCAACTCCCTCCCCACCTTCCATGTGAAAGCAGGTAAAGCAAGAGGAAGCAACCGTCAGGTCAGTAAAATACTGGGGCCCTCCTGCAGAGAAAGGCCCACCATACTCCCACCTTTAAAACACAAACCAGAAGGAGCTGGCAGATGAAAAATCAGAAGGATGGCCTCCACATTGGTCTATAGAGGACCAAGACCAACTTCTTCGGCCTCACCGTTCCCTGACATCATCGCGGAGGTTCCAAGGTGCTCACAGCTGCTGAAGAGCTAAGCGCAGGTGAAGTACACAAGGAGATAGATGGTAAACCCGCCTCCGCAAACTGGGTGTGGAACGGCTTGGTAATGTCGCTGTGCTCAGTAAATGCAAACCCAATAGGGAATAGCCAGCGATAACACACTTGGTGTTGCCGTAAAGCCACAGTCCAATACTAATACTCTTGATGACTCACAGAGTCACAGGAGCCACATCTAAGTAGAGTTCAATCTTGGCCAATTGCCAGATTATGGGGCCATCATGCTGCCTTGCCACCCTTAGCACTTGCTCTACATGTCGATGGAAGTACACAGTAATATCACATGGCACATTTCAGTCCCTAGGCCTTGCAGTCCTATGCGCCTGTTCAGTAAGGAGATCCTCCGCAGCATGCGAAGGAGAGGCATTTTGGAGGAGGTCACTGCAGATCGAGTGGATGACCTCCCTGCATTTCGAATCCACCACTGTTTTCCAGATCTTCTAATTTCAAGACCACCTCCTCCTTGTGCTGTTCCAACCTGGTCACGTGGGCCTGAAGGCGGATAAAAGTTTCCCCATAGCTATCAATATGAGTCTCCACCTCATATAGATGGGAACTGAAATCCACTAACTCCTTTTAAGCTCAGCAGTTCGCGATGTATCTCATTTTTAAAGGACACCAACTCATCTTTTAAATCTTGGAATCCGTGCTGAATTTCATCCCGGAGTGGCGCAGAGTCCCCACTTTTCTCCTCGCATTCTATTGACTCTGAAGGAATTATTGCAAAGGGAGGCAATGTGCAACTGTGATGCTGGTAGGACTTTCAAAAAGAATTTTCTCGGCATGCCCCAGAGCTCCATTCCTAAGCTGCCATCACTTCTTCCAAAGACATGGAGGGGCATAATCAAATGGAAACGCCTATCTCCATGGGTGTTTATCTCCGAGAACGGGTCCGTGAAGGGGCGGGCCGAACCGTATTTTCAAAAAAATGGACGTTTTTGAGCTGGGCATTTGTTTTTTTTTTAGCGATAGTGGAAACTAAAAACACCCAGCTCAAAAACGTCCTAATCCCAGCCATTAGGTCATGGGAGGGGCCACGATTCGTAGTACACTCGCCCCCCTGATATGCCAGGACACCAACTGGGCACCCTACGTCAGTGCGGTGGACTTCAGAAAAAGCTCCCACATGCATAGCTCCTTTACCAAGGGTGCTGAACACCCAACCCCCCTCCCCCAAAACCCACAAATGTACAACACTACCAATAGCTCTTAGGGGTGAAGGGGGCACCTACATGTGGGTACAGTGGGTTTTGGAGGCGTCCCATTTACCAGCACAAGTGTTACAGGTGGGGGGGGGGGGATGGGCCTGGGTCCACCTGGCTGAAGTGCACTGCGGTACCCACTAAAAGTGCTCCAGGGACCTGCAAACATGCAGGCCTCTAGGACTGGTTGCTGCTATATAACCTTGGCACACCAGTTGACACCTGAAGACTAATCTCTACGAAAACGTCCTTTATTGGAATAACCGCCTTTACTCACAGTTAACTGCAGATCAGAGGTTGTGCCCCACTGGCAACGAGTCTCCCTGGTACTGAGATGAGCAGTAGGTCAGAACTGGCAGAATGCTGTATAATGCCCTCATTCAGCCACATTCAAGGGAAGAACTAAGATGTCTAACGTGGCTAACACAGGAAAGGGAACTAAAACTGGCTTACAAAAATGGCCACTACCGCATGGACTACAACAGGAAACACAACAGGGCACACTTTGACCTAGTAGGCAGGGGGAAAAGCACCATGGGAGAAGAGCCTACCAACTACCAACATTGTGAGACTGTAACACAAGCTAATGAAATCATGGAGCCCAATACCCTACACCCACCACAATGCATTGCTGATGTGACCCTGTAGTGCACCCAAGAGCCACATCTGACCCAGGGAAAGGCTGTGACAGGATCGAACACATTCTGCTGTCATGGAGGTGGGTACGGCATTTGAAGCTGGAATACAGGCTGGGAAAAAAGTTTTTAAAGTGGGGGTTTTTTTTTGGTGGGAGGGGGTTAGTGACCACTGGGGGAGTCCGGGGAGGTCATCCCCGATTCCCTCCAGTGGTCATCTGGGCAGTTGGGGCACTTTTTTGGGACTTGTTCGTGGAAAAAAAAGGGTCCAAAAAAAGTGACCCAAAATCACAGTAAAAACGCCTTTTTTTTTTTTTTTCGATTATCAGCTAAAGACGCCCATCTCTCCTCGGCTGATAACCACGGCCCAGTTCCGCCTCCACCACGCCTCCGACACGCCCCCGTCAACTTTATTCGTTTCCGCGATGGAGTGCAGTTGGAAACGCCCAAAATCGGCTTTTGATTATACCGATTTGGGCGCCTTTGCGAGACAAACGTCAATCTCCCGATTTAGGTCGCTCTATAGGCGTTTTTCTCTTTCGAAAATAACCTGGATAGTCTCTTGCAACCAGTCCCAGTAGTACCCACACAGAGTTACACCTAGGGGATCATTCTATATAGAGCGCCTATTAGGTGACTAAACTGGGCACCTAAGTGTTCTTGCATGTAACTCCAAAGGGAGAGCTCCCATGGGAGGGGCATGAGCACAGTGTGGCTGTTCCCACTATTCTTGGTGCACTTTATAGAATATACACATTTATGCATATGACTGCTATATTTCAGTGCAACCAAGTATACCAGCCATAGAGATGGCGTAAGTGGCCGTGCCTAACTGGGTACATACACTAGTATTTTGTAACAGATTTGAGGTGCAAACTTGCCATTACAGAATACTAGCTGAGCCCCAAAATTTTAGGTGCCTAAGGGGCCCTTTTACTGGCAACCCGGAGCTACCGCCGGCCTACGGAAATATTGAAAAAATATTTCCACAGGGGGTTACCTGATGGTAATCGGGCAGCATTGTGCACTGCCCTGTTAGCGCAGGAACCCCTACCACGACTTCAATGGATGGCAATAAGTGCTCCCCCCTGAAATGGCCACGCGGCAAGTGCAAACTTACTGCATGGACATTTCTGTTTTTCAGGTTTTTGATCCACTGCAGTAAAAGGGGCCCTAGTGCATGGCAAAAACGGCCACTGCCACTAGTGCAGGGCCCTCTTTACCACAACTTAGTAAAAGGGCCCCTAAGTTTTAGCATTCGTTATAAAATTGTCCTATGCATGTATTCACATGTTTTATACAGAACTCATGTGCATCGCAACACCATCCCTGCTCTGCCATGTTGTCACTGTCCCCCTGATTCTGTAAAGGTTGCCAAAAATTGTGCGCGCAAATTTAGGCACATTCCCGATTTGTACACGCAATTTAATAGAGCAATGAGCCAATTAGTGCCAGTAATTGGCTTTTTAACAAGTGCATTATTGGCACTAATTAGATTTAATTGGGACTTACCCATGTAAAGTTAGGCATGAGATCCGCATGTAAAATTTACATGCGGTCCAAAAAAGAGGGTGTGGGAGTGTCATGGACATTTTGGGGTGGATTGGGGGCATGGTTTTGTTACACATGTAACTGTAGAATAGTGATGCTCCATGTATAAATTTAGGCACGGGCCTTTGCACCATTTTTTCGTTGGTGCAAACGGTCATGCCTAAATTTACGTGTGACCTCTTCACTTAAGCATTAATTCTATAAACCATACCAAAGTTTAGGTGCGACTTATAGACTACTGCTTACATGGGGTTTTTTTGTGCCAATTATTTTTGGTTTGTTTGTTACATTTGTACCCCGCGCTTTCCCACTCATGGCAGGCTCAATATACAGGCACCAATATACAGGCACCATATACAGAATCTAGTCCTGTGTATAAATGTTAGGTATTATTAGGAAAGGAATGGAAAACAAAAATGAGGATGTTATAATGCCTTTGTATCACTCCATGGTGCGACCGCACGTCGAATATTATGTTCAATTCTGGTCGCCGCATCTCAAAAAATATATAGTGGAATTAGAAAAGGTGCAGAGAAGGGCGACGAAAATTATAAAGGGGATGGGACAACTTCCCTATGAGGAAAGGCTAAAGCGGCTAGGGCTCTTCACCTTGGAGAAAAGGCGGCTGAGGGGAGATATGATAGAGGTTTATAAAATGAGTGGAGTTGAACGAGTAGATGTGAAGCGTCTGTTTACTCTTTCCAAAAATACTAGGACTAGGGGGCATGCGATGAAACTACAATGTAGTAAATGTAAAACGAATCGGAGAAAAAGTTTCTTCACTCAACTTGTAATTAAACTCTGGAATTCGTTGCCAGACAATATGGTAAAGGCGGTTAGCTTAGTGGAGTTTAAAAAAGGTTTGGACAGCTTCCTAAAGGAAAAGTCCATAGACCATTATTAAATGGACTAGGGGAAAATCCACTATTTCTGGGATAATCTGTATAAAATGTTTTGTACTTTTTTAGGATCTTGCCAGGTATTTGTGACCTGGATTGGCCACTGTTGGAGACAGCATGTTGGGCTTGATGGACCTTTTGGTTTTTCCAAGTATGGCAATACTTAATGTGTGGGGGGAGGGGAAGAGGAGGCTTTTTGCACGCTGTGGTAAAAAGGACCCTGGCATGCAAGGAAAACAGGCCACCACAGGGTCCTTTTTACTGCAGCTTGGTAAAAGGACCCCTTAACCCTATTGCTTCAGATACAAAATTAGATTGTAAATTGCCAGGGAGAGGGAAATACTTGGTATACCTGACGCTCACCTTGAGCTACTACTGAAAAGGTGTGAGCAGAATCCAAATAATAAATATATGGGTATTTCCTGTCCATACTGCTGCCTTCCTAGGCTTTCTGTCTGGGGCAGTCTCTTCAAATGAATTAGTTTAGTATATACTGTGACAGGAATAAATAATTCTTGTAAGTCAGAGAATAGTGAATAAGATTTTAGGCTTTCAAATCTAAGAACATATAAGAATAGCCATACTGGGTCAGACCAATGGTTCATCTAGCCCAATATCCTGCTTCCAACATTGCTCAATCTAGTTCACAAGTATCTGACAGAAACTCAATTAGCAGCAACATTCCATACTACCAATCCCAGGTCAAGCAGTGGCTTCCCCCATGTCCATCTCAAATAAGACTATGGACTTTTCCAACTTGTCCAACCCTTTTTAAACTCAAATACGCTAACCGCTGTTACCACATCTTCCAGCAATGAGTTCCAGAGCTTAACTATTGTACTTTTTGAAAGAATGAAAAATTGATTCATTTTTACCCGTTCTACTCCACTCAGGATTTTGTAGATCTCAGTCATATCCTGTCTCAGCAATCTCTCTTCCGAGCTAAAGAGCCCTAACTTCTTTAGCATTTCCTCATATGGGAGGAGTTCCATCCCTTTTATCATTTTGGTCGTTCGTCTTTGAAACTTTTCCAATTCTGCTATATCTTTTTTGTGATACAGCAACCAGAATTGAACCCAATACTCAAGGTGGGGTCGCACAATGGAGTGATACAGAGGCATTATAATATTCTTGTTTTCACCATCCCGTTCCTAATAATTCTTTAGCATCCTGTTTGCTTTTTTCGCCGCCGCCACTCACCAAAGAGGGATTCGTTTCAGAGTTCATAGGATGTAATGACTTGGAAATTCTTTAGTCATGCTGCTGGCACTCAGTACATTTGGAATTCTATCTTTCTGGCATATTTTCTTAACTTCTGATAGTTGAAGGATCTCTTTTTCCATATGTTGTACAGAATAGTCATTTGGTACTGACACTTCCCTTAGCATTTTTCTGTTTTTCTCCTTTACTGCTAGGTGCGGTTTTGTTGCATCAACCTTTTTTTTTTTTTAATCAGTCGGAATGGCTTTATTTTCGCACATTGCTCCACTTGGTTGGGTTTTACCTACTCTTGATAAATATGTATGGCTTGTCCTTGTCCTTTCCACTGCCCTGTTGTTTGCCTGTCTCTCTTCTCTCCTGTCTTTTTGTTTGCATGTCCAGTTAGTAAACTTTATGCCCTTCTGATTTCATTTCCCATAGTACATCTGGTCCACAATTAGTACAGCACAGTCAAACACACATATTTAGGACAAAGAAAGGTTGTATTTGAAACAGAATAACTTTTTATCCAGAATCCTGCAAGCCATATTGATTTACTTTGCTCAGGAATGCAGTTTGCAGAGCGCATAGCCTCAAAAGAGAAGGTGTCTCACACATGTGAGAAAGCACGATAGTTGATTTTTCTTGCCCTTGCCAGCTCCAGCTCAGGCCTGTAATTTTATAGCGTTAACAATATTTTATTTTGTCGAGAGCAGCCTTAATGCATTCCAGCTGTACCAGAACCATTCTTCAAACCGAAAGGGTGCCAAAGAGGAATCTGGGAAATGCATAAACCAAGTCGGCGAGCATGGCAGATGGGAACATTCAAATTCCATAACCCCATAACCCGTGTATAGAATTGTACTGGTGTGTTTCTTGAATGTCTTTCTGGTATTTGAGTGGGAATGCAGCAGTGCTGGGGCCTCATATACTTACAGTAATTTTGTTTCTGTTTTATTTTGATTGGGGCAGAAGGGAGGAATGTGAAGGAGTGTAGAGCTGTGCTGGTAGCAGTTCTTTTCTTTACATAGTCCAGTTGTCAGTTAAAATAAACAGAATCATAAAGATTCCCCTTTTAGCACTGAGGTTTGTTTTAATTCCTGAGTTTAAGTCCTTGAGTGGTTTTTGTTTGTTTGTTTGGTTTTTTTTTTTTTTGAAAGGGCCTTCTTAGCTGCTTACACTGCTGTGATTCAGGGGTGCTACTTGTCCAAATTCCACAGGGGTATCACAGTGTTAAACAGAAGGTAGGTAAAGAGCAGTGTGGGTAAGGGGATGGGTCATTGAAAGGGACTTATACATTCTGTATATGTTGCTCGTAGTCATATTACAACAAAGCCTATATTCGGAACAAGTGCAGACCTGTAAGAAACAGAGGGTTGACTATTCAAAATATAAATATATGTCCAGATAAATGCCAAAGGTACCCAAGCAAATCTTAGTTTGAAATTTCCTGTCTGCAAGACTGGGTAAATTTTATCTTGCTCACTTGCCCATATGAAATTTCAGCAGTTATAGTAAAGACACACAGTGGTAGGCATGTCAGGGCTGGAATGCTGGGCATCCAAATGGCAGATGAAATTTAATGTGGACAAGTGCAAAGTGATGCACATTTGGAAGAATAACCTAAATTATAGCTACATAATGCTAGATTCCACATTAGGAGTCACCACTGAAGAAAATAATTTGAAGTTGTCGTTCTGGACGATACATTGAAATCTTCTTCTTAGTGTGCGGTAGCAGCCAAAAAAGTAAACAGAAAGTTGGGGAAAGGAATGACGAATAAAGGAAAGGATATCGTAAAGCCCCTGCTTCGCTCCATAGTGAAGACCGCACCCTAAGTATTGAATGAAGTTCTGTTCACCACAGCTCAAAAGAGGTTCAAAAAAAGGTATAGTGGGACTGGAAAATGTAACAGAGAAGGGCTACCAGTGATTAAGGAGGTGGAAGGACTCTCATATGAAGAAAGGCCAAAGAGCTTAGGAACTTAGGCTGAGGGAAGATATGATTAGAGGTCTATGTAATCCTGAGTGGAGTGGAACAGGTAAAAGTGAATCAATTGTTTATTCCACCAAAAAGTACAAAGGCTAGGAGATACTTAGTAGCACCTTTGAAATAAACAGGAGAAAATATTTTTTTTCACTCAACTTACTATAGTTAAGCTCTGGAACTCATTGCTGGAGCAAGTGGTAAAAGCAGGTAATATAGCTGGGTTTACAAAAGGTTTGGATGAATTCCTGCGATTGAGTAGACTGGAATCTTGCTACTTTTTGGAACTGTGCCAGGTACTTGTGATCTGAACTGGCAACTGTTGGAAACAGGATACTGAACTAGATGGACCCTTGGTCTGACCTAGTAGGGCAACCTTTATGTTCTTAAGTACTTAAGAACTCCTTTCTCAACCTAGTCTTTGGGACACATCCAGTCAGGTTTTCAGGATTTTGACGATAAATAGGCATGAGATAGATTTGCATGCACTGCTTCCATAAGTACATAACTAATGCCACACTGGGAAAGACCAAGGGTACATCGAGCCCAGCATCTTGTTCACGACAGCGGCCAATCCAGGCCAAGGACACCTGGCAAGCTTCCCATAAGTACATAAGTAATGCAACACTGGGAAAAGACCAAGTGTCCATCAAGCCCAGCATCCTGTCCACGACAGCAGCCAATCCAGGTCAAGGGCACCTGGCAAGCTTGCCAAACGTACAATCATTCTGTACATGTTGTTCCTGGAATTGTGGACTTTTCCCAAGTCCATTTAGGTTTATGGACTTGTCTTTTAGGAAACCGTCTAACCCCTTTTTAAACTCTGCCAAGCTAACCGCCTTCACCACGTTCTCCGGCAATGAATTCCAGAGTTTAATTATGCGTTGGGTGAAGAAAACTTTTCTCCGATTTGTTTTAAATTTACTACACTGTAGTTTCATCGCATGCCCCCTAGTCCTAGTATTTTTGGAAAGTGTGAACAGACGCTTCACATCCACCTGTTCCATTCCACTCATTATTTTATATGCCGCTATCATGTCTCCCCTAAGCTGTCTCTTCTCCAAACTGAAAAGCCCTAGCCTCCTTAGTCTTTCTTCATATGGAAGTCGTCCCAACCCCACTATCATTTTAGTCACCCTTCGCTGCACCTTCTCCAATTCTGCTATATCTTTCTTGAGATGCGTCGAACAGAATTGAACACACTACTAAAGGTGCGGTCGCACCATGGAGCGATAAAACGGCATTATAACACCCTCACACCTGTTTTCCATACCTTTCCTAATAATACCCAACATTCTATTCGCTTTCCTAGCTGCAGCAGCACACTGAGCAGAAGGTTTCAGTGTATTATCGACGACGACACCCAGATCCCTTTCTTGGTCCGTAACTCCTAACGTAGAACCTTGCATGATGTAGCTATAATTTGGGTTCTTTTTTCCCAGATGCATCACCTTGCACTTACTCACATTAAACGTCATCTGACATTTAGCCGCCCAGTCTCGTAAGGTCCTTCTGTAATTTTTCAGAATCCTGTCGCGAGTTAACGACTTTGAATAACTTTGTGTCATCAGCAAATTTAATTACCTCGCTAGTTACTCCCATCTCTAAATCATTTATAAATATATTAAAAAGCAGCGGTCCCAGCACAGACCCCTGAGGAACTCCACTAACCACCCTTCTCCATTGTGAATACTGCCCATTTAACCCCACTCTCTGTTTCCTATGCTTCAGCCAGTTTTTAATCCTTTCATGAGGTACCTTGTCAAACGCCTTTGAAAATCCAGATACACGATATCAACCGGCTCCTTCCACTGTATGCAAATCTGTCTTGTGGATATCCTCAGAACTTTACTGGCTGGATGTGTCCCAAGACTGGATTGAGAATTCCTGCTATAACTGGATTGTGCCAAAATTCAGTGCTATCCAGTAAAAGTTAACTAGTTATGTGGGGTTGTTGAAGTAGTTGTTCACTGGCATAACTTAATTGGACCAGCTGAATGCAGAAATCTTGGATAAGTACTTTTCTACTAAATACCTGGTTAAAGCTAGTACTGGCCTCAAAGTGTATGGGACCAAAAAAGGAATTAGACCCATACTTGAGGAGTGAAACTAGGAAATGCTTTGTGAATTTGACACAGTTCTCCTATACATATAGTAATTTTCTTTATACAATTACTATTTTTTTTTCTATCTGAAGACCAGTAAACCTAAGAAATGGCAAATAAAGGGATGGTACATGTTTTTGCTTTGTGCTATGTTATGTTTCCAGTTTCCATAGACTACATTCCTATAACTCTGGATTTAATTATTATCTAGTTTGTAAATTAAAGGGGTTTTTTTCTAGCAATTAGTACATGTTATCTGCAGGCCTATGGGAATTAAATGGGCCCTGTAACAGATAACATGTGCTAATCAGTAACAAAAAAGAAGCAACACTGGGCCTTCAGGATTGAGATAATCGATGTCATTTTTAGAATAAAAAGGACATCGACTATCTCAATCCTGAAGGCCCAGTGTTGCTTCTTTTTTGTTTCTGTTTATATTTGTATGCTGTTTGACCCTCTCTTTTGTGACTCTCTATCATTAGTAAAACACCCCATAATTTGGTTAAAGAAGGATCCTTCTTCAACAGTTACAAACATACATAGTAATCTAGTAGATGGTAGTAAAAAACAAATACCAATTGATCCATCCAGTTTATTTGATTCTTTTGGTCCATGTTGCAAGACTGCAATGTAGTCCATTTGCTAGCCATAGAAGCTTGCATGCTTGTAGGATATCACCTCTTAGTGAAGTCAGGTTTTGTTGCCTTCTTCATTGGTTTTCTTCTTACACAGGGTAAATGAGTATACAGGGTCACATATTTCATCTCAGGGTTTCAAAAATTCAAAAATTATTTCAACTGGTGAGGTATCTAGGAATTTGGTGACCTTTTCATTCTGATTGGTACCTAAGAGGCAGCAGGGAGGAGCAAGAGAGAGCTGCTGCAGGAGTTAGAAAGTACAGGAGGAAAATGAGCAGAATGGGAGGGTGGTGTATAGAGGAAAGGGAGAAGGCTGGGAGGGGGAGGGACTGCAGGAGGAGTGAAAGGGATGCAACTGGGTGTGGTGATAGGCACTGGCATCTTAATCATTCATGGATCAAGGAGGCCAAAAGACTCCGAGAAGCTGTCTCCAATGCCAATGAGATTAGAAGAGGGAGTTGCATGTGCATACTCATTCCCCCTCAACTCAGATTGGCAACAGTCACCTGGGAGGAGTGTGTATAAGTACAAACTTGTTTCCCCACTTTGATCCATATTTGAGTCAACGAGAGGGAAGAGTACCATGAATAGAATGAGAAGGCCAGAAGAACAAGCATGGGGGCGAAAAAAGCAATCTCCCTAAGCTTCCTAAACAAATTTGAAGGGTTCAGAGACCTGATGGATCTATTTTCTTCTGACAGCCCTTCCAGAGTTCATTTTAAGACTCAGTAATACAATAGATCCCTCTTGCTCCTGACACTAGCATTTTGAACGGAGACAAGGGCTTGATGGACCCTACCATCTCCCCCACCACTCTGCAGCAAAGATCAAATAACCAATGGCTAACTACCCTCTCCTCCTCCCCCCCCCCCCCCACAAGGAAGAGAATTAAAGAGGAGCAAACAGGATTAAAAGGGAGGTTCTAGGATCTAGAAGGAGAAGGAAGTGGGGTTCACCTCTCAGCACCCCCTAGTTCTCTCTTTCACAAACGGACACCCCAAGTTGTTTTTTCCTATAATTTCCCAGCCTTTCTTCTTCCCTCTCAGGTGCTCAGTACCACAAAGAAAAAAAAAACTTCAAATACTGAATCTTAAATGGTGGAAAAAAATGTTACTCAGTTAGTCATCACAGCATGATCTGAAAGATAAATACAAGACACCTGTATAGTGATACCGCCTAGTGGATTTAAAGTTCTGTGATTTTGGATTGCATCTTACTACTGTGTAACAACCAGTCCTGTGGGTGGTTGCCAGGTGAGAAAGTTTAAATTCCATGCAAGTTGGTGGAGGGCTGCAGTACCCTTCTCCACCACCGCCAACTCCAGGCTCCACCCTTTCTGCCTCGCCTCGCCCTATGCTTGGAATGAACTTCCTGAGCCCTTGCGCCGGGCCCCCTCCCTGCCCATCTTCAGGTCCTTGCTCGGGGCCCACCTCTTCAGTGTTGCCTTCGGCATCTAATCTTTATACCTTTCAGGAAATCTAGACTGCCCCTATTTGACTGACTGTACATTTGTCCTTTGGATTGTGGGCTCCTTTGAGCGGGGACTGTCCTTCTATGTTAAATTGTACAGCGCTGCGTAACCCTAGTAGCGCTTTAGAAATGTCAAGTAGTAGTAGTAGTATAATTTCAGAGAAACATACAAACAATACTGAGGAAAAAACACCAAAAGGGAGTCAACCTCCCAAATCTTATCCATACACTAGCAAACACTCAATGGCAAGCACAAACAACTTAAAGGGAAAACACCAGCGAAAAAAAAGAGTATTAACATTGCTGCTGTCTAGGCATAGCACTACCATAAAAACTGATAATAGACACCACATCAAATAATGGCTTCCTGCTCTTTTTTGATTGAGAGTACCTTTCTTCTTCATTCTTGGAGAAACAGTGCCCCCCCCCCCCCCCCCCCCCCCATTCATGAGACATGTTTAATTCTTAAACCTTGATTCAAAAACATTAATGGTATAAGAGGTCATTCATTTAAAATGTTACCACCATTAGCATTAAATTGAAAAGCAAAGCATAAAAGCTGGCAACTGTAAGCAATCTGACATATTTACAATTACATTTTACTGTAATCTACCAAACATTACTAAAACCTAATATTTATTAAAACCTTTTATAATGTTCCAGTCAGAGAAGCCGTTTGGACAAATAATACTCTGGAAAGAAATACTGCTTCCTTACTGTACAGTTACTCCACACCAGTCTGCACTGTACTCACATCTACTAGCAGATGGGGGTATGATTTCTATCAGTGACATTACCAGTATGTAAGCTGGTGCCTGTCTTGCAAACATTTTTCTCTACCTCCAGTAGATGGTAGTTTGTGCTGGTTGGTGAAGCGGATTCCAGGCCTAACTCTTCTCGGTACAGACCAAGGTTACACTCTGTGGTAGTGCTTAGGCTTAGGGTCTTGCTCCAATTGTTTGCATTCCATGCTTGATCAAGCATGTAGCTTGGCTCTACAACCCCTACTTATCATCCATGAGTGATAACTTGCTGTGGCATTAGACCTGGTCCTTGAGGGACTCTTGCATTCAGGGGTTGTGGAACTCCATCCTTCCTCTGCCAACCACAACCCGCCAACCATGTCAGGCAATACTTTGAAAAAATATTTTTGGTCAGGCTACCTAAACTAGAGCCAATTGCGGATACTATCGGTAGGGGGAGCAGTCAACAATTTGTGTAAGTTACTTTTAGAAAAACTGATTCTTTTGCTGTAATATTACCTTCCTTCCCCATCATTAATATTGATTCAGTTTTTCTCTGTAGCACAAGAGTAGACTCCTTAGAAAACAGCATATAGAAACTCTTTATCATCAAGCTGTGGATGTACTTGATCTTCATAAGCTTGAATGTTTGTGATAACTATTGCAGCACCCTTGCCTGCAGGTTTAATCATAATGCCAGTGTCATTTCTCAAACACTGCATGGTCCTGTGTTCATCCTTGGTCATACTACATTCTAGTCTTCTTTTTCTTCTTTTAAAAAGATTAATTAAAAACCTCCTTTTTATATCATTGGTTCTGTTCTGCCCACATTTGCATGGAGGCCAGCTGTTTGTTGTTTATGAATCTGTTAGAGACAATGTTAAGCATTGTCTCTAACAGATTCATTGTCTGTACCTTTAGTTTAAGGTTGTGCCCTTGAACTACAAATCCCTGTAATTTTGAAGTTTTCTGTGATAGGCTTTTCCTATTGGCTTGCCTTGTTCTTCTGTGCAGGCTGGGCTAGTTGCCTTATCCCTTTCTCTCTCCATCGGGTCTTGAAGAGTTAGGGGTCCTTTTACAAAGGTGTGGTAATAATTATTATGCACTAAATGATAAGACACCCATTATATTCCTGTGGGCATCTTATCATTTAGCGCATGCTAAATCTGTTAGTGCATCTTAGTAAAAGGTCTCCTTAGTCTACAGCATTCTCCTCTGTGAACTGAATCTACTTATGCTATACTTTGCTGGATGACCCCCTTCAAGCTACTGTGATGCTGTTAAGATTTCACCAGTGTAAAAGTATAAACAGCATCTCTACTCAGCATGTTGCTGAAATTCTCCAGCTTCTCTTGCATGGCGAGAGAACTGGTTAAGAGCAGACTCCCAGTTTGCAAGGCAAAACTCTTGGCTAGCATATCTGAACTGTAAATTATTTTTCTTTGTTTGATTACTACATTAAAGAAGATTTTGTTTCAAGAGTTCGGAGTCTTCTCATAGAACTCTGGTTTAAGCTGCATGCCATTCATGCCAGGCCATTGAAAGAGCAAAACAGGTTCAATCACAGCTGATGGAATCCACTTTGAGTCATATTTCATTCTTGAGAGGTCTAGCTGAGAGATCTTTGTTATTTTTCAAGCAGGGGCCTGTGTGTCAAAAAAAAACCTCAGTATGAGATTCAAGACCATCACCAGACAATGCAACAGACACACTGTCAACCTCCATCATCCTGTCTCCACACCCCATCTCCTTCAGGCTGGGTCTTCTCCATTTTCCAGTTTTTAATCTCTCCCAGTATTTTCTCTGGAGGCTTGTTGGTGACCTGTTTTCTTCCAGGACCACACATCTTACAGTGAGTTTGAACTGCATGGTGCTCTCTCAGACTTGTGAGAATAGAGTAGGATTTTGGCCATCACATAGCTCAAACAGCACTGGGAACAAAGACAGCCGACTGAGCACTACCTCAGCTGGCTACTCTGTGCTTTCCCTGCGGTTTTGCACCTCGGGGCTTTTGGCAATCCTGAAGCAGAAGGAAAAAGCGAGGGAGGTGTCTTCTGAGATGCTTCTGCCTGGACAAGCTTCCTTGACAAAATTGGAGTTACCTCACAATTGAGGGCAGGAGGTTTTCTTGATGGTGTGTCTGTGTTTAAGAGCTAGCACACCTTGAGGAAATTATTTTGCTGAGCCCGCCTGCCCGAACACCCCCACAGCCACTGGCGGTTAGCTCTCATTTACAAGTGGTTGGTGCCGGATTACTCACCCCTCCCACAGGAGTCCAGACTAGAGTGGAACAGAGTAACATGAGCCCCCCTATTAACACTGGGTCAGGAGATCCCCTCCCGAGGAAGGGCGAAGGGAGAAACTGCAGACAATTGGAGGGGTCTGTGCTAGGACCGCTGCTTTTTAATATATTTATAAATGATTTAGAGATGGGAGTAACTAGCAAGGTAATTAAATTTGCTGATGACACAAAGTTATTCAAAGTCGTTAACTTGCGACAGGATTCTGAAAAATTGCAGAAGGACCTTACGAGACTGGGAGACTGGGCGGCTAAATGGCAGATGACGTTTAATGTGAGCAAGTGCAAGATGATGCATGTGGGAAAAAAAGAATCCAAATTATAGCTACGTCATGCAAAGTTCTACGTTAGGAGTTACGGACCAAGAAAGGGATCTGGGTGTCGTCGTCGATAATACACTGAAACCTTCTGCTCAATGTGCTGCTGCAGCTAGAAAAGCGAATAGAATGTTGGGTATTATTAGGAAAGGTATGGAAAACAGGTGTGAGGATGTTATAATGCTGTTGTATCGCTCCATGGTGCGACCGCACCTTGAGTATTGTGTTCAATTCTGGTTGCTGCATCTCAAGAAAGATATAGTAAAATTGGAAAAGGTGCAGCGAAGGGCGACTAAAATGATAGCGGGGATGGGACGACTTCCCTATGAAGAAAGACTAAGGAGGCTAGGGCTTTTCAGTTTGGAGAAGAGACGGCTGAGGGGAGACATGATAGTGGCATATAAAATAATGAGTGGAGTGGAACAGGTGGATGTGAAGCGTCTGTTCACGCTTTCCAAAAATACTAGGACTAGGGGGCATGCGATGAAACTACAGTGTAGTAAATTTAAAACAAATCGGAGAAAATGTTTCTTCACCCAACGCGTAATTAAACTCTGGAATTCGTTGCCGGAGAACGTGGTGAAGGCGGTTAGCTTGGCAGAGTTTAAAAAGGGGTTAGACGGTTTCCTAAAAGACAAATCCATAAACCGCTACTAAATGGACTTGGGAAAAATCCACAATTCCGGGAATAACACATATAGAATGTTTGTACGTTTAGGAAGCTTGCCAGGTGCCCTTGGCCTGGATTGGCTGCTGTCGTGGACAGGATGCTGAGCTCGATGGATCCTTGGTCTTTTCCCAGTGTGGCATTACTTATGTACTTATGGTCTAGGGACCTAGGAGTTAAAGTAAAAGACCTGTTACAGTAGGCTATCCGTAGGGGGCGCAAACAGAGATCTCATTATTGTTGAAACAAGAAGCAGTCAAGAGCCTGGATTTTAAAGTGAGCAAAAGGCTTACATTATTGGAATAGACTGTGGATATTCTTGGTCTATAACTGAAGGGTTTTCAGTTATGTACTGGCCTACAGCATAGACTGGATCAGACTGAAAATGTCCTGAGAAGTTATAATCTGCGAGCCTTGAATTTCCCAAAGATGGAGTTGATGTCAGCAAGAGAGTTGTTTACATAGTAACATAGTAAATGACGGCAGAAAAAGACCTGCATGGTCCATCCAGTCTACCCAACAAGATAAACTCATATGTACTACTTTTTGTGTATACCCTACTTTGATTTGTACCTGTCCTCTTCAGGGCACAGACCGTATAAGTCTGCCCAGCACTATCCCCGCCTTCCAACCACCAGCCCCGCCTCCCACCATCGGCTCTGGCACAGATCGTATAAGTCTGCCCAGCACTATCCCCGCCTCCCGCCACCGGCTCTGCCACCCAATCTCGGCTAAGTTGTTTAAAAGGTGATTGGTGGAAATTTTGAAGATCTCTGATGAAAACCTTTTGCCAATTTAAAATATATATTATTTACCATACGGGAAAAGGTAACTTGTGGGTCACCAGCCAGAAGCTACTGGTGGAGAAGCAGTAGATGTTTCACCAGACAGTTTAAACATCTCTGAAATTTTGGAAACATCTTTTGAGAAGGTGGACACACGAGATACTGTACTGGTGTCTATGGTTTTTTTAAGCTGATAAAAATTTTGTGTTAAAAATGTACTTTAAACATCATATGGATATGTTTTGCGTCAGAGAATATGGTGTTTTCTTGACCTGTGCAGGGAGACCCAGGAACAATGTTGGTTCTTCCTGGAGCTACATGCAAGGGTGATTCAAACTGGTGGTGAATTTTTCTTAAGATTTCCTTCTAAACATTTAGTTAAAATACAGAATGTTCATTATATATTGCTACTATTTGGGTTTCTGCCAGGTACTTGTGATCTGGATTGGCCACTGTTGGAAATGGGATACTGATCTAGATGTACCAGTATGGCTATTCTTATGTTCTAAGACCCTAAGCCAGCGGTTCCCAAACTGTGTGCGGGGGCATCCCTGTGAGTTTGCTGCAGTGCCCTGGCAAACTCACAGGGGTGCCGCAGCATATTTTCTTCACCTCCCTCTCACAGACCTGCCAAAATGGCCCAGCGTGTGCCCAAAACACGCGCCTACAGTACTGCAGGCCACTTTTTACCGTGGCTTAGTAAAAGGACCCCTGAATGCGTAGTTAAGGGTCTTTTCTTTTTTCTGTACTTTTGTGTAGAGACAGTACACTTCTTTGAAACATTCCTTCTGTAAGAATAAGTTGAAATCATTTGCAAGGGTTGTGTTTGGCACCAAGCAGAGCTAGTATACTATATAGGGGAATTTCTCCCTTATATGGTGAATTGACCCCACCTGATGCATCCCAGGATGCACCATGCAGCTGTTTTGAGGAGGGTGGCACCAGACGCAGGAGTGAGTGGGCATCACTCATGCCTCTTTTGAAGTATGGGTCTGATGGGCTTGAGGGAAGGGGTTGGGGAAGGGTATGGGTGGCGCTGAACACCAGGGATTATTTTTTAAAGTTGGGGACAAGGAATCTAATTGGTGGAGAAGGCAGGGGAACACTAGACCACCATGGACTTTTGTGTAAAAGTTGGGATTGGAGGCAGGGGGTCAGATCAGTATGGGTAGAGGGGCCCACTAGATCACCAGGTAGCTTTTTTTCTTTATTGCTGGAGGATGGGAGGAGGGTTGCATTGTGTCAGGGTGAGAGAGGAAACGAGGCTGCTAGGGACCCTGCAGAAAGCAGGGTTGGGGTGTCAGCATTTTTTTTTCCTTCAGTTTCACCCTTCCTCTCAGTGCCTGAGCCAGTCATCACTCAGGCACTGACATGAAAGGTGATGTTTTAATGCTGCAGTATTTTGCATACTCATTGATTATAACATGCCACTGTATTTTTTTGTGTGGTAATTTTGAATGCCAGCTCTTCTGCAAAGCTTTCTGCATGGTTTCCCCAGTACCCTGAGATGTAAATCATGGCTTTTTAATTTCTCTGAGTACACATTTCCTATTACTTGTTCACTGATCTGGTAAAGAGAGGATAACTCTTAAAAGCTTGTAAAAAAATAAATTAGCTCTACTCCTAAAAATTTTTAGTTTAAATCCAAAGAGAATATGTTCTCATCAATAATGAAATTATGTTGTTAACTTTTATTTCCACATATCCAACTGGATTAACAGCAATCAAATTCTCTGTTTCCAACGTCCTCCCCTCCTTCCTAGCCTTAGTAAGTGAACAACCCCTGACAAGTAAAGATCACTCTCCTACCATCACCAAGGGTTGCGGTAGCCATTTTTATCATGAAGCCACAAGAGGCAGGAGTGAATAGGGTTTGCTCGTGCCCCTTTGCCCTGCTGGACCACTGAGGAGTTCAAGTAGGCCCGGGGGGGGGGGGGGTGGGGAGCGTGTATTCTCTCTGAGAGGGATGGGAGGCTGTGACCAGGGGGGGTCTGTACTTGTCGAGGAGGCTGGAAGGTGGGACATGGATACAAGACCTATACAGGGACTGGCTAAATATCAGCCGGGACGTGCTTAAAGGCCAGTGACCTGACACACTCCCAGTCAGCTGCTGATATAATACTGGTGCCTAGACACGGCTTAGCATTGAGTATTGGGGCCTACTTCCACCTGTGGCATCAGCATGTAAAAATACCGCTGACCGATGCTGACTGAATATTGACTGGGCTATCACATCTTCAGCCATGAGATGCTGAGATGATGAAATCCTGTGTGAAGCTTTAAGTAACTGCCCTGAGGTATTACCCTGCTTAAGGTGTCCAAATAAATCCTGTGAATAAATGAGTTGTTTTGAAATGCATTATCTTTGATAAACAACATAACATATGTTCCAGCAACACCAGCTTCTTACTTAGACAACTTCTGCTCATTTTTATGGACCATCAGTTTCATGTACATTTCTTCTTAAGCGAAAAAAGCTTTCTTAAAGCAGCACCATATCTTCATTGGCCCTATTTTTTAATTATATTAGTAAAAGTACTTAGCTTCTTAATCATAGTTTTTCATTTGAGACAATGGGTTTCACAAGCTTCATTAGGGAAGCAGTCCGCTACAACAACAAAAATTAAAATTTAAAAAATACTGGTACATTTCTCAAAAATATGCTCACAAACTCCAGCACTTACTTTGTGTTTAATCCCTCTCATACTCGTTCTCTTAAACATGGCGGCAACGTCGTCCGCCAGTTTTTAAACTAGTCACATGATGGGAGCACAGCCTGTGATAGGTCAGCACTTACGTCAATGTCCACCACTCCAACTCTGCATTTAAGCCATTCAGGTTAACTGTGTTCAAAAAGTAAATCCATCTCTGTTCTTTATAATTCAATAATTCTTCAGAGTTTCCACCTTCCCACCCTAACTGAGTATGATCAATCGTCTGCCACCTAATATCTTCCACAGTGTGGTTACAATCCACCCAATGTTGAACCAACAGTGCAGATAATATTTTATGAGTAATCTCAGATTTATGTTCAGTGAGTCATGCCTTGACAGCTCTTGAAGTTCGACCTACATAAATCAGATCACATGGATATAAACTCAGATATATGACATCGCAAGAACCATAAAATGTCCTTGATCTTGATACAAATTGTTGATGAGTAAGAGGATGCTCTCAATCAGTCCCCTCCATAGTAGAGGAACACCACTGACAGGTACCACAGGAAAAATGCCATAGTTCATCCAAATCAGTTACCTACAGTCTTGTAGGTAAGACGTCCACCAATCGTTTTCCCAAATTGTAACGCACAGACAGTATTGTACCTGCAGTACTTCCAGCAATCATGAATAATGTTAGCCACTTTAGAGCACAAATCAGAAAATGCCAGAACAGCCACCAGTTCTTCCTTGCATTCTGACAGCCTGTATTGAAGTAGTAATGTAAATATTAATTTTTTGCCACTGGTTTTTGAAATAAGGAAGTAAAGATCTTGTTCCCTTCACAAATCAATTTCACATTCAAGAAATTAATCATTTGCTGAGAAAAATTCAAATTTGGAGTGCAAGTATTCATCGAAGCAAAAAATGTCTGTAAATGTTCCTCTATGTCAGACCAAAAAAACAGAATGTCATCCAAAAAAAACGATGCCAAAACACAATTTTAGACCACTATTCGGGTTTATGAAAGAACTGTTCTTCAAAACGTGCCATATAGAGAGGGTCAACAAAAGGTGCTAGAGAATCTCCCATTGCCACCCCCTGAATTTGTTCATAAAATTCATTATGAACCCACCCCCCATGTTTTTTTTGATCACTAATGAGACCAATTCCGGTAAAAAAAAAAGCAGTGGAAATACATTGAGGTTGCACATGCTTCTTTCTACATTGTCTCCTGAAAAACTTCAAGAGCCTGATCCTGAGGAATAATTGTATACAAAGAAGTAGCGTTAGAAGCGAAAATACATACTAAAATTTTTTTTAGATACATTAAAAGCAGGAAGCCGGCTAAAGAATCGGTTGGGTCGCTGGACGAAAATGGTGTTAAAGGGGCGATTAGGGAAGACCGAGCCGTTGCGGAGAAATTAAATGAATTCTTTGCTTCGGTCTTCACCGAGGAGGATTTGGGAGGGACACCGGTGCCGGAAAACATATTTGAAGCGGGCGAGTCGGAGAAACTAAATGAATTCTCTGTAAACTTGGGGGATGTAATGGGTCAGTTCTGCAAACTGAAGAGTAGTAAATTGCCAGGACCTGATGGTATTCATCCCAGAGTATTAATAGAACTGAAAAATGAACTTGTAGAGCTACTGTTAGTAATGTGCAATCTTTCCCTAAAATCGAGTGTGGTACCGGAAGACTGGAGGGTAGCCAATGTTACGCCGATTTTTAAAAAGGGTTCCAGAGGAGATCCTGGAAATTATAGACCGGTGAGTCTGACGTCGGTGCCGGGCAAAATGATAGAGGCTATTATCAAGAATAAAATTACAGAGCACGTACAAAAACATGGGCTGATGAGACAAAGTCAGCATGGATTTAGTGAAGGGAAGTCTTGCCTCACCAATCTACTGCATTTTTTTGAGGGGGTGAACAAACATGTGGACAGTGGGGAGCCGGTGGATATTGTGTATCTGGATTTTCAAAAGGCGTTTGACAAAGTGCCTCATGAAAGACTCCTGAGGAAACTGGAGAGTCATGGGATCGGAGGTAGGGTATTACTATGGATTAAGAGCTGGTTGAAAGATAGGAAGTAAAGAGTAGGGTTGAATGGTCAGTATTCTCAGTGGAGAAGGGTAGTTAGTGGGGTCCCGCAGGGGTCTGTGCTGGGACTGCTGCTTTTTAACATATTTATAAATGACCTAGAGATGGGAGTAACTAGTGAGGTAATTAAATTCGCAGATAACACAAAATTATTCAGGGTCGTCAAGTCGCAGGAGGAGTGTGAAAGATTACAGGAGGACCTCACGAGACTGGGGGATTGGGCGTGCAAGTGGCAGATGAAGTTCAATGTTGACAAGTGGAAAGTGATGTATGTGGGTAAGAGGAACCCAAATTACAGCTATGTCATGCAAGGTTCCGCGTTGGGAGTTATGGACCTAGAAAGGGATCTGGTAGTCATTGTTGATAAGATGTTAAAAACGTCTGCCCGGTGTGCTGCCACAACTAAGAAAGCACACAGAATGTTGAGTATTATTAGGAAAGGGATGGAAAACAAACACGAGGATGTTATAATGCCATTGTATCGCTCCATGGTGCGACCGCACCTCGAGTATTGTGTCCAATTCTGGTCGCTTCATCTCAAAAAAGATATAAAGGAATTAGAAAAGGTGCAGAGAAGGGCGACGAAAATGATAAAAGGAATGGAACGACTTCCCTATGAAGAAAGGCTGAGAAGGTTAGGGCTCTTCAGCTTGGAGAAAAGGCGGCTGAGGGGTGATATGATAGAAGTCTACAAGATAATGAGCGGAGTAGAGCAGACAGATGTGAAGCATTTGTTTTCACTTTCAAACAGCAACAAAACCAGGGGACACAAGATGAAGCTAGAATATGGTAGATTTAAAACAAATAGGAGAAAGTTTTTCTTTACTCAGCGTGTAGTTAGACTCTGGAACTCGTTGCCGGAGAATGTACTGACAGCAACTGGCCTTACGGAGTTTAAAGGGGATTTGGACAGATTCCTGAGGGAAAAGTCCATTGAACATTATTTTTTTTTTTTGGGGGGGGGGGGGTTGCCGGGTTCTTGTAGCCTGGATTGGCCGCTGTTGGAGACAGGATGCTGGGCTTGATGGACCCTTTGTCTTTTCCCAGTATGGCGGTGCTTATGTACTTATGTACTAGCATCCTTAGGGGTCCTTTTACTAAGCCAAGTAAGTGTCTATGCGCGCCCAACGCGCACCAAAATGGAGTTACCACCTGACTACCGCGTGGGTCTTGCAGTAATTTCAGTTTTGACGTGCGTTGGATATGCACGTCTGAAAAATATTTTTTTTTTATGGTCTAGCATAATGGACGCGCACCAAGTGGCATTTGGCGCATGTAGGTCATTACTGCCCGGTTACCATGTGAGTCTTTACTGCTAGGTCAATGACTGGTGATAAGGTGTCAGACCCAAAATGGACGCACTTCAATTTTCATTTTGCCGCACGTCCATTTTCTGGGAAAAAAGGTCTTTTTTACAGGTTCAGCGCAGGCCCAAAACCTGCGCCTACACTACTGCAAGCCATTTTTCAGTACGCCTCTGTAAAAGGACCCCTATATTACAAAAAAAAAAAAAGAACCCCCCCCCCCCTCTAGATTCTAAGTAGTATCTTAGTATCTTGCAAAAAGGAGCGAACCTGAATCGCAGCTGGTTTCAAAAATATATCAACCAGTTGAGACAATGGTTCCAGTATGGAATGCATTAAAGCCACAATTGATGTTGCTGGAACTTATGTTATTTGTGAGTTCCCGCACTGGAAGTTAAACCCTTTAAAAATTGAGGTGGAGATAGTGCTGGGCAGACTTATACGGTCTGTGCCAGAGCCAGTGGTGGGAGGCGGGGCAGGTGGTTGGGAGGTGGGGATAGTGCTGGGCAGACTTATACGGTCTGTGCCCTGAAAAAGACAGGTACAAATCAAGGTAAGGTATACACAAAAAATGACACGTGAGTTTATCTTGTTGAGTTTATCTTGTTGGGCAGACTGGGTGGACCGTGCAGGTCTTTTTCTGCCGTCATCTACTACTATGATCTATCCTTGATAAAGGCATCATAATCAAAACTTCTGTGAGTCTAGCTTTCTTGGGAAAATCACTTTGAGGCTGATGCACTTAAGTGCATAGAAATGTGCAGAGGCTGTTTCCACTACTTCCAATGACAAAGGGCACATATGAAGCCTGTTTACTAAGCTGTATTAACCGGGTTCCCCTGGTTCTAAGCCCAGTGCTCTTATCATTAGACGACGACGACTCTTCTCCATTAATACATGATAACGACAAAATCTTATTGCAGATAGTAGATAGGTGCCTAAAGTGGGAAAATACAGAACATTTAGCTGTTGGTTTGAGAAATAGCGATTTAACATGCATACCATTCTAGGTCAGTGGAGGCCTGTGATGCAGAATTGTGCAGAACATCTTTAGGTATGAATACATAATTAAACTACATGTGAAAATAGCTTCACAAATGTAAATTCACAAGCAAGTTTAACTACAGCTCAACAAAGTGTAGTTTAGAGGTTGTGTGATAAAGTATGTAGCATAACATGCCATTTTGCCACTGGTCTTCTTTGCATTGAGATCCCAGTAGCAAATAGCATGTAACACCTTAAGCCATTAGCCTCTTTATCTGTAATTGCCTCAAGTACCAGTTTAAAGACTATAAACTCTTTCGGGCATGAATCTGTACCTCTTTAATGTGTTATACAGCTGAAAGTGTCAAGCTTTATATCACAAACTGAAATATAAGAAAGTAAAAAAAATAAAGCAAGCATTTTTCGTTCTTGGCAATAATGTACTCCAGTTAGATGTTAAATTGGTTTTGTCAGCATTGCTTTTAGGAAGTGTATGTGTTTAATTTTCTAATTTTGAAAAATGTATTGATTTTCCATCCCTGAGTCTAATGGAGATGGGCAGCCAGAAAATTTTCATTTTGTTTATTTCGGGGGGGGGGGGGGGGGGGGTTGTTCAAAATGAATGTTGTTAATTATGTGCACTTTCCTTAAAGTGTGCACTATCTGTAAATAAGGTACAAACTATAATGGCACCTAAAAATTTGTGCCGAAAAATCCTGCTAAAGCGCTATTCCATAAGCCGTGCCTAAAGTTTGGCACGGTTTATAGAATTAACGCTTAAGTGGAGAGGTCGCACCTAAATTTAGGCGCCACCATTTGCACCAAGAAATATGTGCAAATGCTTGAGCCTTAGTTTTATTTTTTTATTTTTATTTATTGCATTTGTATCCCACATTCCCCACATAGGCTCAATGTGGCTTACATAGATTTAATAACATTGTCATAGTTGGATCTCAAATACAGTTATGTGTAGCGATTAAGGAAGGGGAGAGGGAAGAAGAAAGAGAGTTGTTAAGGTAGTTATAGAGGATGTGCGTTCATAATTGAGTGGACTTAGTGAGGTTATAGGTTTTCATTGTAGGCTTTGTTGAAGAGGAATGTTTTCAGAGATTTTCGAAACATAATTGTTTCTTTGATTGCTTTCAGGTCTGTAGGTAATGCATTCCATATCTGCATGCTCTTGTAAGAGAAGGTAGTGGCTTGCATCAGCTTGTATTTAAGTCCTTTGCAGCTGGGGTAGTGCAGGTTGAGAAATTTGCGGGATGATCTTGTGGCGTTTCTGGGAGGTAGGTCCACGAGGTTTAGCATTTAGATTGGGACGTCTGCATGAATGATTTTGTGTACAATCGTGCAGATCTTGAACGCAATGTGCTCCTTAAGTGGAAGCCAGTGAAGTTTCTCTCTTATGGGTTTTGTGCTTTCATATTTGGTTTTTCCGAATATGAGTCTGGCGGCTGTATTCTGGGCAGTTTGGAATTTTTTTGATTGTCTGTTATTTGCACCCGGCATATAGTGCGTTGCAATAGTCCAGATGGCTTATTACCATTGATTGTACCAGGGTACGGAAGATGTATCTCGGGAAGAAAGAGCACCGTTATTCTATAATTACGCTCATAATGCAAAACCATGCCTCTGATCTGCCCCGAAAAATGCCCATGACCCATTTACATGTCATCCTTTTTTGGGCCTCATGTATATTTTAGACGTGGATCCCGCACCTAACTTTACGTGCATTATTCCCAATTAAATCTAATTAGTGCCAATAATTGCTTGTTAAAAAGCCAATTATTGGCACTAATTGGCTTGTACTGTTTATTTACATGTGCAAATAGGGAGCACGCCGCAATTTTTGGCAACCTTCATAGAATCAGAGTGATAGTGTGCACTCTATTGATAGTGCATGTGTGCACAAACCATAGTGCACTGTTGGGAATGAGTGTACACACTCTAAGAAAAATTCTCACTATGTGCACATACCCCCAGATGCTATATATAAAGTGCCCCGATTGCCAAAATTTGTGCACATAAATTAAAAGGCTATAAACTAGCAATAAAATATGAATAATCAATTATTACAGTTGGCAGTAATTAGATTTTGCACGCTCATCTTCCTTCATGCCATTCTATAAACCCACGCACCTAAATCCTCTAGCCACAGCGCAAAAGGGGGTGGGGTAGGGGTGTTCCAAAAAATGGCTGGCAGAGTTATAGAATACCACCATTCCCACACCCAAATGCCAAAAGTTGGGCACCAGCATTTACGCCAGGTTTCAACTGGCATAAATACCAGCGCCCAAATTTGGGCATGAGAATGGGCTCTAAGTTCTATTCCATAAAGAGTGCTCAACTCGGAGAGCTGGTTATAGAATAGCGCTCCACGATTTTTTTCCAGCATCCAATTTTGGGCTCTGTTTACTGAATCCAGCCCATAATGTGCACTGTTTAAGAAAAATGCTCTCAATGTGCACATGGAGGGGCATTTTTGATATGACGTCTGAGTTGGACTTTGGATGTTTTACGCTAAACGTCCCAAAATGGCCAAATAGGAAATATGGCCATTTTCGAAACAGCAATATGTCTCTCTTTGTTTTGAAAATGGCCACATGCAAGATGTTTTTATGCTCTGTGCTTTTACCTTTTTGTGTCATTTTCGAAAAATAAAATGTCCAAGTGTAAAACATAGAAAATTAAGCCAGGAGAGCAGTGGGACACCCTAGGGGCACTGCAGTGGACTTCATATAAAAGCTCCCAGGTACACATCTCACTGTTACCACCTTATCTTGTCTGCTGAGTCCTCAAAAACCCACCAAAAACCTACTGTACCCAACTGTGCACCACTACAACAGCCCTTATGTTTGAGGAGGTCACAGTAGGTTTTGGGGGAGTGTGGGAGGGCTCACACTTTCCACCACAAGTGAAACAAGTAGAGTGGGATATGGGCCTGGGTCCCTCTCTCTGTAGTGCTGTAGTGCACGTCACTGACCACTACACTACTCCAGGGACCTGCTTGCTGCTCTAATAGATCTGGCTATAACATCTAAAGCTGTGATAGAGGCTAATAAATAAATTTATTCACATCTTTGGGGGTGGGAGGGAGTCATTGACCACTGAGAGGTCATTCCTGATTCCCTGCAGTGGTCATCTGGTCATTTAGGGCACGTTTTTGTGTATTATTCGTTCTGAAAACAAGTCTAGACCAAAACCATTGAAGTTTCAGCCCTAGACGTTTTGTTTTGCTCCTTTGTGATTTGGACACACTGCAGATGAATTGCATAGATAAACATTTGCAAAATAGGTTTCAAAAATTTGGACATTTTGAGAAGAAATTCATCTAAATGCTGCTTTGACACTTTTTCATGTTTTTCTCTTTCGAAAATGAGCCCCCATAGTGAGCACTCTTTCCCTATAGTGGGCACTATTATTGGCAGATGACATTTGCTTCAAACAACAGCCTATCCCTACAGTGCAGTATAATTGTGAAGGCTCTTAGTATGTTTCAGCAGTCCTTGCCCTTGTTCTTTCTTAGAAGATACAGCAGTACAGATGGGAAGGGCAGTGTGTTGGATGATCATGAAGGAAACTGACTAAACTGTCCACATACGGCAAAGTGCATTCAGTCTTACCCCTGGATTGTGTATACGTCGCACAAATTTGGGCATGGATTCCAGTTCCACACACAAACTAATTAGGTGCTAACAATCAATTATTAGAGTTAACAAGTACTTAATTGGCATTAATTAGGAGTTATGCATGGATCTGCCCTACGCCCTATTTTATAGCACGTGCGCCTAAATTTCATAGTGCACAACTCCAAAGGAGGCATGGCCATGGGAGGGGCATGGGTGGGTTAGGGACGTTCCCAGAAATTAGGCGTGATGTTTTAGAATACTTGTATTTTCACCGACCTGCCAGCCTTTGGCAAGTGTAAATCCTGGCACCCAAAGTTAGGGGTGAAATGCATGCTATGCTAGTATTCATTTAAGGATTCTCCTCACAGAGCGCCCTTTATAATACTTGCTAGCGCAGATCATCCCAGCGCCTAACTTTGGGTGCCATTTATTGAATCTAGCCCTTAACTTCAAAAGCTCATGCCTCAATAACCTGGGTCAGTCTATGAAATGTCACCAGTCTCTTTTGTCTTTTTTTTTTTTGGATGTTGTCTTTGGAATGACTTCTGAATTGGGGTTAAAATCATATTATTTTTCAAATCAAACGTGATATATAGAAATTGGAATGTAAATGAAAGGCAACTGTATTGATAGTCATTTCTCCCTCTTTGCATTACTTCTTGAATTGGAAATCCATGTATACTTTCTTTTGGAGATGAGCAGAAAGAGGTGAGTGGGAGAGGATAAGTATAGATCCATTTCCAATATCCAGACCATGGTTTTGGCTCCAACTATGTATTCTGTAATACTACAACAAAGTTGAGCATTTATGAACATGTCATAAAATATCTATAATTGCTGCTTGCTCAAACAGTGAATCTGGCAGCTCTCCACTACTGGCTGCAAATATGATATCAGTTTATCTCTCTGCCCGCATAGAACTGCCCTCTAGACCTCCTTCATCCTACAGCCTTTCCTGTAAAGAGGGCAGAAAACAAAGCCCCATTTTGTTTTCTTATCTCCTTGAAAGGAACAGTTTGCTTCTGAAAACAGTATTTGCTCAAGTGCTGCAGGTGTGATGTTCCTTATGCCATGGGTGGTGGCAGACTGCTTTCCCAGGAATTAGCATTTCATTGCCTCTCATGCAGTTTTTTCTCATAATCTAAAACCAGCACTTGTCAGAAGTTAGGCCTTATTTTGCTTAATAATGCCAATAAGATCCCTGGCCATGTGACCCTAGCCTCAGTATTTTCTCAAAACCAGATGCACTAACTCCACGGAAAGAGCCCTTCCCTTACCGATTCCTTATTTGCATGCGATTTCCTTCCTAAGGAGGGGAAGCCAGTTGGCCAGCTGCGCATGCCAAAGACGGCTTCGTACACGCAGACAAGCTGCGTGTATAATTTATTTTGTTTTATTTGTTATATTTGTATCCCACATTTTCCCACCTATTTGCAGGCTCAATGTTAGCCGTCAATAAATTGCCGGGCATTTTGTGCAGCAGAGGGAGAGAGCGGGAGAGAAAATCGGGGATCGGGACGTGCGAGGACTTCCAAATCAAAACTATTTGGACGTCCCTTTCGATTATGCCCCTCCAGGTCTCTCTCAGCCAATCACAGCGCGTTTAGCGGACACCAGTGACAGCTAAACGCACTGTGATTGGCTGAGAGAGACCTGGAGGGGCATAATCGAAAGGGACGTCCAAATAGTTTTGATTTGGACGTCCTCGCACGTCCCGATCCCCGATTCTCTCCGGCGGTGGTCATTTCAGCTCGGGCACCTTAGTCGTAAGAAAAACGCGTCCAAGAGAAGAACACTCATCACAAAACCTGAAGAAAAAAATCGTCCAAGTGTTTGTCAGGGACATCCATTTTTTTTTTTTTTGAGTGAAGGACGTCCAAGTGTTAGACACTTGAAAGGACATCCCTGGCGAGCACTTGGGCGTTTTTTTTTTCTTCCGATTTTTGCGATGGGCGTCCTCCTCTGCATGGGTCCCGCTCACTGCAGCCCAACGAGAAGTGCAGACCTCTCGTTAGGTTTTCCACGGTGCATGGGGTTGGAAACAGTGGCGCATTGCATTCACAGTATAATAGTAATTAGCTCATTTGCATTCCGTTTTCGTTAGCTGCTACTGTGACAGGAAAATGGCTCGGAGAACCCTTTTGTGCATGTCCCGGTTTACTACTTGCGCGCTTAACTGGCTAGAACCAGTTTAAAAACCATGTTGCTGGTTCATTAAGTGTAGTGCATCTGGCCCTCTGTCTCCAGCAGGTGGTAGAAGGTGAGTCCATTAGTCTCTCTCTTTCTCTACTTAAAAAAAAAAAAATTACCCTTTTGTGCCTGGAGAATCCAGTATAGAGGCTAAGAAGAGAGCAATATTTTCATCTCCAGCCTCTGGGGTGCTAAACTCGGAGGTCCCGGGTCCCTCCCCCACTTCCTTCCCATCTCCCTTTGGTGCAAGGAAGGTCTAACCCTTTCGGAGGAAAGGTGTTTAGCCATTGGGAGAGGCAACCACTTTCACTTTTGATTGGAAAAGAGGGAAAAAAAAAAGCACCATTTGTTACCGTTCCACTCCCCCAGGCACAAACAAGCAAGCAGCTCCAATGTGATTTCTGGTTTCTTTTCAGCTGTCTCTCTTCCTTGCGTTCAGCGTTGGCTGTATTTGTAAAAAAAAAAAAAAAAAACTTCACGGGGGCGCGGAGCGAATGACACTATGGCAGAGAAGTTAAAGCCTTGTGCTGTGTGCCAGTGCAGGAGAGTTGGTTCGCTCGGGGCGTGTAAATTTTGCACTGCGATTGCGGTACCAGAGCCGCCCCTTCCCCCAAACGCTTTGCAGGCTGCGCCTGTCTCAGCGTCCTCCCATTCATCCGCTGAGCTGGCTGGCCCGTCGGGTATGGCAGGGAAGTCAGCCATCTTGCCTGCAACTTCAGCCTCTGCAGCACGCGACCTCCCATCTGCTGCAGAGCCTTCAGTTCAGCCTGAGGCAGTGTCTGGAGGGCTTCAGGGGGAGGGTTTTCCCCCTGAGTTTGTCCTCCAGATGTACCAGGCTTTCCTCATGAAAAAGGCAGGGATGGGAGTTGCAGGGATAGGGGAGTCGGCCTCCAGACCCTTTGCTCCCCCTAAAATACCTTGAGTCTGCTTATACTTGGAAGAGGATCCGGTTTCGGATCTGGACCCTTTCCTTGGAGAGGAGGAAGGATTAGAGGAAGAGTTTTGGGAAGACCAGCTACCTTCCGATCCCACGGATGCTCCCTTGCCTCCAGGAGAAGATCCTTTGGTGGTCCGGATTTTTCATAAGGAGGACCTTCAGGAACTCATCTCCTTAATCTCATCCACACTCCATTTTGAAGAGGACCAGATCCCGGCTTCAGAAGTCCGAAAGGTGGACCTCTTGGTCAAAGGTAACAGGTCTTCGCCGAGAACTTTTCCCATGCATCAGGACATTCGGGATATCATTCAAACTCAGTGAGATATACCCGACTCCTCCTTTCGTCCAGCCCAATCGATGACCCGCCTTTACCCGGTGCCAGAGTCAGATAGGACCCTTTTGAAGGTCCCAGTAGTCGATGCGGTAGTCTCTGCGGTTACCAAGTGCAATACGGTCCCGGTAGACGGTGGTACTGCCTTCAGGGATGTTCAGGACCGGAGGTTGGATGCTCTCCTGAGGAACAGTTTTGATGTCTCCTGTCTGGCGGTTCAAGCGGCCATCAGCAGGTCATTGGTAGCCAGGGCCTGCTTCTGCTGGACGGAGAGAGTTCTAGATAGGTCCTCGGACAGTCAGTCTTCTATTGATGTAGAGGTAGCTCTGCATTTTTGGCAGATGCCTTGTACAATCTCCCGAGAGCATCCTCCAAGTTCTTAGCTTTGGGGGTTGAGGCCTGCCACTCCCTGTGGTTGCGGCCTTTGTCGGTGGATGCGGCCTCCAAATCTAAGTTGAGCAAGTTTCCCTTCTGGGGTTCTCTGGGGAAGATTTGGATAAATTGGTGTGTACTTTGGGTGATACGAAGGTTCCTCGTCTCCCAGAGGATAGGTCTTGACCAACTAGTCGGTGTGCCTTGTTTGGCCGTGGTTGGTCGAGGGATTTCCGTAGTTTTCGCATCGGCCGGGGAGCTCAGGTTCAGAGGTCCAGGTTTTTCCAGAGAACTCAGTCCTTGCGAGGTTTCCGTAGCATCCCTTTCCACTCCCCTTCCCGTCCCTCCCAATGAAGAGGTGAGGATCTTTCCTCTGATCCCTGTAGGAGCTCGTCTGTTGCAGTTCTTTCAGAGGTGTGCCCACGTAACCTCCGACCAGTGGGTCTTGGAAATTATTCGAGACGGGGTATGCCTTAAAATTCGCCAGGCCTCTTTCAGACCTCTCTTTGTAGACTCTCTTTGTCGTTCTTGCCTCAAAGCGGGAGCGGTACAGGGCACCTTACAGAGGCTCTTGGACCTTCATGCCATTTGCCCATTTCCTTCTTCAGAGTGCGGACAAGGCTGGTATTCCATTTACTTTGTGGGCCACAAGAAGGAGGGCTCCTTCGCCGTCAATCGGGCTCTCAAAGTCACAAGTTTTCGAATGGAGACCCTTCGGTCGGTCATCGTCGCCATCCGTACGGGAGAGTTTTTAACAGCCTTAGATCTCACGGAAGCTTATCTACACATTCCTATCCGGCCCTGTCACCAGAAGTTCCTTCGATTTGCCATTCTAGGCCGGCATTTTCAGTTTTGGGCTGTGCTGTTCGGGTTGGCTACAGCGCCTTTCACTTTCACCAAGGTCATGGTAGTAGTGGCGGCGGCCCTCAGGAAGGAGGGAATCCTAGTCCACCCATTCTTGGACGACTGGATCATCAGAGCGAAATCTTATCAGGAGAGTGTGCAGGTCACGGGCCGCGTGATGAGTTTCCTGTAGGCCCTCGGTTGGGTGGTCAACTCAGCAAAGAGCCGTCTGGTACTGTCAAAGTCCCTGGAGTATTTGGGGGGTTACCTTCGACACGGCACAGGGACGGGTTTTCCTTTTCCAGAGCAGGGTGCTCAAGCTGCGATCTCAGATTCAGGAGTTACTTCACAGACGTGGCCTCTGTGCTCGGGATTATCTTCAAGTTCTGGGTTCCATGGCAGCGACGATAGAGGTAGTTCCCTGGGCCAGGGCTCACATGAGGTCTCTCCAATCTTCCCTATTGTCCAGATGGTCCCCTCAGACAGATTCCCTTCAGGTGAGGTTGCCCCTGCATTCCCAAGAGCGTAGCAGCCTCTTCTGGTGGTTGCGGGGGGACAATCTCACCAGGGGAATGCCACTGGAGTCCCCCCCAGTGGATAGAGTTAACTACCGATGCCAGGCTATGGGGCTGAGGAGCCCATAGCTTAGGAAAGCTTGTGCAGGGTCTCTGGTCTTCCACAGAAGGGGCAATTCGTCTAGCTCTGGAGGAGTTTCGTTCCCTCGTAGCAGGCAAGGCGGTGCGAATACTATCAGACAATGCCACAGCTGTGGCCTATGTCAACCACCAGGGGGGAACGAAGAGTCGACTCTTGCAACAGGAGGCGGCGAGTCTCATGGCATGGGCAGAGCTTCACCTGACTGCCATCTCTGCTTCCCACGTTCAGGCAGACTTTTTCTGTCGTCACACCCTCGATCCAGGGGATTGGTCTCTCAGCCCTCGGGCGTTTCAATTGATAGCGGATCAGTGGGGCGTTCCAGTCCTGGATCTTTTGGCCTCCGGACTCAACTCAAAGGTTCCATGATTTTTCAGTCGTCCAAGAGACTCAAGAGCAGTGGGGATAGATGCCCTCTTACAGCAGTGGCCTCCCGGTCTTCTATATGCGTTTCCTCCGTGGCCTCTCTTGGGTTGTCTTTTACAAAGAATCGAAGCTCACGGAGTCCGGTAGTCCTCGTGGCACCCGATTGGCCTCGTCGTCCGTGGCCTTCAGCGCCTTCGGGCTGCGCCTCCTCTTCGTCTCCCTGTTCTCAAGTATCTTCTGTCGCAAAGCCCAGTCCTTCATCGAGATCCAGCTCGATTTTATCTTATGGCCTGGCCCTTGAATGGGCTGTCTTAACGAAGAAAGGTTATTCCACTCCGGTGATTTCAACCATGCTCCGTTCACGTCGTCGGTCTACGTCGCTGAATTATATTCGTACCTGGAGGACTTTTGAGGCTTGGTGTGCAGATGGTGGTATTTCTCCCTTCCGGCATTCGGTGGTGGAGATTTTGGTTTTTTTTGCAGTGTAGCTTTGATAAAGACATTTGTAAGGCAGCGACATGGGACTTGCTGCATTCCTTTTCTACGCACTATAGACTGGATGTACAGTGTCGGCAGGAGGCGATTTTTGCAACTTGAGTGCTCACAGCGGATTTGCTGGGGTCCCTCCCTTAGGTCTATTGCTTTGTTACTTCCCATCAGTCTAACCCAGGGCCGGTCCGGAGGGACACTAAGGAAGGAGAAATAAGACCTTACCTGCTAATTTGCTTTCCTTTAGTCCCTCCGGACCGACCCATGTCCCTCCCATGTGCTTTGAAGAGTGATTGTTTGTACATAGTTCCGAGTTCTACGACGGAGTTGCTCTGCGAGTTGACAGTTCATTTATTTATTATTAAAAAAACAAAACAAAACCCTGTTAAGCCATACCTCTTCTCCTTGGCGAAGTTGTTGGTGAGCTTTGCTGCGCAGCTTTGCCGTCCTTCAAGCACGGTTTATGACAGCTTGGTGGCTGCTTAGATTCCACAGGCCACAGAAGGTTGGGTCTTTCTCTTCTTTTCTGCTTTGTTAGTCAAATACTGAGGCTAGGTAGGGTCACATGGCCAGGGCTCTTATTGGCTCTCTTATTGGCAGTCTCCACCTGCTGGAAGGCGTGCACAACCCATCAGTCCAACCCTGGGCCGGTCTGGAGGGTCTAAAGAAAGGAAATTAGCAGTTAAGGTCTAATTTCTCCATATGATTGTTAATAATACCATATTCATGTCATTTAAGGTGAGGGCAGATGATAATATCAGAGGATGTTTTGAAACAGAATTATTACTGATATGGTTGTGATAAGCTGCTGTTGCACTTAGATGAACTCGTACGGAGAAGAAAACACATGAACCTTATTTATTTATTTATTTATTTTACAGTGCTTATATCCCACAATTTCCCACCTCTGGTAGGCTCAGTGTGGCTTACAACATTTGAATAACAAATAGACAGGGTACAGTGAATGGAAGGGGGTAAGCAGGGCAAAGAGATAAGGATAAAGAAATGGGTCAGTCCATAATAGCAGCGCCTAATGGCAGCGTCCTGAGGTTAGTGGGGTTGGACTGGACCTTTGGGATATGCTTGTTCTACCACAACATCACTTTGTATTTGTTCTCTACCGGAGTTGGCGAACGCCATTATGGTACTATGTAAGCCACATTGAGCCTGCAAATAGGTGGGAAAATGTGGGATACAAATGTAACAATTCAGTAAATATACCCTACAATGGAACACCATGCTGCAGCGTTCTACAGGAGAAGGGAAACAGGAGTGTTGTCACATTTTAGAAGTACTGCACTCTAGAAGTGTATCTGTTATAGAACCAGGGAGTAACACATTAAGTAGCTTAAGTTAAGCTTTATAAGCTGCATCCTGAAGAGCCACCATTCTTGAAACTTGATCTTGTTGGTGTTATCCCTTCTCTTCATCAAGATAATTTAAGTTTTTTTCAATCAATAAGAATTTTTTTAAAATAAAATAACATGGAGTGAATTTGCACAGATATCTCAGAAGGCTCTTTCTGAAGTACCATTTAGTAAAAATTGAAATTCAGTGGGCTCTGCATTGATGATCCCTAAAACATTTATACAAATGTATACTGTTATGTCCCTCACCTGAATTGCGGTCCGCGCGGCCGATTCTCCGCCAAGCCACGTCCCGGCGGCGATAGCCAGCCATGCGGACTGTCGGCGGTAGTCTAGTGGGGTCCAATTCCGATGGCCAGCTATGTTGCTCCGGCCATGGGCACGGGTCCAGCTGATTGGCCGGCCATCGTGCAGTGGCCGGCCACGCGGTCTGGCGGCGTTCCGGAAGCCACGCCAGCTTCCGGTGTGGGTAGCTTGCACGACTTGGTTGCACGGGATTGGGTGCCTTTCGCGAGGTTCCACCTTTTCCCTTACAAGCACCAATCTGGAGCGTTCCCTGCAGCTGCTCGTGGTTACATATGAAGAGAGACTTGCTGACCTGAACATGTATACCCTGGAGGAAAGGAGGAACAGGGGTGATATGATACAGACGTTCAAATATTTGAAAGGTATTAATCCGCAAACAAATTTTTTCCGGAGATGGGAAGGCGGTAGAACGAGAGGACATGAAATGAGATTGAAGGGGGGCAGACTCAGGAAAGATGTCAGGAAGTATTTTTTCACAGAGAGGGTGGTGGATGCTTGGAATGCCCTCCCGCGGAAGGTGGTGGAGATGAAAACGGTAACGGAATTCAAACATGCGTGGGATATGCATAAAGGAATCCTGTGCAGAAGGAATGGATCCTCAGAAGCTTAGCCGAAATTGGGTGGCGGAGCAGGTGGGGGGAAGAGGGGTTGGTGGTTGGGAGGCGAGGATAGTGGAGGGCAGACTTATACGGTCTGTGCCAGAGCCAGTGATGGGAGGCCGGACTGGTGGTTGGGAGGTGGGAAATACTGCTGGGCAGACTTGTACGGTCTGTGCCCTGAATAAGGCAGGTACAAATCAAGGTATGGTATACACATATGAGTTTGTCTTGTTGGGCAGACTGGATGGACCGTGCAGGTCTTTTTCTGCCATCATCTACTATGTTACTATGTACTGCTGATGCGGGGGCTACTTAAGGCCGGCAGTTCCCTGCACACCTTGCTTCGGCTTCTATGCTCATAGAGGTTTGGTGCTAGTCTCGTGCGCTCCATTGCTTGACTTGCCTATTGTGACTTGACCCTTGGACTGAACCTGGTATTGTTGCTTTGCTGCCTGCCCTGACCCTTGGACTGAACCTGGTATTCGTTGCTTTGCTGCCTGCCCTGACCCTTGGACTGAGCCTGGTATTCGTTGCTTTGCTGCCTGCCCTGACCCTTGGACTGAGCCTGGTATTTGTTGCTTGCTGCCTGCCCTGATCCCTGGACTGTACCGGCTCACCCATTGAGTTCTCGCCCGCCTTGCTTCTAGCCTGGTCTGGGCGGCCCAACCCCGTCCGGATCCCGAAGTACTGGCCACCTGCACCTGGGGGCTCAACCCCTGAGGAACAGTGGTCGCTTCCCAGGTGAAGCTAGGGGTTGTCCAGCTGCCTGGCCGAGCACGGCGCGACTCTACACACCGTGCTCAGTCGGGGCACAAGAGCTCACTGCCCAAGTCACAACAGGATCATAACAATATATATTCTCTAACAGAAATTTGAACTTGCCCAGAATACTGGGTGATATCTGTTCAGTACTTGGTTATTGCACACCCATTTTGGACACTGACATACATCAGTTATAGAAAAAGGACATTAAACACAAGTTCATAAAATATTAATGCTAGCTTTCATTCTGCTAAACTTATTTCAGAATTGGAAATCCACGTACTTGTGCTGTAATAGGGATTCATAATTGGAGACACAGGCTTCCCCACATACAGGCCATTTTCAGGGGCAGCCCAAGACAGTCTGCCGCCTGAGGTAAGCAATAAGCTATTGCCCTGGCTCCTCTTCCGCCACCTCGGCACCCCCTCCGTTGTCCTCCCTCCCCTGCCACGATCTGACTTTTCTTCCCCTTCCTTCTCCAACCCCCTTCCCAGAATTTACCTTTTCTTGTTTTTCAAAGGTGGAGGCGGCAGCGGCATTGATTCCTATAAGCTATCCTGCTGCCGACCCCAACCCATTCTCTCTACTGCCATGGCTCACCTCCAAGCAAACAGGAAGTTACATCAGAGAGTCGGGCCACAGTAGAGAGAAGGGGCCAGGACCTGCGGCAGGGCAGCCTATGGGAGCTGTAGCCGTCACCTTTTAAAACACAAGAAAAGAAATGGTAAGTTCGAGGAAGGGGTTTAGAGAAGGAAGGGTGGGGGGTGATACCACTTCAGAAGAGTGTCGTCTGAGTCCTCCACCTCAGTTGGCCAAATGGTAGGGCCACCACTGGCCATTTGAGCAACAGAAAAAGCCAGATCAGATGATCTCATTGATGCCAACAATAGGCATTTACATGTTTTCATTTCTATTCATCTCTCTCCTCTCCAGTCTGTCCAAAATTCTGCAGCACGACTTATTTTCCGCCAAAATCGTTATACCCACACTAGCCTACTCCTCAAGTCACTTCACTGGCTCCCTGTCCGCTTCCGCATACAGTTCAAACTTCTCTTACTGACCTTTAAATGCATCCATTCTGCAGCCCCCCATTACCTCTCCACTCTCATCTCTCCCTACATTCCTCCCCGTGAACTCCGCTCACTGGAAAAATCTCTCTTGTCGTCCCCCTTCTCCTCTACTGCTAACTCCAGACTTCGTTCCTTTTCCCTCGCTGCACCTTATGCCTGGAATAGACTTCCTGAGCCTATACATCTAGCGCCATCTCTACCTGTTTTCAAATCTATGCTAAAAACCCACCTTTTCACCACTGCTTTTGACTCCTAGCCACTACTCAATTTGCCCTCCCCTTGTTCCTTCTCACCTAGTACTTCCCTTGTCCTTAATTGTTTTGTCTGTCTGTCTCTTATTTTTTAGATTGTAAGCTCTTTTGAGCAGGGACTGTCTCTCTCTATGTTGGATGTTCCGCGCTGCGTGCGTCTGGTAGCGCTATACAAATGTTAATAATAATAATAACATACATGAGATAGATTTGCATACAGTGGCTTTCCAATATATCACATTTATTTCATACTATTCATTGTAGTAATCCTGAAAACTTGATTGGCTAAGTGTGCCTACTCAGGAGAGGGTTCAGATGCACTGATTTTACCCTCCATTACCTCAGGTGCAAACAGATTGGGAGGCCTGTACCTGAATCTAAGTTGCTGTGACACCACAGAGGAGGAATGTTGATATGGAGTAGGCGAAAAAAAACCTCTATATTTTTTTTATATATCTCCTGGGGGGGGGGGGATGCGTGGAAGAGCCCATCTAAGTTAACGCTGGGCCCATCCAAAATACTGAGTCTAGCTATGCCACTGGTCTAAAGGTCTCACAGCTGCAAAAAATTTCAGTTTTCTCCATTACCAGTATGGCTACAAAAACTCTGGACTACCATTAACGTGTATAAAACTGAAAGAGAATTTATTTATGTATTTATTTATTTGCTGCATTTATATCCCACATTTTCCTACCTATTTGCAGGCTCAATGTGGCTTACAATATAATACAACAATCACATTAATGGGATAAGGAAATCTGAATATAGATAACAAATAAGGTGCATGAGAATGGTAGTATGGGCCAGATATACTTGCCCTGCTTAGATTTCTATACCCTCATGTGCATCGCTCTGCAGTTCTTCATGTATCTGGGTTTAAAAAAGGTTAAGACAAGTTCCTAGAGAAAAAGTCCATAGTTTGCAATTGAGTCAGACATGGGGAAGCAGCTACTTTCCCCAGGATTGATAACATGGAATGTTGCTAATAATTGGCTTTGGCCTCTGTTTGGAAACGGGATACTGGGCTAGATGGACCATTGTTCTGAGCCAGTATGGGTACTCTTATGTTCTTATGTAATTTTAACTGCCAAGCATTAGACCCTTCTAACTTTTGTAGATCACGTCTCATGTTCCCTCTTCCTTCCAGTGTCCTTTCTGTTCCAAATCTTCCTGTCATCCATAAAAAGACAAACTTTTCCTTCTAACTGTTCGGCAATATCATTCACATATTGAATGGAGTAGGCCCCATTACTGACCACTGAGGCATTCCACTACTCACCTTTCTTTCCTCCGCATGAGTTCCATTTACCACCACCCTCTGCCAGCTATCAATCAACCAATTTTTTTTTTACTTTTTTTTTTGTTGTTTTTGGGTTTTTTTTTTTTTTTGCATATTAGCAAATTCTGTCAACATTATTACATCCTTTAGAGGGCCCGACAAAACCTCTCTAAGCTCCTTCAATATCGTGGGATATATTTTATCCAACCCCATGACTTTGTCCACATTCACTTTTGTATCATAGATTTTTTTCTTTCTTTCCCACCAGCAAATTTCAGACATAAAACTGAAAGCCTTGTAACTAGGATGCTGTTTAAGAGATGGGAAATACCAGCCCTGGTTCTGTTGGCATATGTTCTATCCAGCTGATTCAGCTCACATCCTGCTGCTGTTTTTTTGAAAGACTTTTCCCTCTCTACACAGACATCTGTATTTGATGGTTTGTCAGATAAATCCCCTTAGAAGGAATAAATCCAGTGCCTCTTTAGAAGCGTTCATTAAACTCAGCAGAAACCCTTTACCTATCAGAGACTTGTTAGTTTTAGTAGACAGAGATTTGCCTTTATCTTTAGTCAAGGCATGTCACACAGTTTGTGGTTTAAAATGATCACTGCAGTACAGTATGTTCATTATTACTGTTGATACATCTTATACAACTCAGCAGTTGGTACGACAATAACTAGAGTGCATGTACATTATTAATAGGTTAAAAACCCTTGATATACCACCCTATTTGTCAGACAAGTCATAGTGGTTTACATATTCATAAAATATAAAAGAAAATCAGAATAGAACGCCAATTAAAATAGGAAAGTGATAGACAACACATTCACCCCGACAAGCCAGCTAAAAGAAAATAGTACAAAATATATTATCAACATTCTTCCTTGCAAGTCACCTGATCCGGAGACAACCTTGCTCAACCCGAAGTAAGCTTTGCAAAAAAATAAGATTTCAGTCTAACTTTAAACAGTGCTTCTCCCAAATATTTTGCGGGAGTTGATTCCACAAATAAGGAGCAAACAAAAAAAAAAAAACCCCACCTCTCTCATTGAGGAAAGTTGCTCCTGAGCCAGGGGAGGAAGGGCTAATAACCCTAGATGATACATAAGGAAGCAACAGATTAGTCAAATAGCCAGGCTTCCCTGTAAACAGCATCCTGTACACCATGGTTAACGTTTTATACATGGATCTAAACTCCACTAGAAGCCAATGGTATTTAAAATAAAGAGGGTCACATGGTCTCTCTTAGTCATAGTTACTTAGCTTGTCATAGTTTAAAAAATATAAGAACCAGTGGAACACATGTCTCTCTAATGAGACTGGTAGATACCTGGAATACCCTCCTGCAGGAGGTGGTGGACATGAATACACTAACAGAATTTTAAAACGTGTGGAATTATCACAAAGGAATCCTGTATGGCAGGCATGGAACCAAATAAGCTTACTGGTGATTAGATGGCAACACCAGTAATTGAGAAGCAAAGCCAGTGGACTTCTACAATCTATGCCCTAATCATGGCTGGACAGACTCAGCTTTAGTAGTTGGAGAACAAGGCCATTGCTGGGCAGACTTCTAGGGTCTGTGCCCCGATTGTGGCTGGAGAGATTTGGATGGGCTAGAGTGGGCTTCAATAACAATTTCAGTAGTTTGAAAATAAGGCTAGTTCCAGGCAGACTTCTATGATTTGTGCCCTGAAAATGGCAAGGACAAATCAAGATCAATTATGCATATATAGTAGAGCTGTACCAACTAGCATATTTTACTATTTGGCCAAATACGAATAATGGACATTGAGCTTTAACATAAATAATAAAAGAAGCAACGTGAAATTAGAGATCGTGTTTATTTCAGTAGAATTTGACACAGTAGAGCCCCAGATTATTCATATTTGAATTTAAAGTACTATTTGGCTCATTTTCAAAAGAGAAGGACGCCCATCTTTCGACATAAATCTGAAGATGGACTTCCTCACAGAAACGTCCAAATCGGTATAATCGAAAGCCAATTTTGGACGTCCCTAACTGCACTCCATCGCAGGGATGGCCAAAGTTCAAGGCGGCGTGTTGGAGGTGTAGTGAAGGTGGGACTTGGGCGTCCTTGACTTATAATCGAAAAAAAGAAGGACGTCTCTGATGAGCACTTGGACGTTTTCACCTGGACCTGTTTTTCTTACGACCAAGGCCCAAAAAGGTGCCTGAAATTACCAGATGACCACCAGAGAGAATCGGGGCTGACCTCCTGTTACTCCCCCAGTGGTCACTAACCCCCTCCCACCCTCAAAAAACATCTTTAAAAATATGTCGTTCCAGCCTGAGATGTCATACTCGGGAGCAGTATGCAAGTCCCTGGAGCCATTTTAGTGGGTGAGTGCACTTCAGACAGGCGGACCCAGCACCATCCCCCCCCCCCTACCTGTTATGTTTGTGGAGGAAACAGCGAGCCCTCCAGAACCCACCACAAACCCACTGTACCCTCATGTAGGTGCCCCGTTCACCCGTAAGGGCTATGGTAGTGGTGTACAGTTGGGGGTAGTGGGGTTTTTTTTGGGGGGGGGGGTCGGGGGGCTCAGCACACAAGGTGAGGGAGCTATGTTCCTGGGAGCATTTTATGAATTCCACTGTAGTGCCCCCTAGGGTGCCCGGTTGGTGTCCTTGCATGTGAGGGGGACCAATGCACTACAAATGCTGGCTCCTCCCATGTCCAAATGGCTTGCATTTGGTCATTTCTGAGATGGACATCCTTGGTTTTGAACATCACTGAAAATCAGAAACGACCATGTCCAAATCTAGGGACGGCGAAATTTAAGGATTTGGACATCCCTGAAGGTATTTTTGAAACGAAAGATGGACATCCATCTTGTTTCGAAAGTACGGGTTTCCCTGCCCCTGGATTGGGACGTTTTTGCAAGGACGTCCAAATTGAAACTTGGACGTCCCTTATTGGCGATTGCCTTTACAGTACTATGTAAGCCATATTGAGCCTGCAAATAGGTAGGAAAATGTGGAACAAACAAACAAATAAATAAATAAAATGCCCCTCCACATATTCAGGTCACTATTCAGGCCCAAATTAAATACAAATATTCAGTAAAGCCTTAGCATAAGGTATGATGTGATACTAAATGTTATCAGTTTATCTTGTTGGGCAGATTGCTGGACCGTACAGGTCTTTTTATCTGCCATCATCTACCATGTTAATGTGTAGAAGAACATTCATACAAAATGGCCGCATTGACTTATGTTTGAAGTAGTAGCCTAATGGTTAGGGCAGTCTGCTGAGAACCAGCACATATATCCAGAGGTTGCTGGTTCAAGTCCCACTGCAGGTTTTTGTAATTTTTCTTTTTTAAACTGTGAGCCCTCCAGAGATGGGAAAATATCACTGGAGAACAGCTCAATCAGAGCACCAAATCTAAATACAGACATCCATGTTTTTGAACGTGAACATCCCTTCCCCTTCTGCAATTGAAGCTGGACATCCATCTTTTGCCCCCCCCCCCCCCACCCAATCCTGTCCAGAAGAAGCCCAGACCACTCCCACTTGCCATATTTATTTATTAATTGGAATTTATTAACTGGCTTTATGAAGAGATTTCACTCAAGGTGGTGTACAGCAGGAACAGTTTGACATAAAATATAGACATACAGAAATTTTAGACAACCACATTCTGGCTTTATAAAATCTGTATTTTGACATCCATGCAATACAGATGTCTAAATGCTGGTTTTTAGATGTCCAAAACACGAATAGAGCTTCTAAAATAAGCACCTACATCTCCTTACTCCTTATGAAAGTGCATTAAAGTATCTCTCAGTTAATCTGTAGCCCTTTCCTCTTGATTCAGGTGACGTTGTTCCTGGAAGTAGATTTTAATCTTTAGTATCTTTCTATCTTTCTCTTTTGGTTAAGTGAAGACAGAGTTTCTGTGCTCTTATCGTGGTGGTGTGTCAGTTAACTCTCTGCTTGGTGTTATTAGTGTCCTTGAGTGCTGTAAGTTTTACTTAATTAGCTGGCTAGGGCTAAGCTCCTGACATGTAAGGTAGTTGGCACTCACCGGCTACACTACTTTTGGCTTTCAATCCCTTCTCCAGTTGGGAGTTATCAGTTGTCAGCAGCTTCAAACTTTACTTTCTCTAAGGTTTAGGATCCAGTCTCCCCATGATAAAGCTTCTGCCTTAGGTCAATCTGTGCCTCAGAGGGACAGACCTCTCTGAACAGTTCAATGCAGGTGGGAAGCCATTTGTCTCTACTCCTTATGGCTCCAGGGGACAGATGATTGCTGGCAGCTAAGGTTCTGGTGGGTCTTTGGGGCTCCAGACGTAATGGCATTTTATTTCAGGGTCTTGAAGAGGGGTGGGGGAAGGGGATTTTTGGGAGGGTGGGAGAATAGGTCGATTCAGCTGTTGTGGACATGTTTAGTGGATATTACTTTCTTTGTTTGCAGTTTCCCTTGCTCCACTATTATGGATGATATCCTGGGGAATGTAGCATTTTGGGGGTGCGGAGGAGTAGTATCTGCCCCAGGATGACTGCAATTAATGTCATCACTTGCAATGTTTGCAGAGTGAACTCCCCTATAAAGCGAAAAAAGATATTTCAGGCCTTGCATCGCCAAGGGGTGGAGGTAGCATTTTTCCAGGAGACCCATCTGACTGCCGTGGAAAATGAGAAATTGTGCATCAAGTGGAATATCTGACCATGACTTGGTGAGGGTCACTATTGCACTGGCCAGGAAGGAGTGTCCGCCATTGTGGCGTATGCCTCTATATTTGAAGGACGATAAAAATGTCCATACCTATCTTGTTAAAAAATGGGAGGAATTTAGTGCACATAACCAACAATACATGGATACTCCTAGTTTGTTTTGGGAAACGGGGAAAGCTGTTATGAGGGAAGAAATCATCTCTTACATGCACTGTAAATGCAAACAAATGGATTGTTCTGTTTTACTCTTACATTCAGCGAGAGCTAGCAAAAAACTTGACCAGAGAAAATAGGGAGCAATATTTCCAACAGCTGTGCTTCCAGTGCTTCCTTAATGAGTTACTCACCAGCGCACATTGTGTGGTTTACACTTTAGCAAGCATAGATATATATTTTTTTTAATATGGCAACAGGGTGGGTACCTGCTTGGCAGAGGGTGTCTGCTTCATTCCCATCATTCAGGATCCGGGGGGAGATCAGTTGCTGATAACGCCTTTGTTTGTATGATGATCTCAAATTATTATAAAATTCTTTATGCTTATTCTGGGACCTCCCTTCTTCCCCCTGGAGATTTTCTGCATACTTTACATTTGCCCACACTAACGGAGGCAGATCTCACACTTTTAAATTCTTCCCCATGAGGTGGGAGGGGGGAAATGCAATTGGCTATTAAGGAGACTGCCTCTTTGAAAAGTCCAGGTTCAGATGGGCTTCTTATTGAATTTTATAAGATTCTTTCCCAGCATGTTACCCCAACATTCCTAGTGATCTATACAGAAGCATTTCATAAAGGAGTCCTTCTGAGACATGCATAAAGGAGTCCTTTCTCAGACATTGTGGGAGGATGTTGTAGTTCCTATTTTGAAACCAGGTAGGGATCCTCAACGCACATCATCTTATAGTCCTATTTCTCTCCTGAATGTAGATGTCAAGCTTTATGCAAAAGTTTTGGCCTTCCGCCTGCTTGATATTATTATTACGTGCCATGAAAGCTGTACAGTCTCATCACTAGGAATCCATGTTGGTAGGATTCAGTATAGAAAAAGCTTTTGATACACTTTTGGGACTACCTTTGGGAAGTTTTACAGTGTTATGGATTTACAGGTCAGATTTTAGCTATGAAAAAATTCCTGTGTAAGGATCCTTGGGTCCAGGTATTAATGGCTTGCTCTCTCAGAGTTTTTATCCACCGGGGAATCCGCCACGGTTGTCCCCTGTCCCCTACTTTATTTATCTTGGGCATGGAGGCTTTAGCTCTAAAACTCTTGGGGGATTTTTCAGGCATTAGAGTGGGCCAACAGGAGCTGAAATTGGTTTTATTTGCTGATGACTTACTGCTTGAACTCTCCAATACGGTTGTGGTCCTGTCCAGAGCCTTGGAGATCCTGAGCAAGTATTTTGCTATATCCGGTTTGTGGATCAATTACAATAAATCTGAGGCTCTACCCTTAACTTCAGCCAGGCCCCAGCCAGACCGGTGGGGGGGGGGGGGGGGGGGGGGGGATTTTCCCCTTTGTTGGGTGAGAGACACACTGAAATACATGGGTTTGCAAATCCACAGAAGTCTTGATCATCTATGCTCCTGTAATATTTCTAGGCTTCTCAGAGACACCAAGCTTCTATGTACTAACTGGGCACACTTACCTTTATCCCTGTGAGCAGAATACAACTTGTAAAGATGATACTGTTGCCCAAATGGGTTTACCTGTTGCAGCATTTGCCACTTATTATAAAACCTCATGATTTGAATTTTTGGAATGCTTTACTTTGTAAACTTGTCTGGGGAGGAAAACAACACCATACATCTCTTTGCCTCTCTTCTACCTGATTTAAGAGCTTATAATATCGCTTGCCACCTGGGATAAGCAATAGATTGGGTTTTCCATATTACTGAATATTGTGGTGTAGATTTTGAGCAGGGGATTGAACACCCTCTCCATTTGGCCTTTCTTCTTCATGCTAAAGCAATTGGCAGTCAATTAAGATCCATGTGGTGATTTACCCAGTGAGATGGGCTTGGAATCTTTTTTGTAAGGGATTTAGAGGCAGATGCACTAAAGCTAAATGAGCCTTTAATGACTCTCCAACGAGGAAAATTTGATCCGTTGCATGCATCAAAGGGCTTTTACCGAGGAAGCCAGCAGCTAACGAAAACGGAATGGAGATGAGCAATTAGTGTGAAAACCCCATTGAAACGACATGCACTAACCTTTTCCGATTGCCTTTACGCAGGAAAAAGGCAGGAAAACTAACGAGAGGTCTGGACCACTCGTTAGGTCAGCTCTGTGGCAGGAAAAATCATTAAGAGAAAAAATAAACAAACTTTGAGCCAATCCCAGCGCATTAGCAGAGCTAAAAGCGCTGTGATTGGTCCAAAGGACATCAGAAAAACAAAAATAAATAAAAATAAAAAAAGGATCGGGAGGGGGCAAGGGCGCTCATCAGGAGCATCCTGTACGGAAGGCCTTGCCCCCCCCCCACCCCGCTGCTCGCCACTTTCCGCCGCTCCCCCCACCCCGAAAAAGCAAAATTCGAGCAGCCCCTGCCCCCCTCCCTTCCTCACTACTCTGTCACCTCAGCTCCGCCTCCCGACATCCTCCGTCCTGTGCCCCGCCCCCTTTTGGGGTCGTTGCCGCCATTCCCCTCTTCCATCGGGCCCCCCTCCCTCTTACCGGGCCCGTGCAGCGCCTCTCTCCTCTGTCCGAAGGCGCTGCACGGGCAAGAAGAAAGCTGATGGCTGCCTTCGCCCAGCTTCGATGGCTCGTCTTTCTCCTGCTGGGCCCGCCCCTGTCTGACGTCAGTAACCTACGTAGGTTACTGACGTCAGACAGGGGCGGGCCCAGCAGGAGAAAGACGCGCCATCGAAGCTGGGCGAAGGCAGCCATCAGCTTTCTTCTTGCCCGTGCAGCGCCTTCGGACAGAGGAGAGAGGCGCTGCATGGGCCCGGTAAGAGGGAGGGGGGCCCGATGGAAGAGGGGAATGGTGGTGACGACCCCAAAAGGGGGCGGGGCACAGGACGGAGGATGTCGGGAGGCGGAGCTGAGGTGACAGAGTAGTGAGGAAGGGAGGGGGACCGGGGCAGCTAGCATTTTGCTTTTTCGGGGTGGGGGGAGCGGCGGAAAGTGGCGAGCAGCGGGGGGGGGGGGGCAAGGCCGTCCGTACAGGACGCTCCTGATGAGCGCCCTTGCCCCCTCCCGACCCTTTTTTTAAATTTTTGTTTTGATTTGATTTGGGAGCCATGTGCTGTGTTTTGACTGTTTGTGGCATGCGCAGAGCAGCTAACATAACGCTTGGCTGCTCTGCGCATGATTTGGGGGCCGATTAACGATGTGTATTGTGATTCTTTGGTACATTGTACGTTTCAATACCGATCTCAGCATGTGTGACTTTTTTTTTTGGTGCATTTTTCGTTATTTTAAAATCGTTAGGGACTTTAACGATTTAGATTTTTTTACGTTTGGTTGCTGCATCTGCCTCTTAGTCTTCCTGCCCACTGCTCATGGTATTTACCACTGGTTGGGGAATTTAGATTATCCCCCAGGCTTGGACATGGGCAGAGGTATTGTACTGCTGCATAATGTGATTGAGGCGGATGAACCTTACAAGCGCTCGAGAAAGCGTATAATTTACAGTCGATGGACTGGTACTCTTACAGTCAGCTGCATCACTGTGTTCACCAACTGTTTAGAACATCTCGAGTGGCCTTTAATGAGTCTGCTTTCAATGAAAAATGGCCCTTACCATTAGTTACTAAAGGATTGCCGGGATTGTGAAACTTAAAAAAAAAAAACCGCTGGGCTCCTCTCCACTGACTCAGGTGGTGGCCCTTTGGGACAGAGATTTTGGACCTTATTCTGTGGAATGTCTTCAGAAAAGTTTAAAAGAGAGTTCGCACCTGGTAGAGAGTGCACAATGTATGCAGAACAAAAACATCCAATGGACTAAGAAAGTTCACATTAGAGGAATAATTCAGAATAAAACGGACTCGACATGAATCATGTTTCGGCCACAGAGGCCTGTTTCAGGAGTCCCTGAATGTTGTAGTTTCTATACAGCACTCTGAGTAATGAAGATGACTCATCAAGAAGATGTGTTCTAGATGTAGGAGCGCTGTCAAACAGAGTTACAGCTAACAAGCCGCAAAGCCACATCTTGGTGATTTGTCTTCATTACTCACAGAGTGCTGTATAGCTATGTAACTAAAACGTTCAGGGACTCCTGCAGCAGGCCTCTGTGGCCGAAACACGATTCATGTCGAGTCCATTTTATTCTGAATAAAGCCTCTAATGTGAACTTCTTTAGTTCATTGGATGTTTTTGTTCTGCATCATCCTTCGTGTCACCCCTGCTGTGCTTGCTTACCTGAGTTCACCTGTGCGGAGGATTCCTTGTTCTTCTGTTTGTGTCGATTTCTTCTGGGAGAGGTCACAATTCCAAGAATTATATTACAAGTTTCTTAGCGTATGTACATTCAGCCTTCGAGAGCAAAGAATATGGGCTTTCCCATGGATGGGACTTGTCCTAAGTGTGCCCATCAGGATGCTTCCTATAATCACAAGCATATGGGAGTGTGCACTTACTTTGACAGTTTTGGGCGGCTGTGTGGGCCCATTTGGGCCATATGTACAACAATCAGTGGGTTGCCACTCCACACAATAATCAGTGGGTTGCCACTCCACACAATAGCCTCCTGGATAATATGATTGACATTGAAGAGGGCACACAAGTATCAATTCTGTTTTTAAGGAAAGCCTCATTGATTCTGCACTGGTTTAAAGACATTCCTCCCTCTCTGACTTTATGGCACAATCAACTACATGCCCTCTTGGTTATGGAAAGACTTTCTGTGGATACCCAAGGACGCCCAGCAAAGAAATGGTGTAGTCTGGACACCCTACATTGGCCATACAGGTTCAGTCCTCCATTTTTAAATGTGCTGGATATATAAGCTCTACTGGGATGGAGTTAGGGATTCAGTCATATACAGTATATGTCCTGTTACATTTTAGATATTGATAATTTTAGAATAGAGCTTGGGGGGGATTGAGTCGAGGAGGTTTAGAGTGGGTAGGGAGGGTGTTTGAGGTAGGAGGGAAAAAAGATATTGTCATTTTAGTTGCATTTCATTCTTATCTGACTGACTACCTCTATCTGACGTCTTGAGCACTGTTTGTTGCTCTTGTTGCATTTGAGAATAAAGATATTTCATATTAAACAATGAAGAAATATATTGAGAACAACAGATCCCAAATCAGGACAATCTCTGATAATCGGGAACATCTGGTAATCCTATCTTTGGTGCTCATTTTCAAAGCACATAGACTTACAAAGTTTCATGGTAACCTTTTTCAACTTTGTAAGTCTAGGTGCTTTGAAATTGAGCTTCCACATGGAATAACAGTCATGGTCTTGCATAATGAAAGTAAATATGATATTTTATTTTGACTGGCTCTTAAATTTATACTAGTAGTGTAGTTTTGTTCCCTGTATCTTCTTGGAGATTTTCATACTTAAAAGTTCATCATGGAATAGTCCAATTTCTGATCTTGCCTGAGACCTTTGCAGGTATGCCAGAACCTTTGTAAACTATCCTTGCTCTCTTTCCCAATGGATCTCTTTGCTCCTTCTACTCCTGCAGACGTCTTTATTATCTTCTCATCTTCCTCCTTCCCAGACTCTATGCTTCCTTTCCCTACAGACCTCAAATGATTTAGTTCCAGGAGGAGATTTTTAGGCCACTCCTGGTTTTGAATTTACATCCCAAAGCAGTATGGTATTTGTAGAACTTGATTCTTCCTATTAAAATTAGTCCTGCAATCCCCCTAATATATCAGGTTTTTATTTTTTATTTTTAAGAAGTCCTGGACTGGCCTAACATCTCACTTATGGTCAATCTGCAAATTGTGGGGAAGCTGCTATGGCCAATCCTACATAGGTATTGCCACACTTGGATGGACCAGAGGTCCATCAAGCCCAGCATCCTGTTTCCAACAGTGGCCAATCCAGGTCACAAATACCTGGCAAGATCCCAAAAAAGTTCAATACATTTTATGCTGCTTATCCCAGAAATAAGCAGTGGATTTTTCCCAAGTCATTTTAATAATGGTCTATGGACTTTAGGAAGCCATCCAAGCCTTTTTTAAATCCTGCTAAGCTAACCACCTTTACCATATTCTCTGGCAACGAATTCCAGAGTTTAATTACATGTTGCGTGAAGAAACCTTTTCTCCGATTCATTTTAAATGTACTACTTTGTAGCTTCATCACATTCCCCCAGTCCTAGTATTTTTGGAAAGAGTATACAAACGATTCACGTCTACCCATTCCACTTCACTCATTATTTTATAGACCTCTCATATTTCCACTTAGCCGTCTTTTCTCCAAGCTGAAGAGCCCTAGCCACTTCAGCCTTTCCTCATAGGGAAGTCGTCCCATCCCCTTTATCATTTTTGTCGCCTTTCTCTGCACATTTTCTAATTCCACTATATCTTTTTTGAGATGCGGTGATCAGAATTGAACACAATATTCGAGGTGCGGTCACACCATGGAGCAATACAAAGGCACTATAACATCCTCATTTTTGTTTTCCTTTCCTTTCCTTTCCTAATAATACAATTATACTCAGACCTAGAAGAATTCTTTAGAAAAATGTGCCTGAAGGCACATTTCCACAACAAAGGGACCCCCAACAGACCGGAATACAGTTTTAAACAAAAGAACACTTATTTTTTAGATTGTAAGCTCTTTTGGGCAGGGACTGTCTCTCTCTACGTTGAATGTTCAGCGCCGCATGCGTCTGGTAGCGCTATACAAATGTTAATAATAATAATAATTTCACCCCACAGGATGGACAACTACATAGAAAGCTTCAGACATGGGGTAAAATCACAACTTTCCAACAAACAAAAGAGAATTCTGTACAATCTTACCCCACCAGAATGAACGGCCATAAGAACTCTACAATACAAACTAGCAAACGCATTATCATCAAACCCGCAGACGAAGGAGGCGCAGTGGTAAATATGGACACACAAAAATATATTGAAGAAGGGCACAGACAGCTCTCAGACAATACATACTACAGGAAACTAACTGAGGACCCCACACAGGATAATACAAAGCAGCTAAAAGACCATATCAGAACATTTCCTAAACAAGTACAGCCACATCTGAAGAAACTCATACCAAACTAGCCTTCTGTGGGCACATTCTACTGCTATCCAAAATCCACAAACATGGAAACCCGAGCAGACCAATCATATCGGGTATTGGCACACTCATGGAAGAAATATCTGGGCTCATAGAGGGAATTCTGAAACCTCTCGTGCACAAAGCAAACAGCTTCATACAAGACACCACAGACTTTCTGAATAAATTGAAAAATATCAAGCAGTTACCACCAAGCACCCTTCTGGTCACGATGGATGGAGAATCACTATACAGCAACATTCCACATGCGGATGGCATAGCTGCATGTGGGAGGCTCCTAAAAACATCCACACTGGACCATCAATACTCACCAGAAACTATTACAAAATTAATCAAATTTATTTTAACTCGCAACTACTTCCGCTTTAACAATGATATCTATCTACAAATAATGGGCACTGCGATGTGCACCAGGATACCACCCCAATATGCCAACCTTTTTATGGCTGAGCTGGAAGAGACATTTCTGAATACATACCAGACCAAACCCCTAAAATACTACCAGTACATCGATGACATTTTTATGATTTGGACTGAGGAAGAAGATACTCTGAAATAATTTTACAATTCCTTCAATACATACCATCCTACAATCAGATTCAAAATTGACTACTCCCCAAAAATAGTCAATTTTTTGGACACCACAGTCTCAATCAGCAATGGCTATATGCAAACATCTATATACAAGAAACCGACAGACAGATGCAGCTACATCCACAACTCCAGCTTTCACTCTTCACATACAAAGGGATCCATTATTTACAGCTAAGCCACAAGATACCACCATATCAGGGGCGTAGCTACGGGTGGGCCTGGGTGGGCCCAGGCCCACCCAATTTCAGCCCAGGCCCGCCCAGCGCCAGCCCCAGCACCCATTGCCGGCCACTGCTGCTTTTCCTGTTGAGTAGCAGGGCCGGCGCTACAAAAAGAAGAAGCGCTAAGGACCGTAGGACGAGAAATGTTTAAAAAAAAAAAAAAAGCGCGGCACCGGCAGGCACTGTCTCGGCAGCCTTGAGGCATTGGCTGCTGAGGCATTGGCTGCTGGCTCGCAGGCTCCTCCTGCAGACGGGAGGAGTCTGCGAGCCAGCAGCCAATGCCTCAGCAGCCAATGCCTCAAGGCTGCCGAGACAGTGCCTGCCGGTGCCGCGCTTTTTTTTTTTTTTTTAAACATTTCTCGTCCTTAGCGCCGTTAGCGCTTCTTCTTTTTTGTAGCGCCGGCCCTGCTGCTCAACAGGAAAAGCAGCAGTGGCCGGCAATGGGGGCTGGCGCTGGCATGCAGGGCGGGCCTCGTCGAAGAAAAGAGGGAAAACATGGAAGGATGGGGAGAAAAAGAGGGAAAACAGATGGAAGGATGGGGAGAAAGAGGGAAAACAGATGGAAGGATGGCAGAGAATGAGGGAAAACAGATGGAAGGATGGCAGAGAATGAGGGAAAACATGGAAGGATGGGGAGAAAGGGAAAACTTGGAAGGATGGGAAGAAAAGAGGGAAAACAGATGGAAGGATGGCAGAGAATGAGGGAAAACATGGAAGGATGGGGAGAAAGAGGGAAAACATGGAAGGATGGGGAGAAAAGATAGAAAACAGATGGAAGGATGGGGAGAGAAAGAGGGAAAATGGATTGATGGGGAGAGAGACTCTGGATGGAAGGATGGGGAGAGAAAGGGGAGAGACTGGAAGGATGCAGAGAAAGGTGAGAGACTGGAAGGATGTGGAGAGAGAAGGGACACTGAACATAAAAGGGTAGAGTGATACAGAGACACTGGTTAGAAAGAGGGAGAGAGACATTAGATTGGAAGGATCAGGAGAGAGGATAGATGGATGGAAGGATGGGGAGAGAAAGAGGGAAGACGCTGGATGGAAGGGTAGGGAGAAAGAGGTGACACTGGACGGAAGGATGCAGAAAGAAAGAGGGGAGACTACTGGAAGGATGGGGAGAGAGAGGGAAGACTGGAAGGATGGGGAGAGAAAGAAGAGAGCTGCTGGATGGAAAAGGAGAGTAGTGAAAGACTGGAGAATAAGAGGAAGGGGCATGGGGAGAACAAGGGAGAGAAAAAGATGAAAAGCCATAAGTAGATGAAGGAAATTAAAGAATGGATAGTAAGAATGAATTAAATCAGGACAGAGAGAGAGAGGCAGAAAAATATTGAAGAACGCAAAGAAAAAGGAGAGAAAAATGAGAAATGGCCAGGAAACCGTGGCAGAAGAGTTAAGCGAAAACGAAGGAAAGCAGAATCTAGAGACTGGGAGCGACACAATGAGAAAAAGTAAATGGCCATACAAGAAAGGTAAAGAAAATAATTTTATTTTTAATTTAGGATAAAGTAATATGGTACCTGTGTTAATGAAGTTTCAGAGACCAATACTTCCTTCCTTAGGTCAGGCGAGGATACCGTAACAGCATTATACTGACCTGAGGCAGGAGGTTTTGGCCTCTGAAAGCTCATTGAAAAGGGTGTTAGGCTATTAAATAAATTTTCTGAAATCTGACGCACTGAAAAGCAGCACTTTACCCTGTGTGACAAATGCATCTGATTAGCGTGACTACATTTTGCTGGGGGAGGGGGGTAGAGAGAAAATTTTGTGCCCACCCACTTTGGGTTCAGGCCCATCCAAAATTGGCAGTCTGGCTACGCCACTGCACCATATCTGCTCAGACCCAGGGGATAGAGACAGACACCTTGAAATCCTGACCACATCCTTCAAACAGAAAGGCTACAACCCCAAAATAATCTCCAAGAATATTGCCTCCTCCCTCAAAACACCCAGGGAAAATCTGCTACAGTACAAAGAAAAGAAAGCCACAGACAGAATCCCCCTTGTAGTTACATACAACCCAGAGCTGGAGAAACTGAGGAAAATCATAAGAGACCTACAGCCCCTACTCCAGGAAGATGAATTACTGAAAGAGATATTCCCATCCCCACCAGTGCTGGCCTTCCGACAGCCACCAAACTTAAAACACAAGCTGATCAGAAGTAAACTCCCAACACAGACTGAAAAAGAAAAGGGCACGTTTCCCTGTAACAGATCCAGCTGCAAGCTATGCCAAAACATTTCACAGGACCCCACAGTCATTCACAAAGGAAAAATATTCAACATAAAGGAATCCTTTACATGCTCATCTTCCAATGTGGTATACATCATTCAGTGTAAAAAATATGACAATGGATGCTATATTGGAGAAACAAGCCAGATGCTAAAGACAAGATTTAATTTACATAGACATCACATGAAAAATGCTAGTGCCAGCCAGGATTCCACTCCTGTGGGGGCAGCACTTTACAAAGCCAGAACACTGTACCAGTGATTTCATGGTAAGAATCCTGAAAGGTAACTTTAAAACAATACAGGAACGTAAGACTTTTGAAGTCAGAATGATTAAATATTTTGACACCCACCAGACAGGACTTAACAAAGATCTAGGTTTTCTAGCCCATTAAAACCATAAAGTTGTATTGCTCTGTCACCCTCCTCTCACCTATCTACCCCCATCTTATTAGACTGTCACTGAAATGCTTTGATGTCTCACTTATATATACTGTCATTTAGCAACACTTGCTTATTTCCGATCTGACGAAGAAGGGCAACCTTCGAAAGCTAATCAAGAAATGTATTAAGTTATGTCCAATAAAAAAGGTATCATCTTATTTTATTTTCCATGTTTTATTTTGTTTTATTTCTATTGATTACCTAATAATACCTAACATTCTATTTGCTTTCTTAGCCACCGCTGCACACTGAGTAGAGGGTTTCAACGTATCATCAATGACCACGCCTAGATCCCTTTCTTGGTCGTTGACTCCTACCATGGGACCTTGCATTACGTAGCTATAATTCGGGTTCCTCTTTCCCAAATGCATCACTTTGCACTTGCTCACATTAAACGTCATCTGCCATTTAGACTCCAACTCGTAAGGTCCTCATAATTTTTCACAAACCTCTTGCGATTTAACGACTTTGAATAACTTTGTGTCGTCAGCAAATTTAATTACATCACTAGTTGCTCTCTCATCAGCTCATAACCTTGGGGTCATCTTCGATTCCTCCCTCTCCTTCTCTGCACATATTCAGCAGACTGCTAAAACCTGTCGTTTCTTTCTCTACAATATCACCAAAATTCACCCTTTCCTTTCTGAGCACACTACCAGAACCCTCATCCACACTCTTATCACCTCTTGCTTAGACTATTTCAACTTGCTTCTCACAGGTCTCCCACTTAGCCATCTCTCTCCTCTTCAATCTGTTCAAAATTCTGCTGCACGACTAATATTTCGCCAGTATTGTTATGCTCATATTGGCCCTCTCCTCAAGTCATTTCACAGGCTTCCTATCCATTTCCGCATACAGTTCAAACTCCTCTTATTGACCTATAAGTGCATTCACTCTGCAGCTCCTCAGTACCTCTCCACTCTCATCTCTCCCTACATTCCTCCCCGGGAACTCCGTTCACTGGGTAAATCTCTCTTATCTGTACCCTTCTCCTCCACTGCTAACTCCAGACTCCGTTCCTTTTATCTTGCTGCACCATATGCCTGGAATAGACTCCCTGAGCCGGTAAGTCATGCTCCATCTCTGACCGTCTTCAAATCTAAGCTAAAAGCCCACCTTTTTGATGCTGCTTTTAACTCCTAACCCTTATTTACTTGTTCAGAACACTTATTTTATCATCCTCACTTTAATATTCCCTTATCTCTTGTTTGTCCAGTTTGTCTTTCCTAATTAGATTGTAAGCTCTGTCGAGCAGGGACTTTCCTCGTCATCAAGCAGATGAATCCATTACGAGTGGGTTGTGTCCATCAACCAGCAGGGGGAAATAGAGAGCACTGAAAAACCATAGTGCCTCATGGCCAGCTAGCTCCATCTGCCTCTTCAGTATTCTCTTTCCCCAGCAGGGTGGTTGCAGCTTGTTTCAAGCTCCTTCAGAAAATCTGCCTGGGGTGGCTCCTGTGCTTTTGCCAGTTGTAGCAGGGGTGTTGTGGCTGATGGTGCCCACTTTAAAGGCAAATAGGTTAGCCCTTTCCCTGCCTTACCCAGCCCCTGATGTGGAAGTACACAAATAGGCAAGCCCTGTCCCTGTCTTTGCCCATGCTGTGGATGCAGGTACATAGGCTCACCCTTTCCCTGCCTTTCCCACGCTACTGATCCTCCGGAGTTGGAAATTTGCCTCTTTCGCTGCTGCCTCAAACTTTCCTCACAGCCTTAAAAAAAAAAAGTTGTGTCGCGCTTTGGCGCTGCAATCCCAGAAAAGAGGTTTTCTTCTGATTGTGCAGCGTGACTGGAGTTCGGGGACTCGGTCTGGTGAGGTAAGAGCATTTTGTAGCTCCTCCGGGGAGGGCCCGCTTTCGGGACGATTTTGGCACGAATCCACCATTTTGAATTTCCGCCGCTTTTGGCGATAGCTGCTGAGAAAGTAAAGCACTGTTTCGTTTGTAGCAAGGGCAAATCTGCAGCAGGGCTCTGTAAGGTGTGCTTTTCAGATGGTAGAGACGGCTCGAGCATGGCGAGCGATGTTCCTTCCCGCTCTGTGGAGCTGGCAGCGGGCGCCATTTTGGAACAGCATGGCGTGACCCCCGCTGAGGCGGAGGGGATTGAGCCTGGAGGGGCGCCTCATGTAGAGGCTAATAAAAGAGCTGTTTCTCCCGGACTGGAACCGGGAGGCCAGGGTGAGCCATTTTCCCCTGAATTTGTTTTATTGCTGCATAATACAGTGTTCGCCTTTCGAGCCGCTTAGGCGAGCTTCGGAGAAGGATGTGACCTTAAAGACGGTCTTTTTGGTGGCCGTGACATCGGCGAGACGGGTATCTGAGCTCCAGGCACTGTCCTGTCGAGACCCACTTCTGCAATTCTCAGAGTCCGGAGTAATGGTATGTACGGTGCCTTCCTTCATGCCTAAGGTGGTTTCAGCGTTTCACCTAAACCAGCCTATTTTCCTGCCCTCCTTTTCTAAAGAGGAGTTTCCAGAAGCCTATGGGTAGTTGCACCTTCTGGATGTGCGAAGGGCTCTGTTGCAATATCTGCGCATGTCAAATGCCTTCAGGACCTCTGACCATCTTTTTGTTCTTTTGTCAGGTCCGCGCAGAGGGTCTCCAGTGTCTAAGGCCACTATAGCCCGTTGGCTCAAAGAAGCTATCCACGAGCGATTTCATCTTCTTGGGCTGAAACTGGAGCACTCTCTCTTCAAGAGATATGTAGTACAGCTACTTGGGCTTCTAAGCTCTCTTTTGCCCGACATTACAGGCTGGATGTGGCTGCCAGGAGAGACGCGCATTTTGGAGCACAAGTGCTGGCGCGTGGTGTGGCTTTTGTTCCCACCCTATCTAGGGATTGCTTTGATACATCCCACTCATAATGGATTCATCTGCTTGATGACAAGGAAGGGAAAATTAGGTTCTTACCTTGGTAATTTTCTTTCCTTTAGTCATAGCAGATGAATCCATGAGCCCTCCCTCTGTGGTTCATTATGTGATTCATGTTAGTTTTATTTCAGTTTTTCCTGTAGATATGTTCCCTCATTGGGAGAAGTTGGAAAACAGTCTTCAGGATTTCTGTTCAGTTACAGGAGGATGAGTTCATTCCCTCCAGGAGGATGAGTCTGTTCCCTCCTTTGACTTATAGCTCCAGTTTTGGGGCGTTCATCTGCTGTGAGGAAAGTTCATGTTATTATGCTTTGCGGTGTAACACTGCTTTGGAAGCTTCAAATACTGAAGAGGCAGATGGAGCTACAGCTGGCCATGAGGCACTATGGTTTTTCAGTGCTCTCTATCTCCCCCTGCTGGTTGATGGACACAACCCACTCGGCGAGGCATTTATCACAGAAACGGGGATGGAGGCCTAGACAGGGACACGGAACTTGAAACCTGACTGATGTGATGGACGGTGACAAAGGACTGCTGAAGTTTGGGAGTAGTATGTTATAAGTTATATGAAGGTGCAAAGCACTGTTACTGAAAAACTGTTTTGTATTGTTTAGAGCATGTTCCGACACTGGTTGAATGTTGGACGTTTGGTGGGAAGAGTTTAAGATTAAAGTGGGAGATTGTCTGTAAGGGACTGGGGAGAGAGGTGGGGGCTGGGGGCCCTAGTACATTCACGACCTGACTGATGAGCGGCTGCTCATCAGACGTAGAGGGGGGATATAGAAGGGGGACAAACGTGGGTAAATGGGTTAAGGGGGGTAAAAGATCTGCTCGGGAAGGTGGGGCAGGGAGGGAGATGGATAGGTTGGTGGGGGTGGGGAAGGAGAGAAGTGGGAAAGGATCGCTTGTGTAAGATTCAACCTAGTAGGGGGGTAGGATCAATGTGGCACTCTGGGTGCACTGGAATTAAGGCAATGGGGGTAAAGATATTACAACCTCTGGGGCAGGGCTGGGGCCTAGGGGTTATACTGTATTTCTTTCTTGGCATTGTGAGTGTTTACTTGCTCACAGCATTGTAGAATAACTACCTGGAACGTGGTGGGGGGGATATCCTTCCCGATTAAAAGGAAAAATTTTTTAGCACACCTAAAGCGTTGCAGGGCAGACATTGCTTGTTTGCAGGAATCCAGATTAACGGATCAGGAGCATGAGAAGCTCAAGCAAGGGTGGGTGGGACAGACTTTATATGCCTCCTCTGATGGGCGCAGGGGGGGAGTAGTAATTTTGTTCCATAAACAATTGGCTTACACTGCAGAGACAATTTTTAAGGACCCCAAGGGGAGATATATATTGGTTAAGATATGGCTACAGGGTAGAGAGTTATTTCTCCTTAATGTATATGCCCCTACCCCCTTTGACGGTCAGTTTTTTCCAGAGTTGCTTTGAGTTCTCACTCCATATCAGGGGAAGAAGATCATTGTTGTGGGAGATATGAATATAGTGATGGACCCTCAGGAGGATAGTACAGGGGACATATAGGAGTGGGTTTCTGAGGGGCAGGGAAAAAAGAATGCTACACGAGTTTGCAGCCTCTGTCTTTGGTTGACGCGTGGAGGCTCTTGCACCCGGGAGAGCGGGAATTTTCGCATAGGTCCAGAGCTCATGGAACATGGGCCCGCCTTGATTACGCACTGGTGAGCACAGATCTTTTTACAGGAGTGGTAGGGGCAAGCATGGAAGAAGTAGTAATCTTTGATCATGCATTAGTGTGCTTCGAGATGGAAGCCCTGAGAACCTTTTTCCCCAACTAAGAGTTGGAGGTTTCCCAGTTATTTAGCAAAAAAACAAAAGACTTCCGAAAATTCTTACAAGCAAAATGGGAGGAATATGTGTTGCACAACAAAGGGCATAAATCCAACCTGCAGTTATTCTGGTGTGTCACCAAGGCAGTGTTGAGGGGGGAACTGATTGCGTATATCGCGACGAGACGTAAAAAAACCCGCAACAAATCTGATACACTTAAACCGCCAACTGCGAGGAGCCAGGCGTAGATATATGGCATCACCTACAGAGGCTCATAAAGATAACTATTTGTCTGTCCAGGCGACAATTAATTCTCTGTTACACAAACAAAAGCAACGGAATGTAATATACCAAAAATTCCGATTGGCCAAATTTGGGAATAGATCGGGGGGGCATGTTAGCAAGATTGATAAAAAAGTGTGGAGGAAACTGGACAATATCAGTGTTGAAAGACAAAAAGGGTAATATTGTGAATAGGCCAGACGGGATCCAAGATATAATGAGTGAGCATTTTAAACATCTTTATATGGAGAAAGGGTCGGCACCAAGTGATCAGGTGAGAGCTCTCTTAGATCGAGCAGGGATGCCCCGCCTTAGTAGAGATGCAGTGGCTAGATTGGAGCAGCCCTTACAGCCAAAGAAGTTGCAGGATGCCATTAAAGGGCTGAAACCCTTCTCAGCGCCAGGGGGAGATGGTTTTTTGGGCGAATTTTATAAAATTTTGCAGCATTTCATATTGGGCCCGTTGTTTGAGTATCACCTATCGGTTATACGGGGTGGGGGTTTCCCTGAGTTTGAAAATACAGCGCGTATCTCTCTTCTTTTGAAATCTGGGAAGGCCCCTGAGGATCCTGAATCATACCGCCCTATCTCATTAATTAACGTCGACATTAAACTACTGGCCAAGATTTTAGCTGCTAGGTTGGTGAATTTTCTCCCTGATTTAATCGGGACAGCCCAGGTGGGATTTATTCCTAAAACGTCACTCTGTTCTACATATTCAGAAGACCCTCTTAGCTATGGCTCAGTGTAAATATCAGAATGAACCTGTGATTGTGGTCAGCCTAGATGCAACTAAGGCATTTGATCAAGTACGGTGGGGGTTTCTCTTTCGGGTTCCTGACTGGATTGGCCTGCCAGGGGGCTTTCTGGAAGCGTTAAGAGCCTTATATTGTGGTATGAAGGCCCAAATCACTGTTAACAGGGGGCTTTCAGAGAGCTTCAGGGTCGGTAGAGGAACCAGACAGGGATGCCCTCTTTCACCGATGTTGTTCGACCTTGTGCTGGAGCCGCTGCTGAGATTGATAAATTCCAGTGAGAAGGTTAGGGGAGTGCAGTTGGGGGAGCAGGAGATGAGAGCCCTCGCCTATGCAGATGACATCTTGCTGATACTAACTGACCCTCAGTAATCCTTAACGGTGGCCCTGAACATGGTGCATGAGTTTGGGTCCCTGTCTGGTTTTACACTTAACCTTCACAAGTCCTGTGCGATGGCATTAGACAAAGAGACAGAACGCACGTGGAGGGAAGAGTTTCCTTTACGGTGGGTGGACACTAAGATGAAATATCTGGGGATTTTTCTCATGAGGGATCTGTCCTATTTGTACAAGACCAACATAGATCCACTGTTGGAGATGTCTAGAAGCAAGGTGGCCATGTGGGGGGACCTTCCGCTATCACTGTGGGGGAGGATAGCGTTATTTAATATGATAGTGGCCCCAAAGTGGTTATACGTGTTTCAGCATCTTCCTCTCTTTCTTAAGCGAAGGGAGGAAAAGAGTTTGTCAAAAATCTTGCAGATTTTTCTTTGGTGGGGGAAGAAGCTGAGGTTGCCTTTAGAGACCGTAGCCACACCAAGAGATGGAGGGGGAATGGGCCTTCTAATAATTAGATTCTTAACAGTAGCATGTGCAATGTGTCATATAAATGACTGGTATCTGGGGTCCTCAGATTTTTCTTTAACACCAACAGAGACATCTCTGTTCCCGGATGTTCATTTTAGCCATCTTCTACACACAGGTGGGAGGCTGCCTTCACAGGCCTTCTTGCGACACCCATTACTGCACTCCTTGAGGGCTTCCTGGCGATGGATGTGCAGGAAGCACCACTTCTCAGCTGTCATTTCCCCCTGGCTCTCGATCTGTGGCAATCCAGATTTTGCACCGGGCCTGGAGAGGGGGGTTTTTCACTGTTGGGCAAAGAAGGTGATAGTGTATTTGGCCCAGGTGGTCACGGAGGAGGGCAGAATGCGTACGTATTCTGAATTGCAAACTCAATATGGGATTTCACAGGGGCACCTTTTTGAATACCATCAGTTGAAACATTACATTGCTACACTTAAGTGGACTGACCTAACAGAGGGCGTAGTGGAAGTGCTATCGGAGGCTTTCTCATTGGGTGCTCAACAAACCATCCCGTTAAGATTTCACCATCAGCAGCTAAAGGACTCAAGCCCAGAGGTACATAAGTACATAAGTAATGCCATACTGGGAAAAGACCAAGGGTCCATCGAGCCCAGCATCCTGTCCACGACAGCGGCCAATCCAGGCCAAGGGCACCTGGCAAGCTTCCCAAACGTACAAACATTCTATACATGTTATAAGCACCTGGCTCTTCACTGGTCAAGTGATCTTGGATGTGCGGTTTTGTCGGACCTGTGCAAATCTTATCTGAGGTCTTTATACACACAGAGGCTTTCAATACCACAGAGAGAGAAGTTGTATAAGTGGGTAATGAGGCTAAATATATCCCCACGTAGAGCATTTTTGGCGATTCACAAAGAGTGGGAATTGCCCCAAATGTGGGGGGAGGCTGGCCACGTTGAGACACATGTTTTGGCAGTGCTCCTTTGTCCATCGATTCTGGGGAGAAATAATAAGCAATGTGGAACAGTTGTGGGGCTGCACCTTAGTGTGTGATACCCTGATGCTGTTCTATAACTATAAATGCACATCTGATCCCCCTGAGGGCTTTAAGGGTTTCATTAAGATAGCTATACTCTTTGGGATTACTTCTATCTTGCAAGAATGGCAGTCTGCTGTGAGACCCTCGATTCAAGCATGGAGGTCACAACTAATACATCAGATGCAGTTAGACCGGTGCGGAATTGTGGATTTTGAGAGTGCCCTGGGTCTTAAATTTAGAGCAATGTGGGAACCATTGTGGGCTACTCTCCCCTCAGCAGGCAGAAGTTTTTTGCTGAACTTCTAACTAGGTTGGGTGATAATCGTGGATTGTGGGAAGGGTGGGTGGGAGGGAGTGATTGGGCGAGGAAATGAATATATTTAGTACATGGGGGGGGGGGGGGTAGGGGTTTTAAATAAAAAAGAAGCAATGTTTTGTTTATATGACCAGCTGTTTTCGGATGCCTACTGTCATTGGGAATGGAGGGAAATGATTTATTTTATGTACATGTATCTGAGTTTTGATACCTGCTAATAAAAACTATTTGAACATAACTTAGCTTTATATTACTTTATTTTAATTTATATATAAAACTTACAAAAAAATAGGATACTGCTTTCCACATTTGGGCGCACGCATTTATATCTGGTCTGTAGCTGGAGTAACTGCAGATGCACAAATGTAGGGTGTTCCAATACCAGATTATGGGAATATTCTATAACAGAATCTGGGCAGCAAGATGTCGTCATAGACTAGGGTCTCACCGCATGACATTGGGGTGACTAAATGAAGGCAGCCACTGAAGCCAGTTGAGTTTTTGGGATATCCACAATGACTTATCAAGAGGAAAATACATACACTGCCTTCTTGGTTGTGCCCCGAGGACTGGATTAAGAAGCACTGATTATAGTATTTTCTGTCCCGTTATATAAGTTAAGTGGGTATTTACAGATTAGGCAAAATTTTGGTATTTTCATGTGTGTATGCACACATATGCCTGTAAATGCTATTCTAATCATTTATACGTGTAATGGGCTGTAAATATTAGCCTCTGTGTTATAGAATTGCCCCCAATGTGCCTTTGAAAGTTAGCAGCTGGACCAGTTATACGTTTACCAGCTGCTGATAAATGTACAAATCCTTTCAAATAATGACCCAAATACTTTCATTCTCTAGGGAATTCATGCCTTGGAAATGGAATTATTTTTTGTGAAAAATTCCATTCAAAAGAGATACATAGTAGTCAGATACTTAATTCAGGATCCAGTTTTCAGGAAGTCATGGGTTTCAGTCCCTCAGTCTCTTTGTGCTGTTCTTGGGCAAGCACTTCATTTCCTGTACTTCCGTCTTCCTGTCAGTTAGTGACTGTAACTTTTTCTATTTGCTTTGAGAATTGTCACAGCCTATTGTAACCAGAATTATTTATATTGTTCTTTGCCAACAGGTTCTCCAACAGGCAGGAATTCTGGGGAAAGAATCAGGAAACTCAGTATTGGACACTATGACAACGATGGGTCTGGACCACTGCCACATACCAAATATGGATGGGTGAAGTCTCTGGAACAGCCCTCTAGTCCTGGGACATTTTCTCCTGCTGGACAGATGAAAGAAGTACCGTCAAAAACTAATTTTTTTAAATACAGATAATGGCTAGTGTATTCTACTCTTAAGTGTTATTTTGGCCCAGAGAGCTCATCCTGTTATTTTGGACCTTCAGCTCTGTCATAGAGCAGCACCCTAACCCTTTGGTTCCTAAATCTGGTCCTGGAGGCACCCCAGCCAATCAGGTTTTCAGGATATCCACAATGAATATTCATGAGAGAGATTTGCATACAGTGAAGGCAGTGTATGTAGATTTTCTGTCATGAATACTCATTATAGATATCCTGAAAACCTGACTGGCTGGGGTAGCTCCAGGACCAGGTTTGGGAACCACTACCCTAATCCATAATTTACAGCCATTTAGGGCTGCCCACTCCCACTGCTTCATGTCTAGCCCAGCCATTCTAGAGACAAGGACTTCTACCAGAGACCATAACTTACTTCAGATCCCAGATGCTGAGTCTTCCTTGTACCTGAGGCTATTTATGCTGCCTTCATAGTATCTCCAACTCCAGCCAACTAGAAGGAGCATTAATTATTATTTCTGTTATTATTAAAACTTGATTGTGTGCTTCTCATTGACATCCTTTAGAGTGGGGTACATTAAAATATCAAACCAAATACAGGAAATATACAAATTCCTTTGACCCATTTTCTTAATCTCCGCATTTCATCAAGGTACAATCTCCAAACTCAAAAAGTCAGCTCAACTATTGGCTAATATTCAAAAGGGTAATTATGTTTAGTGGTGGTCACTCAACATATAATCTCTCTATGAATTTCAGTAATGCTATCCAGGGTAGTGCTGGGATGGATTGAGGGCAGAGTATGGCCATTCCAGCTAACTGCCTCAGATACAAACTTAAGGACCCTTTTACCAAACTGCGGGCAAAGGTGGCATCAGTATGCCCTTTCGCAGGTCTTTCCCACATGCTGAGGCCATTTACACTGCATCAGTAAAATGGCACATGAGCCCCTACCACCACCTATTTTGTAGGCAGTAAGGGCTCACATGCTAATTGGTTATCACATGGTAATGTAGCTGGGTTAACCAGTTAGCACAGAGCTTGCCTACTCTCTACCCCTCAACCTGCTCTCAGCATGGGAAGCGCACACAGCGTGCAAAATTACCATAGGGTGCCTGAGCACGCCCCATGATAAGTACTTTTTTACCGTATTAAGCATGCGCTAGTGCTTACCACAGTTTAGTAAAAGTGCCCCGTAGATTGTAAGCCTTCAGGGATTAGAAGTAAACTCACAGTACCTGAGTGTAAATTGTCTTGACCTACAGCTCAAAAGGGGTGAGCTTAATCTTTCCCTAAGTCTTCAAGTAGCCTGCAGTGTTCAGCCACTATCTGTTTAGCTGTACAGGTAAATTTAGGTCAGCAAAAAGACTATGGTGGCAATTCTATAAATTGGTGCCAAGATTTAAGCACCCTAATGCCATGTTCTTAGTGCTAATTAAATAACTGCATCTTGGTACCAAGATTTCATTATAGAACTAGTAAAAAAAGGCCCGTTTCTGACCCAAATGAAATGGGCGCTAGCAAGGTTTTCCTCATTGAGCAGTTGCCTGTGAGGTGCGATGCCCCCCCTCCCGGCACCATCCCACCCACGGCGATGCATCCGGCCGCAGCCATCCGACCCACCGTGCCCATCACACCCACCTTCACGTTGGTTTGGCGGCGGGAGACCCGGAACCCCGCCACTACAAGTCCTGTGTGCTGAGTACGGCGTCATTGTCGGCATTGGTAGCTGTGCAGGGTGGAGTTCTGTGCGTCTGACGTCATGCACGTGCAGGACGTCAGACGCACAGAAGCCCTGCCTCCACAGGCTAGGAACGCCGAAGATGACGCCGTAGTGAGCAGACAGGGCTTGTGCTGGCGGGGTTTCGGGTCCCCCGCCGGCAAAGCAACGCAAAGGTGGGTGTCTCAGGAAGGGGTTGTTGCAGGGGGTGCTGGAGGTCCTTGTGTTGAGCTGCAGCTTTAGGGGGGGGGGGGGGGGTCAACCGTTTGTTTAGGTGATTTTTTTTTTCCTGCCCTCGACGTCATGACGTTTGACGCGAGGGTGGGGCACGGGTCTGTGAGGTGGCTTCACCACCATGAATCCACGAACCGTTCTGGGAGACTGACTGACTTCAGTGATGTCAGTGTCCTCAGAACGTTGAGGTTGCTTTTTATTATAGTAGATATTGGCATAAGTCAGCATTGATATGCCCAAAGTTAGGTGCCAACAGTTACGCCGTCAATATCAGTTGTAACTGTTGGTGCCCAATTGTGCCCTGAAATATTCTATAAGTTATGTGCATATCTGAGACATGCTCATAACTTGCCCATGCTCTACCCCCTCACTCTTAGATACCCCCAAATTCTACATATGGCGCCTTAACTTGTACGTGTTAATTTGTCCACATGGCCAAATTGTGAGCACAGCTTAATTGATTAACAAGCTAATGCAGTGCTGATAATTGGTATTTAACCAATTAGTGGCACTATTTGGCTTTAATTAGAATTTATGTGCATCATAATCTAGATGTATTCTATAACACGGTGCGGGTAAATTCTAATGCGCACAGTCAAAAATGGGCGTGGGCGTGGAATGGGTGGGTCGTGGGCTTTTCAAAAAACTGTGTGCGCTATTATAGAATACATTCAATCTGCACGTAACTTGGGCACAGGTGTTTAGACCTGGTTTTAGGTGGCCTAAATAGGTGCGCCTAAATTTTAGTCACAAGAATGGCACGTGAGCGTATTCTATAAACTACACCTTAGGTGTAGTTTCTCTGCCTTCCCCCCCCCCCCCCCCCCTTATCCAATAGAGTCCCCTTGATAACCATCCCCCCCCTTTCTCTTACCCTCCCTTCTGAACTGGTGCACATTCCTTTATGTCCTATGTTGTGTTCATAAGGTACCTTCAGAGACATTGGGAGAATTATTGCACCATGTGAGCCATCTTTGTGAACTTCTTATGTGTGCATCGTCTGCCATTGTCTCCACATTCCAATATATAAGTTGTCCTTCTTGCAAGGTAGCTTCATGTCCCCGCTCTCCAATTCCACCATCTGTGCCATGCCTGCCTGCCACTTAGCTAAGGGGGGGGGGGGGGGCGGGCGGGGTTTTATCTATCTAACATTGCAATATAACCCTTTTTGCTAACACTAATGCCAAGAGGGCAAATTTGTATTGATGTGCAGAGAGCCCCTGCCCTATCAATTCAGCATCTAATCCTAACAATAATATACCATATGTCATTTCCACCGGAACCTGAAGGGCCCCTTCCAATCTCTCCAGAACTCCCTTCCAAGGAGGAGGAAGTGACGTCACCGGAGAGCATGGCTGCCTAACTTCTGTGCTCCCGAGTACCCGAGGTGCAAAGAGCGCTACCCGGCACTTACAATAAGCAAGGAGGGCAAAGAAAACGGCGCCACTTAAGAACGAGGAGCGGAGGAGGCCAGAGACGTCCATGCAAAGGCGGTCTACGCCGCTAAACCTGTCAAAATTCGCGTATAAGAAAGGCGCGACGAAATCCAACATGGCGGCCAGAGCGAACGAAGAAATGGCGGAGCGAATGGATGCGGAATTGCAACCATCGGGAGACATGTTCGCATCGCAGACCCAGGGAGAGCCTGAGGGGGCCGGACTGCCGGAGCTATGCGCTTGGATCCAGGAAATCCGATCGGATCTAAAAGCCATGAGGTCAGAGCTGGCGACGCTGGGGGCTGACCTGAGAGGGGAGATAGCTGAGCTCGGACACCGGGTGGAGGAGGCGGAAGGCCGAATAGATGACCATTCGGAGTCCCTGGGCTCCCTTGAGAGGCAGATCGCAGATGAGCGAATAGGGCAGCAGCTTCTCTCTGAAAAACTGGAGGATCTGGAAAATAGGAGCAGGCGCCATAACATCCGCATTCGGGGCTTGCCGGAGGTTTCAAAGTATCAAAATAGTGAGCAAGTGGTCCAGCAAATTGCCAGCGATGTTCTAGCGAACACGGAGGATCCGATTCCACCAGAAAAAATAAACTTGGACAGAGCACATCGGGCCCTGGGGGCTAATAGAAAGAACTTACCAAAAGATATTATAGCATGCTTCCAGGACTTCAAAGTGAAAGAGCGAGTCATGGCAGCGGCAAGACAAATAAAGGATTATAAATGGGACACCAATAGAGTGGAAATATACCAGGACTTGGCGGCTGCCACCCTGAAGAGAAGGGCTGAGTTGAAGCCGGTAACGGCAAAGTTGCGAGAACTGGATATTCGTTATCGCTGGAGATATCCGTTTGGACTAGCATTCTACAAGGATGGGAAACAGCACATGGTCAAAACCTTGGCAGAGGCGCAGAGAATACTGCAGGGAGACTATCAGATGGATACACCCTCGGCAGCGGAGCGCCCATCGATGGCAGCGGATCCCAGGACCCACCCCAGATGGCAAAGAGTGGGTCAGAGTCGACTACAGCGCCAGAAGTCAGCGGGACGCCTCACCTGACTTTGCATGGCAACAATGGGAGATAAGATCCCACTTGTTTAACAGGATGCGCCCTTGTGGCGAGTTTACCAGGTGCCGTGGACTTGGAGAGCGGCAAGCTGGCCTGGTTGAAAGTTATTGTTGGTTATAAGGTGCAGTAGGGTAATATAGAACATTGGTTTAAACAGGGAGCAAGATAAGAGTTAAGTTAAAGATATTAATAGCTAAAAATGTGAAGGGGTACTAGTGAGTTACAACACCTCCGTGTTGCACCATCCAGAATATGGTAAAGGTGCTAAGGTTTTGGGGGAGGGAAGGGGAGACTAGGGGGGGAGGGAGAAGGAAAGGAGCGGAGGAGGGGAGGGGGGGGGGGGAGGGAAGAAGGGTGGGAGAGATGGGTGGCTAATATTGAGATATGCTATAATGATGCTCATAACTGAAGAAGTTGTCTATATATACAATGCTTAAATGTGTGACTATAAATGTGCGGGGCTTGAATACTCCGCAAAAACGGAAGCAGGTATTTAGGGAAATGCAACGCCAGCAAGCCGATGTAATGTTTCTCCAGGAGACCCACCTTAGAAAAGTCCATGAATACTTAATGAATAATAAGCAGTACCCATATATAAGATGTGCATCAGCCACAGAGGTTCAGAAAAAGAGGGGAGTTTTGATAGCTCTATCCCGGTCCCTACCCTGGCAGGTGCATACAACGGTCAGGGATACAGCGGGCAGATATATATTGATGGTGGTCTCCCTTGATAAGGAATATTACACACTGATATGTGCATATGCACCCAATGAGAATCAGAGGATATTTATGCAGGAACTGGAGAGGATTTTACAAAAGCATGCTAAAGGTCATTTGGTGATAGGGGGCGACATGAACTTGACACTGGACCCGAAGCTAGATAACTCAGGGGGGGTGGCAAAATACGCGCAGGGAGATAGAGTAGCCTTCCAGTCCTGGCTGGCAAGGTGGGGGCTGACTGACTTATGGAGAGATACGCATGGGACTGAAAAAGATTTTACCCATTATGCCCCCCTCCACAAAACCTACTCGAGAATTGACTATTGGCTGGGCGATGCGATGGTGAGGAGGCAGGTTGAAAGGGTGACTATCGAGCCCTGTAGTTGGTCGGATCACTCTCTGGTGGTGCTAACGCTGAGGATGGGAAGAAGGCCTATAGGCCGTCCCCATTGGAGGCTAAACGAAGCCTTACTCCTAGAGCCACAGAATATAGCTGAATTGGAAAAGTACATAAAGGAATATATAGAGCTTAATGATAATGAAGAAGCCCATCCGACCAGTATTTGGGAGGGAATGAAAGCGGTATTAAGGGGTCAGATAATAGCATGGCAGGCACACATCGTCAGGGATCATAGGGGGAAGGAGGACGCAGTTAGAAATAACATGGAGGCCAGTGAAAGAAAGCATAAAGAGGATCCGTCCGACACGCAAAAATTGCAGGAAGTGCAGCAACTCCGAGCACAGCTTAATGATCTCCAGATGACGGAGATAGCAGGGCAGCTTCAGCGGGTTCGGCAGGAGCATTTTGAATTTGGAAATAGGGCAGGCCGGCTATTAGCAAATAAATTGAAAAAGCAAACCCAAAGAAATTATATTGCAGGGGTATATAATGCATCAGGTCAGTTAGTAAACAGCACAGAAGAGATACAGGAAGTGTTTCGGGATTATTATGGCCAACTATATAAGTCGGACCTGAGGGGCACAAGGGAAGAGATTGCACAATATCTACAGGGGATACAAATGCCAGGCCTATCGGAGAAGGAGGTAGAGGAGTTGTCCTCCCCCATAACGCTTGAGGAGATAGAAAGGGCAATCGCGAGTTTGCCAAATAATAAGGCGCCTGGGCCTGACGGATTCCCAGCGAGCTTCTATAAGCTGTTCTCCAAGTGGTTAGCACCATTACTGTTAAAAGCAGTCACAGCATTTGACAACATGGGGGAAATGCCTTACTCGTGGAGGGTGGCAGAGGTAGTCTTGATACAAAAGCCGGACAAGGATCCCCTATGTTGTGGATCATATAGACCCATTTCCCTATTAAATGTGGACTATAAAATTTTCACTAAAATTCTGGCTGCAAGGCTGCAGAGGGTACTCCCGAGAGTGGTTCATGAGGATCAGGCGGGCTTCATAGAGGGCCGGCAGACGTTCGACAATATTAGATGCCTGCTCCATGTGATTCAGCAAGCTAATGAAGAGCCAGACTCGGTTCTACTCCTCTCGGTGGATGCTGAAAAAGCGTTCGACCGGGTGGAGTGGCCTTTTCTGTTTGGGGTCCTAAAGCAGATGGGACTGGAGGGAAGAATCTTAAAATGGTTCAGCTTGCTCTATACTAATCCCCTGGCAATCATAAAGATAAATGGGGCTTATTCGGAGCCGATAGGGCTGGGTAGGGGGACGAGGCAGGGGTGTGCGGTATCGCCCCTGTTGTTCGCAATATCCATTGAACCATTAGCACAGAGGATTAGAGAACACAAGAGTATACGGGGGGTGGTTAGAGGTAAGAGGGAGCACAAGATTATGCTGTTTGCGGATGATGTATTGCTGACCTTGGCACAGCCTAAACAATCGCTACAGCAGGTTACAGAAGTGATCTTGCAGTATGGGGAGCTCTCAGGCTTTAAAATTAATACCACTAAGTCCGAAATACTTAATCTTACGGTTCCGCAGAGGGAGGCCCAGGAATTGCAGAAATTATACCCATTTAAATGGGCAGCGAGGGCAATAAGGTATCTTGGGGCTATGATTACCCCAAGAATAGAGCTTTTATATCAAGAAAACTTCCCTAAGAAGGTCAGGGAGCTTTTTGAAGAACTGGATAGGTGGGAGGGCCTCACGATTTCGTGGTTGGGTAGAATACATGCGGTAAAAATGATGCTCCTGCCGAAGCTGCTTTATTTATTTATGGCGCTTCCAGTTCCCATACCGCGTATCTTTTTCCAGCAGTTGACTAAAAAGGTTTTTGCATATATTTGGAGGAAGCGGCCACCCAGGGTGCGAAGAAGTGTAATGTACCAAAGGCCGAACAAAGGCGGCATGGGGGTCCCAAATTTTTTTCTCTACTACCAGGCAGCGCAACTGCGGGTATGCGCAGAATGGTACCCGACCAATACCAAAAAGTGGCTTCACTGGGAGCGAGCATGGATGGGGACTAGATACACAGGGGACGCACTCTGGAAACCGAGAAAGGAACTCTTAAAGATAATTGAGAGGGTTCCGTTGGGCTTGAGCCACATCTTACATACCTGGCTTCAATTAAGAAAGCGGGCTTTCCCAGAAAGAGAATATTTCCAACAGATGGCAATACAAGATGCTCCAGGGTTCCCCTTGGGGAGGGAGGAGAGGGTATTTCAGATCTGGGCCAAGAGGGGTCTTTACCAACTGGGGCAAATTTGGGTCAACGGAGATATGAGGTGATTTGAGGAGTTGCAAGATGAGTACGGATTGGAGGAGAGGGACTTAGTTTATTATAACTGCATCAGAAATTATATACTTAAAAGAGCTAGGGATGAATTGGAGTTGGCAGAGACGGAGGTGGAAAAGGCAATGAGACAAGGAGGGGGTAGGGGTGGCATAACGAGGATATATAGAGCTCTGCTTCTGCTCTCGTCCCCACTGGGATTCTATACTAGAAAATGGGAGGAGGAACTACAGGGTAACTATACGGAAGAGTGGTGGACACATAGCTATAGACACCTATTGAAGCCCTCCATTGCCCAGCCTCTGGCAGAGAATGGGTATAAGATCTTATACTGGTGGTACTATACCCCAGTTAGACTACAGAAATTCTGCCCACAAATGTCGACAAATTGCTGGAGGGACTGTGGAGGGAAAGGCACATTTTGGCATATATGGTGGGAATGCCCAAAGGTTCAAAAATTCTGGACGGAGATCATGGACAGGGTGAAGGAAATGACTGAGATTAGCTATCCGAAAACGGCAGAGAGTTGTCTTCTGCATGTAAGACCTAGCAAGAGCCCCATACATAGTCACAAGCTGGTCATCCATGTCTTAGGAGCAGCAAAATTAGCGCTCGCTCGGGCCTGGAAGCAGCAGGAGACTCCAGCCATGCAGGTGGTGATGGGCAGGTTACATCACCTGTATCAAATGTCAAAGTTGACGGCATTGCGAAAAGGTCAGCTTCAAAAGTTTCAAAAAGTATGGGATGCATATGAACAATGGAAAGGAGTGGAATGAGGCAGGATGATGCACACCCGAGGGGGGGGGGGAGGGGAGGGAGGGGGGAAGAATTGAAGGGGAAAAGAAATGAGCATATGAGCTGTACGATCTGCATTGTTTGTATGTAGTTGATGTAATAAGTTTATCAGAAGCTTGTATCAGTAGAGGTTGTTTATTTTTGAAAAACCAATAAACAAATATAAAAAAAAAAGAACTCCCTTCCAAAAGGCCCGCAATACCCAGAATTCTAAAAAGTGATGTACTATGGTGCCCTTGCCCCCTTGACATTTGTCACAATCGTCCGAATCCCAAAGACCCAGCATCTTACCCTTACTACGTGTGACATATGCCAGATGTAAAATTTTGAATCGGATTTCATGAAGCCCTACATTAAGGGTTAACTTAAAGGCCAGGTAGAAGCATCTAGTGAGCTCGTTCTCTGATATCTCTTTTCCCATAAGAGAACTCCACTGTTGTGCCAGCTGAGCAAAAAATAGCATCGGTCTCCATACCAGGCCCATCTTATACCAATATGACAGTCTATTCTGCTCCGTTGGAAGCTGCCTGAAATTGTTATCGAGCTTAGTAAATGTCTGATACTCTTTACCCTGATGTCTCAAAGATTGCATATAGTGCATTAGCTGTAAGTGCAAAAAAAAAATAACTGCTGCGGCAACTTCCACTGTGCTTGACACCTCTCAAAAGATGGGAGCCCTCCTTCTCCTACTTCGATCAGCTGACCAATATAGCGACATCCCCCCTCGCGCCCATTTTTGAAATAATGAGGAGTTCCCCTGTCCCGCTAGGAACCTAGGATTATTCCGGACCTCTAAGAATGGGGATGCTCCTTCCGCCCCCACCCTCCCCCACCACCATTGCCACGCTAGTCTTAGCGGGCACAAAAGCGGAGACGGTTGAACCTTAGATCCAGCATTGTGTAGGACCGAGAAGATAAAAAATGGCTCGGCTTCATGCTCCCAGAGATCGATCGGGGCAAACACTTGTTTCCCCATATGTAGTTCGTGGATTCATTTTAGGATTGCTGCAACGTTATATAGTCTAAGATCCGGCAGCTTTATCCCTCCCTCGTTCCTATCCCCGACCAACTTGTTGTAACCAATGCGCGCCCTTCGATTGCCCCAAATAAAAGAAGAAATCATACCCCGGAATATTTTTTCAATCTTTCTTTTTATCCATAGTGGCATCATCTGTATTGGATATAATACCTTAGGAAAAAGCACCATCTTCACCAGTGCTGCTCTGCCCAAAAAGGAGATAGGATAATCCCTCCATTTATCACAGAGCCCCCGAATTGTTTCTAGCTGGTCACTAACATTTTTTTTATATAGCAAGGAAAAATTCAAGTGTAGGTACACTCCTAGATATTTCAGGGGGCCTACCGACCAAGTCAAGGGAAAGTTTGGAAGCTGTCTACACTCACAATTAGAGGACAGCGCCATTGCCTCTGACTTTTCAAAATTGATCTTAAGGCCTGAGAACAACCCAAATTGCTGGATTAGCTCAATAAGCAGGGGAAGTCCCTGCGATGCTTGGCCCAGGAATATTAACATGTCATCTGCAAAGAGATTAACTTTATATTCCTGCTTTCCCACCCGTATCCCCTTTAGCTCCTCCATTTGTCGAATCTTACAAGCCAGAGGCTCAAGCGCTAAAACAAATAGCATCGGGGACAAGGGACAGCCTTGCCGCGTTCCTCTTTCTAATGCAAATTTACTAGATAGTTCTCCATTTATCAATATTTGAGCTGTAGGTTTGCTATACAACGCTCTCACCCCGGTCAAAAACTCCCCATATATACCAAATTGTGGAAGAATCCAAAACAAATGATCCCATAGTATTTTATCAAACGCTTTTTCTGCATCGAGGCTTGCAATAATTGCATCCCCCGGCTTACCCCCCTCACCTGCATCGCGCTGAAAGCCCTCAGGATATTTGTAGAGGCATACCTACCCTGGACAAACCCAGTTTGGTCCCCATGAACCAAGGATGGAAGGACCCTCCCCAGTCTAGAGGCCAAGATGCTAGCAAACATCTTGATATCTTGATTTAGTAAAGAAATCGGTCTGTACGACCCCCAACTGTTTCTTGTCTCTCCATGGTTTTGGTAATACTACTATAGTAGCATGGGTTAAATCTCCCACTTCCTGGCCTGGTGTAAGCAGAGCCTGCCCCAACTCACTAAAGGGACCTATCATGTGTACCCTCAGGATCTTATAAATTTCGGGTCCTAAGCATTGTTGCCAGGGTTGCGGTCTTCCCGCAACACTGGGCGGGTTTTCTACCAGCAGCTGTGGAAAAATTTTGGCGGGTGCGGGTTTGGGCTTTTTTCCTGTGGCCGCTGTGCTGCTTTTTTCCAGGGCTTCTATTGGTCCAATTTGGTCCAATAGAAGTTTTTCCAGGGCTTCTATTGGTCCAATTTGGTCCAATAGAAGCTTTCCCGGGGCTTCTATTGGTCCGATGTGGTCAAATAGAAGCTTTTCAGGGGCGTGGTTGACAGGGCGGGGTTAACGATGTCAGGCGTGACATCAGGGGGCGGGGTTGGTGACGTGGGAGGCGGGGTTTGACTTTGGGCGGGTTTAGGGCTGATTTTAGGCTGGGAAAAGTTTTCCCATCTGGCAACCTTGGTCCTAAGCCGTCCAGCCCAGGCGCCTTCGCCAACTTGAGCTTCTTAAGCACAGCTTGAATTTCCTCCCCCTTTATGGGCGCATTTATTACACTTAGCTGGTCTGGGGCCAATGTTGGAAGACAAAGTTCTTTAAAGAAGTCTGTGCATTTCCCTACATCACAATGCCCCGAGTCATACAGCGTTTGATAAAAGTCCACAAAGGCTGCCTGAATATCTCTTTCCATTTCACACATTTTCCCCAATCTAGCTTTAACACGCGATATCACTTGCTTCGCAGGTCTATTACGAACTAAACTCGCTAGTAATCTCCCTGCCTTGTTACACCATCTATGTAGTTTGTATTTGTATAGTTGAATATCTTTCAGGGCCCTCTGGTTCAGAATAGCATTGATGCTATTTTTCAAATCTTGGAATTTCTCCTTCGCCTCCTTACCCCCCCCCCCCCCCCCCCTTAACATTGCCACCCTACTATCCTGTAATTGCTTCATCAGAGAAAGAAGCTCCCCGTCCCGTTTTTTCCTCATGTGTGACGTGTATTCTATAATTTTGCCCCTCGTAACTGCCTTTCCTGCTTCCCAAAACATACTGGACCGGTGTCTTGCGGGTTGTTATCAGCAAGATAGTGCTGCCACTCTTCTATTAAGAAAGATTTGAATTCCGGGTCTAAGTAGAATGTGGGATGTAGGATTCATTCGCCATCACACTTCCCTTTTACCCCTTAGACTGCCCAAGTCCATCCATACCATACTATGATCTGTGATTGTGCTCTCTTCAATGTCTGCCCTACGAGTCTTTGAAAATAGGGAAGGAGATATCAGAATATAATGTAACTGAGCCCGAACCTTATGTACATGAGAGTAGAAAGTATAGTCTTTCATCCGGGTGAAGGGCTCTCCAAATGTCCACTAGTGCCAACTCGTGCTGCATTAATCCCACTCCTTTCCCTTCCATTTCCTTAGGCCTCTTCTTGGGGGGATTGCAGTCCACAAGAGGATCCGCTGTAATGCTAAAATCCCCCCTCCCCCCCCCCACCAACTCTCCCCCATACATCCCTCACACTCACACCTCTCCGCACCACACACTTTATATTCAGACCCCTCACCCCCCTGAAGTATCCCCAAAACCCATGTCCCTACTCCTCCCCCCCTCCACACACAATTACTAATATACTCGTTTATATGAATCCAATCCCTCCATCCAAGTTAACAGGTGAACATACTAACATGAACCTCAACAACCCTAGTCATAAACCCAAAACAGTGCCCTTTGTTTTTCTAGGCAAATTATACAGGCTATTTCTTATGTCTCATTGAACATTTTATCTGCAGGACCCGTCTTCCCAGGACTCTCTCCACTCCCGAAGTGCACATTACAGCCACTGATGGTTTTCCAGTCAGCCTTCAGCCATAATATAACTTTCCTCCGCAGAGTTGTCTCAACAGTAATTTTGCTGACCAAATCACAAAAACAGTCTTGACGCTACCATGTCATCCTTAGCCCTTTTTCACTATCATCAGCATAGCACTGTGTCATCATAGCGTCTCTCTCTCTATGAAAACAAAGTTGGTGTGCTACCAGCAGCGGCCCTTATGCTTGTGGTAGCTTTTCCAGAAATGCCTTTAGCGCTTCTGCTTTGGTCAGTGTGACCGTACGATTCTCATGCGTGATCCGAACCCGCACCAGGTATTGGAAGGCAAATTTGATACCCTTTGTAAACAGCTGTGAGCAGTACGGTGCTAGAAGCTTTCTTTGTTCTGTTACTCTTACTGAAAAGTCTTGAAAAAGCAACAGCCGGGCGCCTTTATATTCGACCACCTGTTGACGTTTAAACAGTTCTAGTATCTTGGCCTTTATTGCATAGTTGAGGTATTTTACTATGACCGGCCTCTCCTTCCCAGCGTCCTCCCTTCGTACACCAATTCTGTGCACCCGTTCCATGTGCACACACCCGACCTCCGTAGACAGCCCCAGAGTTTTTGGGATCCAGCTCTCAACCAGCTCTCGTAATTCACTCTCCAGCACATTTTCAGGACCCCCAATTATACGTAGGTTGTTCTGTCAGCCCCTATTGTACTGATCTTCCACTCTCTCGAGTAACGTATGGACCTGTGCTTCCAGAGTTCCTATTGTGATTCTGCTGCAGTTAACAAGTCCTGCTGCGCTGAAATTCGCGCTTCTGCGTGCTGAATCCTCACCGCATGTCCTGCCACGCTATCCTTTATCTCCTCCACTCCTTTGTGTAGCTTGGCCAATTTATCATCGAGAAGCTGGTATAGGTTTCTCATGGAAACGTGCACTGTGTCTTCCTGCAATCCCAGCAGCACCGCGGAAGCTTGCGGCGAGGAGGCCGGCTACGCCATCCTTTTTACAACCGTGTTTCATTTATCTCAGCCCTATCGCGTCGATTTCACCGGCATTGACCGTCTTCAGCCGCCCTAACAGCTTCTTGTTGCTTTGCTGCATCTTTCTCTCGGAGATCAGACCGATCACAGCTTGAAAATTTGGCGGCGACTCAAAGTATGGAGAGAAGGGGAGAGGAGCCGAGCCAGCAGACGTCCGCTCAGGCTAGTACCATCACGTGACCCCCCCCCCCCCCCCCCCGCAATGAAATATTGAGTAGCAAGTCTTTCAATTCCTTTCACCAGTTATATGGTTGTTAGTTATCATAAGGACACATCAGGAAAGGTGAAGGCTACTGGAGGAACCATTAAAATTCCTTCAACGAATTTTCTTCAAATCATCCTGGTCCTCAATGCGAGACCGCATTTTGTCATGTCCTTCATCAGGAGAACCAGGGCCGTGCCAAGGGTCTCTGGTGCCCCCCTGCAGACTATCAGTTGGCGCCCCCCCCCCCCCCACCGGTTTGGCACAAGATGCAAAGGAAATAGGAGCTGAAAGATGGAGTGCAGATCTTTTCAAGAAGGCATACCATAATCATCCATCTTAAACACTAAATAATAACACTACACAGGATCTATCCCTCCCCATCTTCAAATCCTTGCTTAAAGCCCACCTCTTCAATGTTGCTTTCGGCACCTAACCATTGGACTAACCAGGAAACCCAGATTGCCCCAATTTGATTGACTGCATTCTTGTCCCTTAAGATTGTAAGCTCCTTTGAGCAGGGACGGTCCTTCTTTGTTAACTTGTACAGCGCTGCATAACCATAGTAGCGCTTTAGAAATGTTAAATAGTAGTAGTACTATACAAAACCGAAAGCCTATCACATGATTGATTACCCTCCTTGCTACCTATATTTAAGCACTACCACTTCAAACCTCATGTCGAATAGAATCTCTCTATAGCAGATGACTACTACTTATCATTTACAATCCATTTTATTACTCATCAGCTTATCTTCCTTGTTCCTTTCCTCGTGCCTTGGTCTCCCCTCCTCCCCCCCCCCCCCCCCCTACACACACAGAAATTTCCTCCTTGTTTTTCCTATCTTCCTCTTTGCCTTTCTGTTCCATCAGTTCTTATTTTCCTTTCCTGCCCTTACTCTCCCCTCCTTCGCTCCTCCCTGATTCTAGCTTGTTCTCCCCCCCCCCCCCCCCCCCCCACAGAAATTTCCTTGCCTGCCTTGTCTTTCTTTTCTTCTTCCTCAGCTGGCCTGGTGGTTCCAGTTCCCCCACCCAACCTGCAGCCTCAAATGTACTTAAAGTAGGCCCACCACGCCACGCCAGTCAGCAGCCATTATAATGAAAAGTACAACAACAAGGGCAGGCAAAACCTTACCAATGATGTCCATTCCAAGCCACTGCCACAGAACAGCAGCGGATCCAAGCAGCACGGTGCCGGCTCTCCTCTCTCCTGTAAGGCAGCACTAATGCGGCGTCCGCACTCGGCTCGGCAACACCCCCCCAAGTCCTCCAAAGTTGGACTGCCTGCGAGGCTCCAGGCGCGTGCGTTGAAGAGCTGGGGGGCGGTGCTAACAGTCACAAATGGAACGAGGCAGCACTGCGCACGGGAAGGCAGCAACCAGAGCCAGCAGCGGCGCATGCGCATATAGGCGCCAGCGCGACTACGCGAGAGAGGTGAGGTTTATATTTATATTTTTTAATTGACTCGGCCGGCGGCGGCGCCCCTGAAAGGCAGGCGCCCCCCTGCCATGCTTACCCTGCTGAGTGGGTTAGCACGGCCCTGAGGAGAACCATATCACACAATCTGTAAATAAAACATATACCACTCTCTATCTTTGGCACATCGATGTTTGTAAGCCTAATTTTATACAACATTATCCACAATTAAATTTAGCCACATTGAGCCTGGAAATAGGTGGGAAAATGTGGGATACAAATGCAGCAAATAAATAAATAAATCATTGGCCGCTTACCATCAAGACTGCTCTCCAAGACTGGGTTACCAGATGTTACATCAAAACGTTATGACATACGCTACTAAGCGTGCTTTAAATAGCCATAAGTGCACCGCCCCTATACTGGCATCAATAGGTATTATAGCCATAGAATTACCCCTATTACTGACGTGCGTAATTGCCAGTTAGTAGAGCCAATCAATCATGTAATTGTAGAATTGCTGTCTATATATATGAATCATGACATTGCTCACTGCTATAAATGTATATTCAGCAAAGTGCTGAATATATGTAAAAATATTTAAATGCCATACTGAGCCTTTAAAAAAAAAACTAAATGCTAACCGCAGCATTTAAGTATTGAAATAAAGCTTATCGGCATCAGGCACCGATTGTGTGTCCTTAACAGCCTTTTTTCTGCTTGAGCTTGCTCCCAAGGGCCTCCCTGTCCTGAGCCAGCTCCCAAGGGCTTCTCTTCTGTTGTCTTCAAGACTATTCCACACCTAAGTAGAAGTCTCATGTTCAGAGATATGCACCTTGGACCAGTTAATTTTTCTATCTAGGCATATCCCCCTGCTGTGAGGTTTGTACCAGTATAGGAAATATGAGCCATTAAGAGTTTGTAGAGATTCATGACCACACAAAATATATGTGGTCCTCATAATACCTAAAATTGTTGGGAAGAGCCCAAGTAAACCTAGAATCATCAGTTTCTGCGACCAAAATTGGCTACTGAAACTGTAAACAACCCCCCCCCCCCCCACCACCACCACCACACACACACACACACATTCGACCAAAAATGTCCTCCTCCTAAGCCAAGCTGGCCCCACCTCCCCCATGATCACTTCCCTCCCTCCCCGGGCTTACCTTAGGAAGGCCTGGTGGTCTAGTGGAGTTTTCAGGGGCAGGAACAAACCCCATTCGATCCTGCCCCGTGCTGCTGCTCCATTTGCAATGGCTGCCGAGACTTCTCACAGCAGCATTGTAATTGTAAGGTGAGGAGGACTAAATTTTGGCTTTGGTCTGGTTTCAGTGCCGAAACCAAAATTCGGTCGGCCTCTATAGTTGGGACTGGTTGCTGTTGTAACTGGGCACCTTTCAGAGATGGATTTTTCAGTCAGTTAAATGATTGAATATAGGGGAATATTTCTAAGAATTCTGATTCAGACTTGTATTAACATACATAAATGGAGCCCAGGTTTAAAACTCATGGAAAAATTCCTTCTCTCCTACTGAGGTTGTTTTAAATCCTTTTTTAAGAATTCCAGCTATTGTTTAGAAGGAGACTGTTTCAGATGTTACAAGCTTTATTTTTGTATTCATTTAAAAATCAGTGCTTTCCTTGTCATCAACAGCAGATGAATCCATTAACTGATGGGTTGTATCCACCTACCAGCAGGTGGAGATAGAGAACACTGAAAGCACATGGTGTTCCTGGATGCCCAGCCCCCAGTGTTGCCAGGTGGGCGGTTTTACCGTCCAATTGGGCGGTTTTCCGCGACCCGCCGCGGGAAATTTTTGCCCGCGGCGGGTTGCGGTTTTTTGGGCTGTTTTTGGGCTTCAGGGAGGTTTTTTCGGCCGCGGGGGGCGGGGTTAGTGACGTGGGAGGCGGGGCCTATGACGGGGAGGCGGGGTTGATGACAGCGGGGGCGGGGGTGATGACGCGGGGGTGGGGGTGTCAGGGGCGGGGTTTGTGTTTGGGCGGGTTTTGGGCTGTTTTTTGGGCTGGATTGGGCTGGAAAAAAATTTTCCACCTGGCAACCCTGCCAGCCCCCATCTGCCTTCAGTATATCTCTTTCTCCCAGCAGGTGTGGATGTCGCTTCTCAGCTCCTGGATTTCTGCCTGGGATGGCTCCTGTGCTTTGCCAGTAGAGCAGGGGGTGCCCACTTTAAAGGCATACTTGGTTTCCCTGTCCCTGCCTTACCCCATTCCCCCTCCTTCCGGAGTTCCTCTGTGACTGCCTGCCTCTAACTTTCCTCACAGTAAAAAAAAAAAAAAAAAACAGAGAGAGGCTTTCTTCTGAGCTCCTGGTTTGGTGCAGCTTGACCTCAGCTCGTTTGACTCGGTCTCCTGAGGTGAGAGTGGTGCCCAGCTCCTCCGGGGAGGTTCCCGCTGACAGCGCTTTGTGCGGGGTAAGTTTTGGGTTGAAGGCGCCATTTTGTTTTCTGTATTTGATGGCTGCTGAAGGGGTTAAGCGCTGCTCCCACTGTGGGAAACGCAGATCAGCAGCAGGGCTTTGCAGCACATGCTGCCTAGATGCTAATGCTGGCACCAGCATGGCGGGCGGTGATTCTTACCGCCCGCTGGAGTTGGCAGTGGCCGCCATCTTGGAGGAGCCGCGTGACTCAACCCTCGCGGTTGCTGAGGGGTCTGAGTGCAGGGGGATGCCTCATTTCGAGGTTTCTAGAGGAGCTTTTGCCTCCGCTTCCCCCAATGTGGGGGTGGATGTACAGGGTGAGTTTTTCTCCCCTGAATTTGTGCTGCTGATGCATAAGGCTTTTATGTTAAAAAGAGCACTGCCTGAGGCTCCTGACAATTCCTGTCGGTCTGGGTTGCCTCCGGTTCTTGATAGCCCAGCGTCTGCTGGAGACTTTATTTCTTCCCCCAAGCTTTTGGCTGACGCTAAGCGTGGACGAGTGAATACCCCGTCTGAGGGGGACTCTTCACTCTGTTCTCCCCCGTGATCTAGTTTCGGGGAGTCTGAGGGATCTAATAGGCCCTCACGAACTGATGATCCAGATGAGGTTGGCTGCGTGCTACAGGAGTTGGATGACCCTAAAGCGGATCGGATTTTCCACTGTGACGAGTTCCAGCTCTCATTTCTGATGCCTTACAGGCCCTTTGTATTGAAGATCCTGATGAGGGCACTGCATCTTCTATTAATCCTAGGATGGCAAGCACTAAGAAGCCTTCTCGGGCTTTTCCCGTGTATGCTTCCATCCAAGAGCTTATTTCAGCTCAATGGTCTGACCCTGAGGGTCCCTTGAAGGTAGCCAGGGCTATGTGTCACCTTTACCCCCTGAGGGAAAGTCAGTTGACCCTCTTTGGGATGCCTTTGAAAGATATGCAGGACCGGCGGCTGGAATCCACGCTGAAGAGGTCCTTTGATATCTCGGGCCTTTCCTTACGGGCAGCTATTTGCAGTTCCTTTGCAACCCGGGCCTGCCTTTCCTTGTTGCAGCAGGCGGTTGAGCAGCCCGCCGATGGAGCGGGTTCCCTCGCTGAGGTCGGCCCGCGTATGGAGTCTGCCCTGTCTTTTTTGGCTGATGCCCTTTATGATCTGGTCAGAGCTTCGGCTAAGCAGATGTCTGTGGCGGTTGCTGCCCGCCGCCTTCTTTGGCTCTGGCATTGGGCGGCTGACATGGCCTCTAAACAAAGGCTGGTGAGGTTACCCTTTCGGGGCCTTCTTTTATTTGGGGAGGATTTGGAGAAGATTGTTAAGGACCTAGGGGACTCTAAGTCCCAATGATTGCCTGAGAATAGGCTGAGGCCTTCTTCCAAAAGTCCTTCTTTTCCCTCCTCTTCCAGGCCACGTTTTCGCAAAGCTCGCAGGTATTGCCCGGGGCGCTCTGCGGGGTTTGGTCAACGTACCCGTTTCCAGCAGAGGAACTCCTTTTGTTTGGACAAATGCGCGGCGGCATCCAGACAACATCCAGGAATTCAGGGGCGTCCTCCACAATGATGGGGCGCCGGTCCATTCGTTGGTTCCCGCAGTAGGGGGTCATCTCTCCCTCTTTTTCGAGGAGTGGACCGGTGAGTCTTGACGTCAGTGCCGTGGAAAATGGTAGAGGCTATTATTAAAAACAAAATTACAGAGCACATCCGAGGACATGGATTACTGAGACCGAGTCAGCACGGCTTTTGTGTGGGGAAATCTTGCCTGACCTATTTACTTCAATTCTTTGAAGGAGTAAACAAACATGTGGACAAAGGGGAGCGGGTTGATATTGTGTATCTGGATTTTCAAAAGGCGTTTGACAAGGTGCCTCATGAAAGGCTACAGAGGAAATTGGAGGGTCATGGGATAGGAGGAAAAGTCCTATTGTGGATTAAAAACTGGTTGAAGGATAGGAAACAGAGAGTGGGGTTAAATGGGCAGTATTCACAATGGAGAAGGGGTTAGTGGGGTTCCTCAGGGGTCTGTGCTAGGACCGCTGCTTTTTAATATATTTATAAATGATTTAGAGATGGGAGTAACTAGCGAGGTAATTAAATTTGCTGATGACACAAAGTTATTCAAAGTCGTTAACTCGCAACAGGATTGTGAAAAATTACAGAAGGACCTTACGAGACTGGGAGACTGGACGGCTAAATGGCAGATGACTAATGTGAGCAAGTGCAAGGTGATGCATGTGGGAAAAAAGAACCCGAATTATAGCTACGTCATGCAAGGTTCCACGTTAGGAGTTACGGACCAAGAAAGGGATCTGGGTGTCGTCGTCAATAATACGCTGAAACCTTCTCAGTGTGCTGCTGCAGCTCGGAAAGCGAATAGAATGTTGGGTATTATTAGGAAAGGTATGGAAAACAGGTGTGAGGATGTTATAATGCCGTTATATCGTTCCATGGTGCGACCGCACCTTGAGTATTGTGTTCAATTCTGGTCGCCGCATCTCAAGAAAGATATAGTGGAATTGGAAAAGGTGCAGCGAAGGGCGACTAAAATGATAGCGGGGATGGGACGACTTCCCTATGAAGAAAGACTAAGGAGGCTAGGGCTTTTCAGCTTGGAGAAGAGACGGCTGAGGGGAGACATGATAGAGGTGTATAAAATAATGAGTGGAGTGGAACAGGTGGATGTGAAGCGTCTATTCATGCTTTCCAAAAATAGTAGGACTAGGGGGCATGCGATGAAACTACAGTGTAGTACATTTAAAACAAATCGGAGAAAACATTTCTTCACCCAACGTGTAATTAAACTCTGGAATTCGTTGCCGGAGAACGTGGTGAAGGCGGTTAGCTTGGCAGAGTTTAAAAAGGGGCTGGACGGTTTCCTAAAGGACAAGTCCATAGACCGCTACTAAATGGACTTGGGAAAAATCCACAATTTCGGGAATAACATGTATAGAATGTTTGTACGTTTGGGAAGCTGCCAGGTGCCCTTGACCTGGATTGGCCGCTGTCGGGGACAGGATGCTGGGCTTGATGGGCCTTTGGTCTTTTCCCAGTATGGCATTACTTATGTCCAGGTCAGAGCGGACCACTTTAAGATCAGTCCAAATCTCTTGAAGCCAGACCCGAAGCTCAGAAAACAGCGCTGCTTCCGCCTTTTCAAAATCATCTCCAGAGAGAAATAAGTCCCGGGGAGATAAATGCCCCGATTGCTGTGAGGAGCGCAGGGCCCCCGCCATCGGGTCAACCACACGGTTCGCAGCCGAGCCGCTCGTAAAAGCAAATTGGGAAAGGTTCGCCTGCACACTCATTGCCAATCCAGTTAACTGCTCTGAATCAGCTGAGAACACTCTAACAAAGTCGTAAATTTTACTAAGTGCTGGGGAATCGCAAAGAAAATAGTCGGGACGAGCGAGAGCTTACTCTTCAAGCAGCCATGCTGCTCTGACGTCACTTCCTTCTTCCTACACATGCTTATTTTTATGATATACTGCACAAGTCTGGACCTATTAACTTATTTTATTGTCATCAATGATTTTATATTGCATTAACTTTTTATGTTGGAATTGAGTTGGTCTTTCCCTACTTTCTTCCGTTTGACATATTTTTACTTGTACGGGAGTGTTTGTTCCTTTTTTCTATATCCTAACTTCTGCATTTAGGCCAATGCTTCACAGTCTTGTTGTGGCTGTGTCCCCATGATTGTGGTCAAATAAAAATAGTGTAAAAGGAACAAAATGAGTGGTAGTGACCAGAAACCAAATTTGTTCCAGCTTAGGATTGAATGTGGACTTTATTGGCACATTCACAGTTCCAAATAAAATTACATAAGCTTTGTAAAGACATGTACTTTTTTAGGTGGACCCACCATGGGCCGCGTTTTAGCTATCAAGCTTTCATCAGGAGTCTTGTGAATTGGTATATAACCGAAAGATGGGAGAGTATTTTAATAAAACTACAAAGGTATACGAAAGCCAGTATATAAGCATAAAGCAGCGATTATACATCTCTGAACCATCCAACGGTGTCTTTGAAAATCCTATCCTGGAATACATTCGTTTTTTGGCCACTTCCTCTCATTTTGTTTGTTTTGCGTTGTTTTTTTTTTTTTTTTCCTGTGGGAGTATTTGTTTTTTCCTCTTTATGTTTTGGACTTGAAATAAAATAGTGTGACACCCTGGAGGTGCAGAATAATGATGCACTTATGGAGAGCCCACCTAGATCATGTGTCCCCATTTGGGGTCCTGACCCACAATTTGGGAAGCTCTGATTTAGGTGCTCACATTTACACTGACCATAGACCAGATATAAGTGGTGGTGTCTAAATTTTGACGCCTAATTGCTGACTTAAGCTAGTATTCTATAACTCATTAGGGGTCCCTTTTACTAAGCTGCAATAGGGTTAACGCGCTACCCGCCAAATCTACACTACCACTGGGGTAGCGCAGGCACCTGGCAGTAATTCTGAAGTTGGCATACACTGTTTCCCACAGTAGATAATAATTTTCTATTTTCTATCACAGGGGGCATTTCCAGCAGTAATCAGCAGTGGGTCACATAACCACTCGCTGCCTGATTACTGCACAAGTAGCTTGTGAGCCCTTACCACCAAGTAAATAGATGACGGTAAGGGATCAGGCAGTAAATAGTTGTGCATTACTTTTAATATTAGTGCATGGCCATTTACTGCCCCATTTTAAAAATGGCCTTTTTACCTGCCGCGGTAAAAAAAAAAAAAAAAATAGCCCAGCGCATGCCAGTTTCACACATCCAAAATGGCACAGGCCACTTTTTACCACAGCTTAGTAAAATGGCCCCTAGGTGCACAAATTTGACATTATAAAATACTAACTTAGTGCCTAGATTTTGGACACCTATTTTAGCGCTCTTTGTAAAATTGACCCCTATGCAGATAATGTTGGGATGGAGCATGGGCAGTGCCAGCATAGATAAAGGGGTAGTGGCAGTATTCAGCCTGCTATCCAGATAACTTAGGACAGCCTTCTGTCTTAAGTTAGCTTGACATGTTATCCGAATAGCAGACTGAATACTGCCACTATTCGATAACTAACTGGGTGCCTAGAGTTAGGCGCCAGTTATGTGCATATAGATACCAGTACTGTGCATATATATGCATACTTACACACACGTGTGAGCTGTGCACTTGGTGATTTCTATAAGATATACGCACAAATGCCTCAGTGCTTAAATGCAAGGGGCATTCACTGGGGAAGAGCATAAATGGGGCATAGGCGGGGCCAACCATTACTTACGTAACTTTACAGAATACTGAAAGTCCCGCACTAAAGAGCCACATTTAGGTGAATATCAGGGCCATTATTTAATATGTAGGTGAGACATCTGCTGCAGAATGTGCTAAATTGTTATATTTTATATTCCCTCTTCTTAGTGTTTGTGCAAAAGAATTTGCAGCATATAGGACAATTTTCAAAGCAGTTTATGCGGATGCACAACAATGTACCTGATTCTATTAGCCTGTCTGAAAATTACACTCTGAATGGCTAAAAGTGTGTGCAGGGTTTTAGAGTGCATGGATTTTTTAACCAGGCTTAAAAAGAAGCATTTCTTTAGGCAGGATTAAGACAGGGAGGTAAACAGAGTGTACATGGAATTTTCAAATGTGGGCTTGCTGTGTTGCTCCCAATCGGTTGCAAATAGCAAATGCAGAGCACACAGGTGCTTTTCACACACATGCTTTGAACTCACTAATTTTCAAAGAGAGACAAAAACTTACTGTAGTGTGCACAGGCTAAAAGTGTCTGCATATAGAGGTAAATTCTTTAAGTCTAAGGGTCCTGTTTACTAAGGCGCGTTAGCATTTTTAACACACAATTAGCGTGCTCGCTAACCATGTAGAGATATAGAGATATTGTAGGCTGTCAGGATCACTCGCTGGATCCTCACCACTCCTTCACAGTCTCTGCCTCCTCAGCAACCCACACCATCCACTCCCAGGGTTAAAGGTCTGCAATCAGTGTCTCAGGAAAACAGGAGATTCACTAGAAGTGCTTTATTAGCTCCTTAATACAGCTATTCTTCTTTAAGTCTTCCCAGACCTTCTCCTCTACCCGGTATAGTCCAACTTTTAAATACAATTCAATTTAGCACTGCTTTTCAACTCAGTTCAGCTTAACCGCAATCTGGTCTAAATCACTTTCTCACTCTTAGACCTAATGACCCACCTCCCTCATTTGTCAGCACAAATTCTCCTGACATCCACCCACCGGGTCAATCCACCAAGCCTTCATTCACTCTCTCATGATCAGTTCATAACTCACTTTAGGAGCCCTCCAGCAGTACTTCCATTTCCTCCTCATTCTCTTTCTTCCACCTCCTCCAGTTCCATTCTCTCCTCTCGATCCAGGGGCTCCTCCCCTCCCACATCTGATTCCATTTCCCAATCAATCCCCTGCTCCTCCCCTTCTTGCATAGAATTCTCTCCCTTCACCTGATCCCTCTGCTGTTGCTGCACTGCCTTCTGGACCTTGTAGTTTCTTAGTTCCTGGTTTCTCTGATGTTGCCCTGCCTTCTGGGCTTTGTAGTTTCTTAGTTTCAAATTCTCTGGTGCTGCACTGTCTTCTGGTCTTTGTAGTTGCTTTGCTCCTCACAAGGTGCATACATGGTTAACCCGAGTTAAAAACACTAACGCACCTATAACGTGGCTTAGTAAATAGGGCCTTAAGTGCTTTGCAAATGAGCCCCTTGGTTTCTTAGCAGTCCTCAGAAAAAAGGTCCATTTCCAATATACTTTGCTTATCAACGGGCTCATAGTTAATGAAACAGTCAAAGAGGTGTATTTTCAAAGCACTTAGGCTTACAAAGTTCTATAGCTTACTATGTAACTTTGTAAGTCTAAGTGCTTTGAAAATGAGCTCTGTAGTAAATTAGACAAGTCCCATGATCTTTCATTTACTGGCAGAAGACCTGTCAGGTACATCTCGTGTTCCCCTACATCATCTTGGTCACCATTGTACCAAAGTATTCTCTGTGGGATATGATATAGTACTCCACAGTTCTTCTAAGCATTTTTGCAATTTTTGAAACATTCCTATCTCATTAGTATATTCCTAATATGTATTTCTGCTGTGAAGATGAAATGTTATTGGGTAATGGATTGCATCTTTTTGAGACTGATTGTTGTTTCTGTTTCAGATGAACGTCACTGGTTACCAAGAAGACCTGGATGAAGTGGATTCTGGCCTGTACTCACCTACTAAAAGTGGAAATGAAGCTGTCCCACCCACACCTGCATTTCCAGTATCTCCAGAGACACCATACAGTGAGAACAAAATTAGTTATCTTTAGTATTTCCTGTTGTGTTGATTTGACGTTTCAGTGAGTTAGAATAAATTTGATTTTGTCCTTCCATGCATTTTCTTACAGTGAAAACGCCTCCAAATTACTCCTCAAGGAGTCAGATGCTACAACAGATATGTAACTCAGCAGAAATGTACAGACCCTCTTATGGTGAGATCTCAGTGCCTCTTGTTGACATTCTGGGTTTTTATAATGTTGTCCTTACTTAAGAGGGACTATGGCCTAGGTTCGGGGGTCCACTGCAGACATTTTTTTTCTTGGATTTTATTTTTTTATAATTTCATAGCTACTTGTTTGTCTTATTTGTATTCTTACATTTTGATTGATTTTTTTACGTAATGGGTTGGATATTCAAAGAGCTGCTTCTAAATGTTTAAGAGAAATACTTGCAAAACTGCAGTAAAATTACAAATTTTATTGCAGCTCAGTTTGTTAGGAGTCATTGTCCTGCAGTACCTTTAGTACTGCAAATTAGTAACTTCCACAGCAGACTTCATTTTGCATTGCAGCAGCCAAGGAACATCATGTTCCTGGTTACAGTAATGCAAAGATAGCAACCCCTAAATCAGACCCTGCTGTCTTTTACATGGGGTGGTAGTGGAAATCATCCCCCACACTTGGCATCCCCCCATCCACCCCCTACCAATCCAACTCAGCCCACTCAATAGCCCCTGTCTCCTTACGTGACTGTCGGATTGACTCTAAGTCAGCATTCTGCTTTGTGGCATCTCTGATCCAGCTGTTTTTTTGAATCAAGATGATCTTCTTTATATTCATTACAGTATATTGAGCACATATCTATTATACTTGACAGTAAAGGATTACTGTGTAGCCCCTGAAGCAGCCCTGTTGGGCGAAACACGGCCTGTGTCGGGCTGTTTTTGTGCGTGTATACATATACTGTAATTGGGTTATATTAATAAATCTTGTTTTGTTTGCCTATGATCTGCTCCGTTTGTTTTCCTTCTGCTTCGTCAGCAGGCAGCCTCAAAATGGTACCTCTCAACCACTAGCAATAGTCTTGCAGTTCTACTACTAAGGGTCAAGCTGCCAAATAAGGGCATATGCTTGGGAGAAAGATTTTAAAGACAGACATTGTCTCTTTTTTTCCTTCAAGTAATCCAGTTTGGCACTTTTGGGCTCAACCCTCCACAAGGCCTGAGTCTGCTGTTGTCTGCTTGCTTCTGGATAAGAGAAAAGAAGCAAATGACACATTTTCCCTCCTGAATGTAAATTTATAATTTTAGTAACCTCATTAGCTCCCCTGTGGAGAGAACCACTTGGGAAAAATCACTCTCATACCATTAAATCATACATATTCTAGAGCAAGCAGTAACTCTCCATTAGTAGAGTACAGAATAGGACATCATCATTGCATTAGTCAAGCACATACAGTTAAGTACTAGAGCATCTCATAACCTGGGTCATGTATTCATTAAAGGATATTCTGGAAAGGTGACTGCCTAGGGGAAACCTGTGGAGCAGATTGAGCAGCACTGACATAATGATTAGTTTTATTTTTTTGTCTTCTATGTCTTTCAAGAGCACAGAGGTCCTCTCAAGATTTGATTCTCTTGCAGAAACAGCCAATATTGCATGTAGTTTAGGGTTATTCTCAGTGTGAAGGAGGAGGTAGTCTGATTTTTTTTTTTTTTAAAGCATTGCCAAGATGCTGCGGTCTGTGTGCTGCTTTTCTTACTGGAGAAAATTAGTTTTTGTGAAACCATCTGATGTATTATTCTATTTCTCCCTAGCGCTCCATCTTTTTAAGTTATTGGGTGGAGGAAAACATTAGTTGATCTTTTTAAGTTGTTAGGTGGAATAGGATATTGTTTGTAAGCTGGAAATTGTTTACATACAGAGAAGTTAATTGCAGTTTCTTGAGCAGGAGTCTTGTGATGCCTGAACTGCTACCATTTTGTGTCACTCAAAGTTATGGAAATTGGGTTGTGCTACAGCAAATAATTCATAGGCTAAATAGTGAATATCCCACAAGACTTCAAACAATGCTAGTCACGTTGGACTACCCTCACCCCTGGCTTGCCTTTTCCTATGAGTTGACCAAGCTTAGTACCATTATGAAAGCCAAGCTCGCATGATGATTATCTGGTTGACACTGTATTGTATAGTTGACAGGAAAAGTAATACTTCTAGAGATTTAAAAGCCTGGCCATCAAAAAGAGTAACACATTTGAACTGTGGCTGTCTGACTGGCCTTTTGGATAGAGACTATCACAACAGTTCTAGCACAAAAACCACAGTGTTATGGAAGTCAACCTGAATTTGTAAAGGAGTGTGAGAGTGGATACACTATTGTATTTGATTTTAGATTACCATAACTAGATTGCCAGTAAACTGTGATCATTAAACATGGTAAAAATAGTCTATGGGCTCCTTTAACTAAGCCGTGGTAGTGATTCCTGGCACGGCAAATGCGACGAAGCCCATTCATTTCCTATGGACCTTGTCGCATTTGCTGCATGGGAATCGCTAGCACGGCTTAGTAAAAGGAGCCTTATAGATGTTGCTCTGCCTCAGTTTCCAGGATGATAAATGTCCCTTCTTCAGATACCTTGGGTTCATTTACAAACAGTGCTCCATAACTTACTCAGATTTAATCGTATTGACAGCTGGGAAAATGTAATTTCATCTGATTCTGAAGCTGTCGAGTGGTATCCCTTAAAGAGTGATAGATCTATCACATATTGAGGATCCACCCTGTAAATAATCTTAAATACCATCATAGATACCTTCAATTTAATCCTCACCTCTGTCAGTAACCAATGCAGCTGGATAAAGTATGGTGTCACTGAATCAAACTTTTGCATCGAAAATATCAGTCCAACTGCCATATTCTGAATAGTCTGCATTTTTTTCTGTAGAATTTACCATAATCTAATTTTGATAACAATAATGCTTAGACTATTAAAATAAATTTTGATAAAACAAAATATTTCCTAACATTCCTTAATTTTTTTCAGTGAACAGAAAATCTTTTCAGCAAAACCCCATTAATATAATTTCCTGGGTCCCATGGAAATAACATGCATTAGGGGGAAGTGACGTCAGCGTTGCAAATGGTGGCTTGAAACGATAGCTCCCGAACCAGCAACCGCAAAGCTTTAATTATCGGCACGATCTGCACCACGCTGTAAGGCGAACCACGAAGGAAAAGCGGTGGGAAAGCGGAGCGCAGGGGATGATGACATCTGGAAGCGCCAAAACAGCTGATTTGCAGGCATTTGCGTTTAAACGCAAAGACGCCAAGACGATGCAGCAGCAGGAAGAAAATGGCGCGAGTCAGAGGACCGACCACGAAGTATCGGCTCTCCTAGAGGGCGGAGAGGCGGACGCACCACAACAAGAAGTCTGGGCAAAGCTCTGCAACTGGTTCCAGGAGATCCGCACAGATTTAAAAGACCTAAAAGAGGTACGCCAAGATATAACTGCCCTAGGTGCGGAGCTTCGGGGAGAAATGGCCGAGCTAGGCAGCCGCGTGGTGGAGCTGGAGGCGGGCCTAGAAGAAAATGTGGAGACGCTGCAGACTTTAGAACAACGTGTGCAAGGCCAGAAGGCAGAGACTCAATACCTACTAGACAAAGTAGAAGATCTAGAGAATAGAAGCCGACGAGCTAACATTCGGGTGCGGGGCGTACCCGAACTACCAGACTATGTGAATTGCGAAGGGGTAGTACAACGCATAGCAGCCCAACTGCTCTCGGAGCCGGATAGCCCAATAGACACGGAATCCATACAGATTGAGAGAGCACATAGAGCGCTGGGCGGTCGCAAAAATAATGCGCCAAAAGACATAGTGGCCTGCTTTAAAGACTATAAAACAAAAGAAGCGGTGATGCGGAAAGCTAGGACGGCTGAACCGATCGAGTGGGATAGCTATCCTATAGCAATTTATCATGATTTGTCGTCCACCACCCTGAAGCGGCGCAGCGAACTCAAACCCCTCACAAACCAATTGAGAGAAGCAGGGATTAAATATAAATGGCAGCATCCGTTCGCCTTGATGTTCTACAAAGAAGGCAAACAATGCAGAGTGGGGTCGATTGAAGAAGCACAAGACTATTTGGCGGCTCATGGATCAGATGAGGCTACTACAGCTCCGCAGAAAGCAGGTCAACCACGGAAAGAAAGGCCGAAATGGCAGCGAGTGTCCCAAGGAAGGGGGAGACTGAGACGCCAACTATCAGATAAGCGGATGACCCCATCGGCGAGCATGGGATGACCATTTGACTATAGACCTATGGGAAGATGGCTGTTAACAAAAATCTGGAGTTGTTTCACACTGAGGTTAACTAGCCCTGTGGTGCAGAGTGATGGTATGCTGAAGGTTGCTGAGATGTTGACGTGATTTCCTCTTTAATGGACATGCCAATATTGGGTAAATTGACATGTCAAACACAGATGTGGGGGGCGGGAGGGGAAAGGAGGGGAGGGAGAGCACTAGGTGGTGGATATATAGGTGGGGAAAAAAATAGAATGCCATGTCGGTGTGCACGTATGTGACAATGAATGTGCGAGGCCTAAACACCCCCCAGAAAAGAAGGCAGGTGTTCAGAGAGATGCTGCGTCTGAAAGCAGACGTGGTGTTTCTTCAAGAAACCCACTTAAAGCGAAGCCATGAACACTTGATGAAGCATAAAAGCTTTCCAATTATACAGTATGCGTCGAGTCTAGATGGCAAAAAGACGCGGGGGGTGTTGGTGGCAATGTCTGGTGCTCACCCATGGTATATACATAAAACAATAAGGGACAAATTAGGCAGATATGTATTGGTGGTGGCATCCCTATACAGTATATTCTATACCTTGGTATGTGTATATGCTCCAAATGAGGGCCAGGGAGAATTTCTGGAGGAACTAGAGGAACTCATGCAAAAACACATACAGGGACAGCTTATGGTGGGAGGTGACCTGAATCTCACGATGGACCCAGCAATAGATAATTCGGGGGAAAGGTGACATATGCCAAAAAGGATAGAGTGGCCCTTAAGGGGTGGATGATGAGATGGGGGCTAAAGGACCTATGGAGAGAGAGACATGGGACAGTAAAAGACTTTACATATTATTCACCAAAACATAATTCATATTCTAGGATAGACTACTGGCTAGGTGAGGGAGTAATGGGGGATAGAGTGCGGGATGTGGAAATTGAACCAAGAACATGGTCGGATCACTCCCCGGTGGTTCTAACCATGAGGGTAGTAAACGCGCCTAAAAGACAGTGGCAATGGAGGATGAATGAAGCTCTCCTATTAGACCCGCAAAATATAAGTACCATAGAAAACTATATAACAGAATACCTTAAATTTAATGACACGGAGGAGGTACAGCCTATTAGCATATGGGAGGGGCTTAAAGCAGTACTTAGGGGTCAGCTGATATCACTTCAGGCCCACTGTAATAAAATCAGGGCGGAGCGGGAAACCACTCTCAGGAGAGCAGTAGCAGATCTGGAAAAAGCCCATAAAACTGACCCGGCAGATAAGAAAAAGGCGGCAGAGCTGCATGAGCTTAGGGCGCAATTAAATGAACTACAGCTGTCAGAAATAGCAGTGCAAATGCAGCAAACACAGCAAGAACACTTTGAGTTTGGGAATAGGGCTAGCAGATTACTCGCTTTTAAGCTTAAAAAGAGTGCACAAAGGAATGTCATTACTGGCATAAAGGATGCTCTGGGAGAACACCACAGTCAAACAGAAAAAATACAGGAAATATTTTGGGAATTTTACACTAGGTTGTATCAATCAGAACATACAGCATCTGAGAATGAGATAGCTCAGTATTTGAAGGAAGCTGACCTACCTAAAATGGCCTATGAGGAACTGGAAACACTGTCAGGACCTATGACATTAGAAGATATAGAAAGGGCAATCGCAGATCTACCCAATAACAAGGCCCCGGGCCCAGATGGGTTCCCTGTCAGGTTCTATAAAATGTATGCCAAATGGTTGGCCCCTGTGTTGCTGAGGGTGGTGACATCCCTAGAAACGGCCAGAGAACTACCATACTCTTGGAGAATGGCAGAGATAGTACTGATCTTAAAACCTGGTAAGGACCCGCTTCATTGCGGATCGTACCGACCGATTTCGCTCTTAAATACTGATTATAAGATATTCACTAAAGTGCTGGCTAAGAGATTACAGGGGGTAATGCCACGCTTAGTGCATGAGGACCAAGCGGGCTTTATCGAGGGACGGCAGACATTTGATAATATTAGATGTCTGCTCCATATTATTCAACAAGCGAGGGAAGATGAAGCTCCAGTGATTGTGTTCTCGGTGGATGCAGAGAAAGCGTTTGACCGAGTAGAATGGCCATTTCTGTTTGCGGTCCTAAAACAGATAGGAATAGAAGGAAGATTTCTGACTTGGCTTCGCCTGCTATACGCTGACCCACTGGCAATGATTAAGATAAATGGTACACGTACCAAGCCGCTGTCCTTGAGCAGAGGTACACGACAGGGGTGTGCGGTATCACCACTGTTGTTTGCACTATCAATTGAGCCACTAGCCAGGATGGTTAGGCGCCAGCAAGAGGTACGGGGAGTGGTCAGAGGTAGACGCGAGCACAAGATCATGCTGTTTGCAGATGATATCTTACTAACCCTTACACACCCAAGACAATCGCTGGAGCGGGCGTTGGAGCTCATGGATCACTATGGGCAGATGTCAGGCTTTAAAATTAATGCAAACAAGTCAGAAATCTTAAACCTCACGACGCCTCCAGGCGAGGTAGCACAAATACAGAGGGCTCACCCATTCGTTTGGGCAGAGAAATCCATCAGATATTTAGGAATCCAAATTACTAATCAGGTAGAGACAATGTTTCAAGCAAACTATCCCAGAAAGGTAAAGGAGTTATTTGAAGAGCTAGACAGGTGGGAAGGTCTAAACATATCATGGATGTGCAGAGTTCATGCAATAAAAATGATGATACTCCCCAAACTACTATACCTGTTCTTGGCCCTTCCAATACCAATTCCCCGCTCATTTTTTCAACAATTAAATAGGAAAATGTTTACGTACATTTGGCGGAAGAGGCCGCCCAGGGTGCGCAGGTCGGTGATGTTCCAACTCCCGGCCATGGGAGGCATGGGTGTACCAAATTTCTATCTATATTATCAGGCTGCACAGTTGAGGATTCTAGCAGAATGGTACCCTGAAAATAATAAGAAATGGTTACACTGGGAGAGAGCATGGCTAGGAACCCGATACTTAGGAGCTATACTATGGGCCCCGGGGAAGGACCTCTGGGCAGCTATCAGACGGGCTCCGGAGGGGATAAGCCATCTCTTACACACTTGGTACCACATCCGAACGCAGACATTCCCAGACAGGAAATACTTCTTACAAATGGCTATTTGTGAAGCTCCGGGATTCCCACTGGGAAAGTCAGAGAGTGTGTATCAAAGGTGGGCTAAGCAGGGACTGCATAAAATAGATCAGATATGGGATAAGGGGACAATACGAGAATTTCAGGACATGCAGGTGGAGTATGGATTGGAGGAGAAGGATTTGGTATACTACCATTGCTTGAGAAATTATATACACAGACGAGCGAGGGAAGAGCTAGAGTTGGCTGAAACAGTGCTCGAGAGAGCGATCAGGGGGGAGGAGGCAAGGGCGGTGTGACTAGGCTCTATAGGGCCCTGCTGCTGCTCTCAACTCCCCAGGAATATTATGTGAGGAGATGGGAGTCGGTGCTACAAACTAGCTTTACGGATGAGAGTTGGCGGAGTGTGTATAGATATTTGTTAAAGCCATCTATAGCACAACCCCTAATTGAAAATGGGTATAAGATACTGTACTGGTGGTACTACACGCCGGACAAACTCCAGAGAATTTACACGCACATGTCTGCAGACTGTTGGAGAGGCTGTGGGATAAGAGGGACGTTTATGCATATTTGGTGGGAATGTCCAAAGGTCAAGGTGTATTGGGCACAGGTGCTGGAGATGATTCACACAATGGTTAAGGTGACATACCCTAGTCAGGCAGGATATTGCTTATTACACCTTCGGCCCCCGAAAGTTAGGATACACTGGCATAAATTAGCGATCCAGTGTTTTGTAGCAGCTAAAATTATGCTAGCGAAGGCCTGGAAGCAGGTCGAACTACCTGGCATGCAGCTGGTGGCACGTAAATTAGATTATATATACCAGATGTCCAAGTTGACGGCAATTAGAAAAGGCCATGTTAATTTGTTTCAGAAGATATGGCTCCCATACGAACAGAAAAGAGAAGTGCTTTTGTCACCACCATAGTGCGGGAGGGATGGGGGGGTGGGGAGGTTGCTTTATCTGTAACTGTTTTGAATTGTATGAGAAACCCTATGTATGAGACTTGGCAAATGCTGCTGTGTTTTTTTTTTTTTTTTTCTCTGTTTGTTGAAATTGAAAAAGCAATAAAAATATTTGGAAAAAAAGAAATAACATGCATTAATAGCATTAGCATATGCTACCTGTTAGTAAATGACCCCTCTTTAGAATCGGGACAGCTCACGTATTATATTAATCTTATATGCATACTTAGCTAATGTTTCTGTAAATCTTTCTCTGGTAGTTATGATACTATTCAGCTGTTTACTGTGCTGTAAAGGGAATATGTCAGTATAGTTGGGAGTCCTTAAGCTGCCCTGGACCAAGTGTAAAGATCTTCACATTGCAGGACTTTGCTAAGGATGTAAAAAGAATTGAAGCGGTGCAAAGAAAAGCTACGAGAATGGTATGGGATTTGCGTTACAAGACGTACGAGGAGAGACTTGTGGACCTGAACATGTATACCCTGGAGGAAAGGAGAAACAGGGGTGATATGATACAGACGTTCAAATATCTGAAAGGTATGAATCCGCAAACGAACCTTTTCTGGAGATGGGAAGGCGGTAGGACTAGAGGGCATGATATGAGATTGAAGGGGGGCAGACTCAAGAAAAATGTCAGGAAGTATTTTTTCACGGAGAGAGTGGTTGATGCTTGGAATGCTCTCCCACAGGAGGTGGTGGAGAGGAAAACGGTAACGGAATTCAAACATGCGTGGGATAAACATAAAGGAATCCTGTTCCGAGGGAATGGATCCTCAGAAGCTTAGCCGAGATTGGGTGGCAGAGCCAGTGGTGGAAGGGGGGGGCTGGTTGGGAAGCGGGGATTGTGCTGGGCAGACTTATATGGTCTGTGCCAGAGTTGGTGGTTGGGAGGCAGAGATAGTGCTGGGCAGACTTATATGGTCTGTGCCCTGAAAATGACAGATACAAATCAAGGTAAGGTATACACAAAAAGTAGCACATATTAGTTTATCTTGTTGGGCAGACTGGATGGACCGTGCAGGTCTTTTTCTGCCTTCATCTACTATGTATTTCAGAAGAGTTGGGATGGTACAGAGTGTGCGTTATGGGCCAGCAATGCATGCTGAAGAGTGATAGCACACACTGATGGCCAAAAATATATACCTGACTGGAATCTTCCTTAGGAAGGTTCCGTCAGGCCCTGGAATGATTGATGCCTGGTGCCTCTACCTGGGGAAGAAAGGTGTTAGCAGGTGGGATTTCCCTCCTTCCCCCCAGGGAAATCCAAAAAGACCGCTGTAAACTAGGCTGGCTGAATTGTCTGCTTACAGGTCTGTTTACAGTTTATACTATATGAAAGCATTAAGACATTTGTTGATGGAAGTGACGTCACCAAGTGGAATGGCCGCTTAGGAAAGAAGCTCCGAACGACCCACGAGGACTAAAGGCAAAAAAAAGCCCCAAAGCGGAGATCAGTGAACACCTGAGAGGTGTAGCGGACAAGCGCTAGAGTCAGGGACCCCGCTGGCTGATGAGTTTGAGAGCAGAGGTGGTGGATTTCTCACGCTTCGCGTTCCCAGGTGCGGGGACACAACGAGCGGAACACAAAATGGGGCTGCGATGCCGAGCCAACAGGAGCGAGTGGGACCTGCACCCGGTGGAGAGCAGCAGGAGCTCGGCGAGGACCCAGGAAGCCCAGAGGCGATGATGGGATCTGAATGGAGGCAGTGGCTGCAGGAAATGTGAACAGATTTAAAAGCACTTAGGGGAGACTTGGCAGCCCTGGGAGCTGATCTAAGAGGAGAGCTACGGGAGCTGGGATCCTGGATTGAAGAGACAGAAGTCCAAATAGAGTCACACTCGGAGGCACTTTGCATGATGGATCATCAAATGAGTGAACTCCAATCAGCTCAGCAGCAGGTTCTAGATAAGCTAGAAGATCTAGAGAATCGTAGCCGTAGACAGAATCTGCAATTTAGAGGCTTACCTGAAACGCCTGCATATTTGGATTGTGAGGGGACTGTGCAAATAATGGTGAGCAACCTGCTGGCAACGGCTGGAACCAAGATAGAACCTACAGCGGTTCTCCTGGAAAGAGCTCCTAGAGCTTTTGGATCTTCACGAGCTAATCTGCCTAAGGACATTATAGTGTGCTTTCAGGACTACAAGCTAAAAGAGCAGGTTGTAAAGGCAGCACGCCAAACCCCAAACTTCCAATGGGAGTCATATGGAGTGGAAATCTATCAAGACTTGGCAGCCACCATGCTGAAACAAAGGGCAGAGCTAAGACCAGTCACCAGGCAACGTCAAGAAATGGGTATTCGCTACAAGTGGCGTCACCCTTCTGCATTGGGTTTCTACAAAGATGGAAGGATGCAACAAATTCGATCACTCGGAGAGGCTAAAGAGATCCTGCCAGAGGAGGGCCCTCCGGAGACATCTGGGCCATCAGGACCTACAAAACGTGGCACAGTGTCGGTGCCTCCGCCTAAGTGGCAGCGAGTGGGCAAAGGTCCTAGACGTCTACAGCGCCAGCAATCTGCTACCCGAGTTACAAGTTGATGCTGGAAGGTTTTCTTTTCCCTTTGTGAATATTTCTGATTGCTATGTCTGGCAAAGTGAATAGATCAACTAGTGCAAACTGGGGAAGACTGTTTGTTTTTGTAACTGGTCTGCTTAAGGGTTAAGAGTGTGTGTGGGGGGGGTGGGGTTCTTCAGGACATGAGGGAGGGTTAAATGTGATGATGATAGATATGAGGCATACATTAAATATGTTGCTAGGGTAAGAGTGAAGGGGGGGGGGAAGGGGGCCAAGCTTTAATTCATTCAGTGCCCCGAATGGGTCGTTTCTGAAGCGGGCATGCTGTACTTCCTCTGTTAACTACCCACGATGCTATTAGTGGGCAGTGATATGTCTTTTTTGGGAGGTGTGGGGGGAGACTGTCAGGAGAGGGGGGGTAGAGAGGAGGATTAGCAAAGTGGATGGGGGGGGAGAGAGGGGGCAGGGGGTGGACTCAAGGCAGTGATCAAGAACAGGGGAACAAAGGACATAATATGGACCAAGATATGGCGGGGTATGGCGAGAGCTCATGTGTAGCATGCAATGGTGGATATAAAGTTGCTGCTTCTAAATGTTAGAGGGTTGACTATCCCGAGAAAGAGGCAGCTTCTATTCCTTGAGTTACTCCGCCTACGGGTGAATGTGGCTCTAATACAGGAGACCCACTTTAAACCAGGGCATGAATATTTATGTCGCCATCAAAAATTCCCTAATATATATTTTGCATCTAATGGCATTAATATGAAAAGTAAAGGGGTGCTGATTGCATTTAGCGGTTCAAAATCTTGGACCATCTTAAAGGTAGTGAGGGACAAGGGAGGGAGATATCTTTTAGTGGTATTCGCATTAGCAGGACAGGTTTTTACAATAGTGAATGTCTATGGCCCAAACACCGATCATGGGGGGGGGGGGGGGTGTTCTCTTAACTAGATCAGCTCCTGAGCCATGTGGAGGGCTCCCTGCTAATAGGGGGAGATTTTAATCTCACTCTGCAATTGCACTTAAATAATTCCTCACAGAGTATAAAATACGCTCAAAGTGACAGAGTATGATTGCAGGAGTTTATTACGCACTGGAGATTGTCTGTGTGGTGTCAGATGAATCCTCTGAAACGTAGCTATACTTATTTCTCTTCGGTGCACAAGTCCTTTTCCAAGATAGAGTTTTGGTTGGGGGAAGTGTGTCTATTAGGCTTGGCTGGCTGGTACATATCAAATTCTACCCTGTACACGGTCAGATCATTCTTCAGTACTCCTGCAGCTGATCCTTCCTGGCCCACACAGGGAAGGGGGTAGGTGGCGACTAGATGATACACTTTTGCAGGACCCCCGCTAATATAACTAGCCTGGAACAGCAGATTAAAGATTACATCCACTTCAATGATACTGGGGAAGTCACACCGATTGTTGTATGGGAGGGGTTTAAAGCTGTCATGAGAGGCCATTTGATTGCGCTGAGGGCTCATCTATGGAAATCGCTGAGATCAGTAGAAGCTAGCCTAAGAGGACAACTGACACGGGCAGAGGATAGGCTTCACCGAGCTGGATCTGGGCCTTCCCCTAGGTTAAGGGATCAGATTAGACGGCTTCGCAAACAGTTGTGCGACCTTGAGTTATTGGATCTCTCGGAGAAACTTCAGAGAGCTTGGCAATCGCATTTTGAGTTTAGCAACAAAGCTAGTTGCCTTTTAGCATATAAACTTAAGCAAAATAGTGCTTGGAATGTGATTGTGGGTCTTAGAGATGAGAAAGGAGAGATTCACACAGATACGGAATATATAGAAGCGGCATTCAGAGATTATTATGAGGCATTATACACACCAGAAGCGGAGGCCTCGGCGCAGGCAATGGAAAACTACTTAGAAAATATTGAACTCCCTAGAATACCTTTAAGCGCTAGCCAGGTATTGTCATACCCTATAGAGCTAGAGGAGATACTTCAAACCATTCAGAGACTACCTATGGGTAAAGCTCTGGGACATAGATAGGTTCCCTAATAGATTCTATAAAACTTTTAGGAAGCTTCTGGCCCCATTATTATTGAAAGTGTTCAATTCCCTTGACATTGCTCCTGGGCTCCCAGAAACATGGAATTTGGCTAGTATAACGGTAATTCCCAAACCAGGTAAGGATTCCCAGGTATGCGGGTCCTACAGACCTTATCTCCCTTCTTGGGGTAGATTATAAAATTTTTACTAAGATACTCACGACACGATTGCAGAGGTACCTCCCTTCTTTGATTCATGGGGACCAGGCAGGGTTCGTGCACGGACGGCAAACATTTAATAATATTCGTAGAGCTCTTCATGGGGTTCAGAGGGTACAGGAGGTGAGATCTCCCCTATGTCTCTTGTCCCTAGATGCGGAAAAAGCCTTCGATAGGGTTAGTTGGTCCTTTTCGTTTGCAGTGTTGGATAAGATGGGTTTCTCGGGGAGATTTGTACACTGGCTTCAATTGATCTATAAGACACCTGTGGCTGTGGTACGGATTAATGGAGACTTTTCTAGATCTTTTTTGCTACATGGGGGACAAGGCAGGGTTGTGCGCTGTCACCCCGCTCTTTGCGATACTTATGGAGCCACTCGCTGTAAAGTTCTGAATACACCTAGGGATTCGGGGTCCGCGATTAGGGGGAGGGGAGACTCGGGTTCTCCTTTTTGCAGACTACTACTTTTGTTAAAAGAACCTCTGACCTCTTTCCCAGTGATTCTTGAGGTGGTTCGAGAATATGGCGATGTCTCTGGCTTCAAGATCAATTTTGAGAAATCTGAGGCTTTGGATATCAATATAGCCCCCCAGTTAAAGATCCAGCTGCAGGATAGCTTCCCTTTTAGATGGGCGCCCCGATATGTGCGGTATTTAGGGGTTAACATTCCGCGATGTCTTGAGGAGCTCTTTCAGGTTAATTTCCCCAAAGCAGTGGCCCGGCGCTGTTGGAAGATTTAAATAGATGGGAGGGATTGACACTATCCTGGTTAGGGAGGATCAATGCAGTCAAAATGGTGCTATTGCCCAAGATTCTGTATTTATTTATGGCATTACCTATTATACTACCAGATAACTTTTCACGAGGCCTACAGAGAAAAATTTTCTCGTTCATCTGGAAAAAACGGCCCCCACGGGTTAGAAGGGAGGTGATGTACCAGCCAAGAGAGCGTGGAGGGATGGGGGTTCCCTCTTTTTTGTCATACTATCACGCAGCACACCTTAGAATAATTGCAATTTGGCTCCAAGGAACGGGTAAAATATGGATGAGGGAGGAGCAAAGCAGATTAGGTCCCTTTCTGCTTCGAGCTGTCCCCTGGTTGCCTAAACAGGACTTAGGAGAAGTAATCAAGGGCTGCCCTCCCCTGATTAAGTGGCCTTTGCTTACATGGAGCAGGATAAGAGAGAAGTTTTTTCAGGGCGGAAATATTTTAGGCACACGCTTCTTCGCTTTGCACCGCAATTTGGGCCGGGAACCCAAGATTCGGCTTATCAGTTATGGGAGGACATGGGCCTCTGTGAATTGGGGCAGACGTGAGAGGAAGATAAGACAGTAACTTTTGTGGAGTTATGTAGCGAACATGGACTCTCGCCATTACAAGCCTTTCAGTATTATCAAGGTCGAGATTTTATTTCACGAAGGGCGCAGGGCGAACTTAGCTTAGCAGAAACTGGATTGGAGCGGGGGTTAATGTGGGGAGGGGGGAAGGGAGCTATTTCCATAATATATAAAGCCTTGCTTCAGTTTGGCAATCCGGTCCAGCATTATCTATCTAAATGGGAAAAGGCTGTAGGGGTAACATACACTCCTCAGCAATGGGTGCAGGCATTTAAATCTTTGCTGCAAGTCTCTGTTTCTAGTGCCTTGGTGGAGAATGGGCATAAAATACTATACTGCTGGTACTATACTCCCCAGCGTCTGGTTAAAATGTTTTGGACAGGGTCAGCCTTGTGCTGGCGCCAGTGTGATGCGATAGGAGATATGTTCCATATATGGTGGGCTTGCAAACATGCACAGCGATATTGGGAAGAGATACTGAAATTTATAGGGAAAGTGACTAAAGTAGCCTACCCAATGAAAATGGACTATTGTCTTCTTCATTTTAAACCACCTGAAATACAGAATAACATATTTCGATTTGCTACACAGGTGTTTGTGGCAAGTAAAATGGCACTGGCGGCGGCCTGGAAGCAGCCCTCTCTTCCTGCCTTACAGACAATTTGGAGTAAATTGGACAATATTTATTTACTGTCAAAGCATGGCTATACGTAGGGGACATTTGCTGCAGCATTATAAAACATGGGAGCTCTATGAGAAGTAGTCCTCGGCTCGAAATGTTCCTGATATGTCACATTTGTAACTGAAAATGGAGGATTGAGTCATCGGAGGGTAAATGGGGAGTAGGGGGGAGGGTTGGAAGAAAAGGTGGGAGGGAGAGGGGGAAGTTGAGGTAAAAAACTGTATTAGAGCGAAATAGGTTTTGTATAATAAGCTTACAGTTATTGAAATGATATTGCTGTTACTTTGTTCTTTATGGAAATCAATAAAAATAAACAAACAAAAAAAAGACATTTGTTAATGAGAAGTAAGCCTTCTGAGTGAATGGTGTTCAATAAACAAACTACTAAACAACCTCTAAATAGTGCTCTTGGACCCAGTTAATCTTGTCAATGTGGCAGCTTTAAACACATTGCCCTGGTCCTTTTTATTAGAGTGGCAGTATTACCTATTTCCCCTTTACTCCTTCACTGAGTCTTTCCCCTTGTCCATCCAGACCAGGTCCCCCAGATGTCACCTCCTGTTGGAGCACTCTGGACCAGTGGCTGCTGGATTTCCATGAGGGGCTGAGTGAGTCTGGCTTGGCCAGTCTGCTGTCAGGCTCTGAGTGCCAATTGTGCTCCCAGAAGCCTCTGCCTCCTCAAGACTCTTGAGTGCTGATTGCACTCGGTTCTGAGCACCAATTGCACTCCCAAGGCTTGTCCGCCTCCTCCGGATTCCGAGTGCCGATTGCACTCCCAGGAGCCTCCACTAGGGCTTTGAGCACTGACTGCACTCCCAGAAGCCTTTCTGCTGCTGGGCCTCCAAAGCCTTGCCCTGAGCTGACTTCCCAGGGCCACTCTGCCCCAAGCTTGCTCCCCAGAGCCACTGCCACTGCCACTGGGTCTCAGGCACCAGATGTGCCTCAAAGGCCTTTCAAGGGCCAGGGCAGCTGAGGGGGGGGGGCAGGGGGAACAAAATTGCCCGGGCCTCCAAGGGGGGGCCTGGCACCAGGGTCTCTCTCCTCCTGCTCCCAGGCCACCGGCGCTGCAGTCCCTGGTCTCACCTGCCTGCCCTCGTCTCCGTCGACAACCCCCCTCCGTCCACCACCGGGCCCCCTGCATTTAAATCGGCAGTGCCTCACCTCCATGTGAAAGCGGTAGATTGCCTCCCTTTGGGCCCTGCCTCACTGTGCCACGCCCTCGCAGAAACAGGAAGTTACATCAGACGAGGGCGGTGGTTGACGGAGGGGGTGGGCGGGTGGAGGTGGCGGGTGCCCCCGGGGCGGCCTTGCCCCGGGCTCGGCTCAGTCTCTCGGCAGCCCTGCCATGAGCCTGCTCTACTTCTCGGCCTCAGGTACTGATTGTGCCGTCAGCTGCCTTTCTTTCCATCCTGAACCTGCTCCAAAGGGCTGCTGCACTTCAGGCACTGATTGTGTCCTCAACTGCCTTTTTTTCTGCCCAGAGCTTCCTCGTAAGAATCTCCCTGTCCTGAGTCTGCTCCCAGGGGCTTCTCTGCTGCTGTCTTCAGGAGGAGCTCCCAGGTGTGCCGGGTTCCCAGCTCAGCTCTTTTGTGAGTCAGTCTCTCTCTCTCTCTCTCTCCCTCTCTCCCTCCCTCTCTCCCTCCCTCCCTTCAGAGCCTGTGACCTATAGTTCCAGGTTTTCCCCAGTAGAGGGAAATCTCCCCTCTCAGCCAAAAGACCAGAGATCTTGCATAGAAGCTTTGTATCCTTGAATGAATGATTGGTCTAAATCCAAGGGAGGTCATGGCTAGATGAGGAATTTTCCCTGACCCTATAACCAGTTTCTGTTACCTTTACTTAGTGTGTGTGCATTATTAACCCCAACTTTATTTATCAACTTTAATAGCTAATCCTCCCAAAAGTGTGTGAATGTTGATCATTTAGTCTTCCTTTCCTTACAGTGGGCAGTTAAGTATTCAGCCCAGCCCACTGTGCTGTTCTGTTCATTAAATGTATCAAAACATTACTTTTCAGAGACCTGCTGCCAGAGCAGAATGTTGGTTATAAAGCTCTCTTTCTCTCCCAAATAATTTACCTCAGTCAGAAAGAAGAATCTGCTTTTTAAAATCATTTTAACCAAAGATTTCTTCTTTTTCTTCTGTTTCTGAAAACCTCTTTCCATGGGGGGGTCATGACAGGGAGAGTGCACAAATGGGTGGGGGCTGAATGAAAGATGTCTGAAGTCTAAGCATGTAGCCAGAATTGCTTTTATGCTGGTCATTTTCGACAGGCTCTTTCAACTGGTTAGTTCATAAAAGGCAGTGGCGTACCCACAGGTGGGCTTGGGTGGGCCAGGGTCCACCCATTTATGGCTCAGGCCCACCCAACAGTAGCACATGTTTAGTGGTAACTGGTGGGAATTCCAGGCTCCGTCAGCTGAAGATTTCCCCCTGATGGTAACGAAAATGCTACTCTCCACAATACCGGCACCTGCACATACTCAATTTTCAGTGTTTGCCTGCTGCCAAAGTGGAAAGAAGCGTTTTCCCACCAGCTGAGATAATTTTTTTTTTTTTTTGGGGGGGGGGGGGGGGGGGGGGGGGAGAAAACACATGGTGCCCACCCAAAATCTGTTGTCTGGCTACGCCCCTGATAAAAGGTATCACAACCTGTAAGGAATCTATTTTATTTCATGGACTAATAACTCTGTTAAAAGTCTTAAGGGTCCTTTTACCAAGCTGCGGTAAAAGGGCCCTGTGATGGCGTTGGCATGTGGATTTGCCGCATGCAGGGGCCCCCTTTTACTACAACGGGTAAAAGGCTTTGTAAAAAGTTAATGACTGTGTGGTAAGTTAACCACTTGCCATGCAGCCATTTCCTGGGAAAACCCTTACTGCCTCTTATTTAGAAGGCTGTAAGGGCTCCCGCGGTAGCCCAGCAGTAACCAAATTACTGCCAGGTGCACCCCCGACACTCAAATAAAAAATACATTTTTGAAGTGCCGGAAACAGTGTGTGGTGAGGGCAGGCACTACTGCCGGGCTCCTGCAATAGCCAGGCAGTAGTGCTGAATTGGCACACAGGAAGCCCACGGTAGGCTTGCCGTGCCTTTGTAAAAGAGCCCCTTAGTCATTAAAAAAACATATTTTGGTATGACCACTAGTTCTGCTGTGTGCGTATATTCACCAACCAAAATGCTGTTGCCTGCCTTTGAAAAAGTTTGCAAAGAAGGAAAAATACCCTTTGCAGTCTATAAGTAGTAGACCATTAACCTCAAGTGGCTGATGTTTAGCTTTGAGTCTGATGGTGTGGCTTTTATCTCAGTCTGAGCTAAACACTTATACTATTATTAAAACAAGACCCAAACCAAAATAAACATGCTTCTAAGGTCAGCCTTTCCTAATGGCCTGCTTACTAAAGTACTTAATGACATTTTTTAAATGAATGGCATCCCACTGGATGAAAGATAAATTCCAATTGTGCATGTAGGATCATAATTGTATCACAAGGGGAATTAATTTTTGGCTCATGTTTTATTACTGTGCCTTGGTCAGGCCTTAACAAATTTTTATTATATACATTTTCAATCAAATAAATGACCTAATTTTGTCCACATTAAAAAAGATCTCACATTATATATTAATCATTGATAATGAACCAAAGACTTCCTCTTCCAGAAGAATGATGTGAAAAAAATTATTCTAAAAACCAGACATACCATTTCACATGGCATGTGACACACGTATTGGGCCCCCTTCTCTAGCTCACACACACAAGTGCCCTTTTCTCTAGCATAGGTGCCTTGCTTCCCCCGCCCCCCCCTCCGGTGAGGCCACTACCCCCAATTGTACACTACTACCATAGCCCTTACAGGTGGAAGGGAGCAACAGTGTGTGGGTACAGTGGGTTTGTGATGGGTTTTGGAAGACACAATTTCCTCCACAAGTGTAACAGGTAGGGGGAGGTAGAAGCCTGGGTCCACCTGTCTGCAGTGCACTGCACCACTACTACACTACACCAGGGACCTGCATTCTATTCTAATGGACCTGAGCATAACATCAGAGGCTGGCAACTAATATTTTTAATCACATTTTTTGGGGGGGTGGGAGAGGGTTAGTGACCACTGGGGGAGTATGGGCACCTTTTTGTGTGGAGTGGAGGAGTAGCCTAGTGGTTAGTGCAGCGGACTTTGATCCTGGGGTATGTATAATTATACTACAGCAAGAGGCCCTCACTGGATGCCCACCGGAAGGGTGGAAGGCCAGATTTTAGGACTCAGGCTGTAAAAATACCAGCTAGGTTTAAAAATCTATGACTGGCTGAGCAAGGACTTGCATTTCCTGTAAGTTAATATGTGTCCCCGCTTGGGATCCATCCACTGGAATAGTGGTGGGTCAATTTACATACCTTAAACAGCCTAAACTGCAAAAAAGTACTGAAATGATTTAATATTTGAGAATCTGCAAAAAGCAGGTCTGAACAATGAGTCCTGATACAAACTTGGTACAATTTTTAAATCATATATAGCATCTGTAATGAAAGATCAGATGAATAAAATGGAGCTTATTAGTTTTGGTATACAATGATACAGAGGTAATACAGAGTTCATGAGAAAGGTATGAAAAGTATTGCAGCCGGAAGATGTGAAACTGTTATCTCAACGCTTCCCAAAACATGTTGATAATTAGCAGTAGCTGAGAACGGAAGGAGGTGGGCACATCCGACAGCAGATCGCATGGGAAAGTATGATCTCAGAAAGTGAGAAAGATTAGGAGCAAGGTTTCTCACCATTCACTTCTATGGAGAGGATAGAGTATAAAGGATGGCAGATTTTGGCTTAGTTTGAGAGTCCTCTCCAAAGCTTCTGTCAGACGGCGAAGCCCTGTGCGGCTGAAACCAGAATCTGATGTCTGTATTTGTATCAACTTGAAGACCTGTGTTTGGGTAAGAAATAAAATGTATCTATCTATCTATCTAAACCTATCTCTGTCTTTATTTTTATTGATTCTATCTTCTCTTTACCTTACATTTAGCCTACAAGGTAGATCATATACAAGTGACACTCAGTCTTTGCAGAAACTTAGACAGATGTTTAATAAGATTTATGTGGGAATATAAATGGCCCAGAGTATATCTAGATCCAGAAAACAAACAGAAAGCAGTAATTATGGGAATTAGTTTTCAATTACGGCTCCTAATGCCACCCCAGAATAGACCTTGTGATTGGGTGACAATGGAGGTTAGAGAAACTATACAGAACCTGATATATGAAATAAGTACCTTTAGTCCCCCGTGTGACGGAGTCAGAAAGAGGTCTATAAGAGGAGGGAATTAAAAACAGGTAGTAGGTTCATTTCATAGTAGATGACGGCAGAGAACCTGTACGGTCCATCTAGTCTGCCCAACAAGATAAACTCATATGTGCTACTTTATGTGTATACCTGACTTTGATTTGTATCTGCCATTTTCAGGGCACAGACCGTAGAAGTCTGCCCAGCACTAGCCCTTCCTCCCAACCTCTAGCCCCGCCTCCCACCACCGGCTCTGCCACCCAATCTCAGCTAACCTTCTGAGGATCCCTTCTTTCTGAACAGGATTCCTCTATGTTTATCCCACACATTTTTGAATTCCGTTACTGTTTTCATCTCCACCACCTCCCGTGGGAGGGCATTCCAAGTATCCACCACTCTCTCTGTGAAAAAATACTTCCTGACACTAAGATGGAGTCAGCAGTCCAGCAGCGAGAGGGGTGCTATCCAGTCTTTTGCATTGAGTGTCGCATGTATGATTATCTCCCAGTTGGTGAGATGTCATATGTGTGTGCCCGATGCAAAGAGCTCCTAGCTCTTAAAGAACGTGTCCGTTCTCTTGAGGCTAGAGTAGCAGACTTGGTGGAGCTGAGGGAGACAGAGGTACATAGAGGACACCTACAGGGATGTTGTAGAGAAGTCCCACCTCCAGTCTGGTAGCCCTTGTGCTACCCTTGAGGAGGGAGGTCTCCTAGAAGGAGAGCATCACCCTGGTGAAGTAGGAAGTACTCCTGTAGCCAGGACCTGCCCACCAGGGGATGTACTATCCTCTCGCACCGAGGATATGTCTCCAAGTGCTGCCGGGGATGGAAAGCTTAGGACAGCTGTTGTAGTTGGTGATTCGATCATTAGGCATTTAGATAGCTGGGTGGCTGGTGGACATGAGGATTGCCTGGTGACTTGCCTGCCTGGTGCGAAGGTGGCAGACCTCACGCGTCACCTAGATAGGATTTTAGATAGTGCTCGGCAGGAGTCCGCTGTCTTGGTACATGTGGGTACCAATGACATAAGAAAATGTGGGAGAGAGGTTCTGGAAGCCAAATTTAGGCTCTTGGGTAGAAAGCTCAAATCCAGATCCTCTAGGGTAGCATTTTCTGAAATGCTAACCGTTCCACGTGCAGGGCCCAAGAGACAGGCAGAGCTCCGGAGTCTTAATGCGTGGATGAGACAATGGTGCAGGGAGGAGGGTTTTAGATTTGTTAGAAACTGGGCAACATTCTGGGGAAGGGGGAGCCTATTCCGAAAGGACAGGCTCCACCTTAACCAGGGTGGGACCAGGCTGCTGGCGTCGGCATTTAAAAAGGAGATAGAGCAGCTTTTAAACTAGAAATGGGGGGAAGGCCGACAGTCGCTCAAAAGCACATGGTTCAGGATAAGGTATCTTGCAAAGATACCACACAAACAGGGAAGATAGGGTTTCTGGATAGTGAGGTTGCACAACAGACCGTGGTAGGCCAGGTGCCCTTAAATACAACCAAAGATCAGACAAAAGATGGCAAATCAGTAGTGTCCAGTACTAAGCATCATGCAAATAGGAACAACAAACATACTCTGAAATGTCTATATGTAAATGCTAGGAGTCTAAGAAATAAGATGGGAGAGTTGGAATGTATTGCACTAAATGACAAATTGGATATAATAGGCATTACTGAGACCTGGTGGAAGGAGGATAACCAGTGGGACACTGTCATACCGGGGTACAAAGTATATCGTAGTGATAGGGTGGACCGGACTGGTGGAGGGGTAGCATTGTATATTAACGAGAGCCTTTACTCAGATAGATTAAGTAGAGGAGTGTGGTAGCCGTGTTAGTCCACTCTTAAGGTTATCAATAGAAATCAAACAAAATAAAACATGGAAAAGAAAATAAGATGATACCTTTTTTATTGGACATAATACATTTCTTGATTAGCTTTCGAAGGTTGCCCTTCTTCGTCAGATCAGATAGATTACAAATTCAGCAGGACACAAATCACACCTTTGAATCATTGTGGGTTGAAATTCCATGTATAAAAGGGAAAAGGACGGTGATAGGAGTGTACTACCGTCGGCCTCGCCAGGATGAGCAGGTAGATGCCGAAATGATAAAAGAAATCAGAGATGCAAACAAAATGGGCAATGTGAAAATAATGGGTGACTTCAATTATCCAAATATAGACTGGGTAAATGTAACATCGGGACATGCTAGAGATGTACAATTCCGTGATGAAATCAAGGACAGCTTTATGGAGCAGCTGGTGCAGGAGCCGACGAGAGAAGGAAAAATTCTAGACTTGGTCCTTAGTGGAGCGCATGATCTGGTGAGGGACGTTATGGTACTGGGGCCGCTTGATAACAGTGATCATAATATGATCAGTTTTAATATCAACCTTGAAGTAACTATACACAGGAAGTCAAATACGTTAGCGTTTAACTTTAAAAAAGGAGTCTATGATAAAATGAGAAGAATGGTGGAAAAAAAAAATTAGGGGGACAACTGAGAGGGTAAAAACTGTACAACAGGCATGGACGCTGTTCAAAAATACCATCCTGGAGGCCCAGGCCAAACATATTCCACTAATTAGAATAGAAAAGAAAGACGGAACTCCAAAAGACAGCCGGGCCTGGTTGATAAGTGAGGTGAAGGAAGCTATTAGGGCTAAAAGAAATGCCTTCAGAAAATGGAAGAAGGAACCGTCTGAAAATAACAAGAAGCAGCATAAGGAGTGTCAAAGCAAATGTAAAGCACAGATAAAGAAGGCCAAGAGGGAGTACGAAAAAAAGATAGCATTAGAGGCAAAAAAACATAGTAAAAAAATTTTTTGGTATATTAAAAGCAGAAAGCCGGCAAAAGAATCGGTTGGGCCGCTGGATGACCGAGGGGTAAAAGGGGCGATTAAGGAAGACAAAGACGTAGCAGAGAGATTGAATGAATTCTTTGCTTCGGTCTTCACCGAGGAAGATTTGGGTGGGATAGCGGTGTCGGAAATGATATTTCAAGCGGACGAGTCAGAGAAACTTACTGACTTCACGGTAAACCTGGAGGACGTAATGGGGCAGTTCGGCAAACTGAAGAGTAACAAATCTCCTGGACCGGATGGTATTCATCCTAGAGTACTGATAGAACTGAAAAATGAGCTTGCGGAGCTACTGTTAGTGATATGCAATTTATCCTTAAAATCGAGCGTGGTAGCGGAAGATTGGAGGGTGGCCAATGTAACGCCCACTTTTAAAAAAGGTTCCAGGGGAGATCCGGGAAATTATAGACCGGTGAGTCTGACATCGGTGCCGGGGAAAATGGTAGAGGCTATTATTAAAAACAAAGTTACAGAGCACATCCAAGGACATGGATTACTGAGACCGAGTCAGCATGGCTTTTGTGTGGAGAAATCTTGCCTGACCAATTTACTTCAGTTCTTTGAAGGAGTAAACAAACATGTAGACAAAGGGGAGCCTGTTGATATTGTGTATCTGGATTTTCAAAAGACGTTTGACAAGGTACCTCATGAAAGACTACAGAGGAAATTGGAGGGTCATGGGATAGGAGGAAAAGTCCTATTGGGGATTAAAAACTGGTTGAGGGATAGGAAACAGAGAGTGGGGTTAAATGGGCAGTATTCACAATGGAGAAGGGTAATTAGTGGGGTTCCTCAGGGGTCTGTGCTAGGACTTCTGCTTTTTAATATATTTATAAATGATTTAGAGATGGGAGTAACCAGCGAGGTAATTAAATTTGCTGATGACACAAAGTTATTCAAAGTCATTAACTCGCAAGAGGATTGTGAAAAATTACAGAAGGACCTTACGAGACTGGGAGACTGGGTGGCTAAATGGCAGATGACGTTTAATGTGAGCAAGTGCAAGGTGATGCATGTGGGAAAAAAGAACCCGAATTATAGCTACGTCATGCAAGGTTCCACGTTAGGAGTTACGGACCAAGAAAGGGATCTGGGTGTCATGGATAATACACTGAAACCTTCTGCTCAGTGTGCTGCTGTGGCTCAGAAAGCGAAAAGAATGTTGGGAATTATTAGGAAAGGTATGGAAAACAGGTGTGAAGATGTTATAATGCCGTTATATCGCTCCATGGTGCAACCGCACCTTGAGTATTGTGTTCGATTCTGGTCGCCGCATCTCAAGAAAGATATAGTGGAACTGGAAAAGGTGCAGCGAAGGGCGACTAAAATGATAGTGGGGATGGGATGACTTCCCTATGAAGAAAGACTAAGGAGGCTAGGGCTTTTCAGCTTGGAGAAGAGACGGCTGAGGGGAGACATGATAGAGGTATATAAAATAATGAGTGGAGTGGAACAGGTGGATGTGAAGTGTCTGTTCACGCTTTCCAAAAATACTAGGACTTGGGGGCATGCGATGAAACTACAGTGCAGTAAATTTAAAACCAATCGGAGAAAAGTTTTCTTCACCCAACGCATTATTAAACTCTGGAATTCGTTGCCGGAGAACGTGGTGAAGGCGGTTAGCTTGGCAGAGTTGAAAAAGGGGTTAGACGGTTTCCAAAAGGACAAGTCCATAAACCGCTTCTAAATGGACTTGGGAAAAATCCACAATTCCAGGAATAACATGTATAGAATGTTTGTACGTTTGGGAAGCTTGCCAGGTGCCCTTGACCTGGATTGGCCGCTGTTGTGGATAGGATGCTGGGCTCGATGGACCCTTGGTCTTTTCTCATTGTGGCATTACTTACGTTTTTCTTGAGTCTGCCCCCCTTCAATCTCATTTCATGTCCTCTAGTTCTACCGCCTTCCCACCTATGGAAAAGGTTCATTTGCGGATTAATACCTTTCAAATATTTGAATGTCTGTATCATATCACCCCTGTTTCTCCTTTCCTCCAGGGTATACATGTTCAGGTCAGCAAGTCTCTCCTCATACGTCTTGTAACGCAAATCCCATACCATTTTTGTAGCTTTTCTTTGCACCACTTCAATTCTTTTTACATCCTTAGCAAGATACGGCCTCCAAACTGAACACAATACTCCAGGTGGGGCCTCACCAACGACTTATACAGGGGCATCAACCCCTCCTTTCTTCTGCTGGTCACACCTCTCTCTATACAGCCCAGCAACCTTCTAGCTGCGGCCACCGCCTTGTCACACTGTTTCGTCGCCTTCTGATCTTCAGATACTATCACCCCAAGATCCCTCTCCCCGTCTGTACATATCAGACTCTCACCGCCCAACACATACGTCGCCCATGGATTTCTACTCCCTAAGTGCATCACTTTGCATTTCTTTGCATTGCCAAACCTTAGACCACTGTGCCCTGAAAACGACAGGTACAAATCAAGGTAAGGGATACACAAAAGTGGCACTGCAGCTATTCGTTATCATAACAGTTGTAGCTCAAAATGTCTAAGTTTTAGTCCTGGACGTTTTTGTTTTGTTCCATTGTGGCTGAAAAATGTCTAAGTCTTAGGAACGCCAAGTCACGCCCCTGAAACGCCCCCTTGAGATTTGGATGGACTTCAGAGAAAAACTTCTAAAAAGAGGTTTTGAAAATACTGATTTGGTTGTTTTTGTGAGAAAAACGTCCAAATGCAGACTTATGTCACTTTTTAGACGTTTTTTTCTTTTCAAATTGAGCCTGATAGTCTTCCAAAAGCATAAAACAAAAATTAATTCCTATAAATTAAAACCCTCTATGTATTCATTCATGATAACGATTGTGACACAAAAATTAATACTTTAAGGAGGCAGTTTTCAAAAGGATCTACCCCAAGTAAATGGGAACAGACAAGCCTATTGTGCAGCAGCCCATGTTTACATTAGTCCATATAATGTGTGCATTATTTAATAAATAGGTCCCACGTGCATTTACTCGACATTTAGGCAGGCAAGATGGCGGATTAGAGCGGACGTGTGAGAGTGAGCTCCTGACTTCTCGAGGCATTCTATTGCTGGCGAGTTAATCCTACCCCAGGATATGGGGAAAAAGAAGGGGAAACCCAGAGATCTGTCCTCAGCCCCTGGAAATGTTCACCCTCCCCTGCAACTGACCCTGGAGCAAGTTGGTGTCCTCCCACAGGTCATGCAAACACCCACCTCGAATCAACCCACAGAGCTCTTTGTGGTTCACAGCGAAGGAGCAATCTCGTTGAGCCCGCTGGAAAATGCAGCCCCTCCGTGACCCAGATGTAGTTTCATCTCCGAGGTAGGATCGCCTAGTTCAGTTCCCGATGCGGAGAGTAACAACGTGCTCCAAGGAGGTACCTCGGTGAACTTAGCCCCGATAGTGGAAACAGCTGGAAATTGGAAGGTTAATGCGACCTCGACCCCCACGCTTTCGGGAGCTACAACCGTAGGTGTAACGGAGATGATAAGACCGGCTGTAGTCACTTTGGACTCTCTATGGGACGCAATTCAGGGGATGAGCTCCCTATTAACAAAGGTAACCAACTCTTTTACAAAAGAAATTACAGACTTAAAACAATCACAACAGAAGTTAGTGGATAAAATTCAGGATCAAGGGAATCAAGTTGGAACTTTAAAGGCTGAACTCTCTACGTTGCAGGAGTAGTCTCTAAAGATAGAGATATATTGAGGAGGAAATTGGAATTTTTGGACAATCAGGGGAGGAAGAACAATTTGCGTTTTATAAACTTTCCTAAAGCCCTTCTGACTTCACCAATAGATATGCTTCGTAGATATTTTCAGGAAATTCTAAAAATTCCAATAGAGGGTCTTGCACCTATTAATGAAGCTCCGTATTTAACTGGGATTAAAAAAATGCCCCCCCCCCCCCCCCCCCGGCTGCTCAGAACCCGGTTGAAAATTTAACGGACTTTTAATAGAACTCACTGGACAATGTGACAGAGAGAACAACCCTTTTGGTGTCATTTGCGATAGAGTTGGATAGAAATAATATTTTCAAGTTATACTTTAAACACTTAAATGAAAAGTTTCTAGGGGAACAAGTTCATATTTATCCAGATTTGAATAAAGATACTCAAATGCGGAGAAGAGAATTTATGAGTCTTAGGCCTAGAGCAGTTGCTTTAGGTGCTTTATTTGTGCTAAAATTTCCATGTCGATGCATTATATCTTTAGATTCAGTTACTTATATGTTTCTTGAGCCTCAAAAATGAAAGTTTTTATTAGATCTAGAGAAAATAGATCTAATACTCAATAGAGGTAACGCTGATATTCGGCTGTGAGTAGTGCGCATGTTGGCTGCTCATAGATTAATAGTTTATTTCCAATTTTCTTTGTATTCCTTGTGTCATGCCTGGAATTTCTAATTGTGGTCTAAAAGATTTTGAATTATTTCCTAATTGTTATATAATCTGTAGGCAATTTATGTTTCCTTTTGCTGACATTTAAGTTGTATGACTGAATGTAATATAAATTCAATAAAAATAAAATAAAATTTAAAAAAAAATAACGTGCATTTATCCACATAAATGCTACTGCAGTTTATTGCTTATTAGTGAATAGTGTGATGAAAGGAACCAGGACAAGAGCTCTAGAAACACAAAGAAAAGATAACTGAGTGGTGGAGATATAAGGAGTGTAAAGTCACAATGTATAAATTATTTTATAGAAGCTTAGTAATATGTTAAATGTTGATGAACATCTTATCTTGGACCTACAGATTGCCTGGGTCATTCGTAAATCTTTCTTTTTTTGAAACAAACATACAGAATTTATTCTCTACTTGATAAAGGGCCCCTGCACATTCTCCTGACTCTTAAAATTCTCCACCTTGATTGCTACAACTCTTTATATCAAGGCTTGAAATTAGCCCAGTTAAGAAGACTTCAAACTATCCAGACCATCTTGGTTACATTATTGTTTGAGTGAAGAAATACAGCCATGCTAACCCTCTTCTCTATGAAGAATACTGGCTTCCTATTGCTTATAGGATTCCATTTAGAATTCCAACCATTACATATCAGATTTTCTATTCTGGTCTCGCTCTTTCCTTATCTAGTCAGCTCATTCTTCATGTTCGTCAGCAAACTCTCCATTCATCTCAGCATAATCTGTTAGTAATACCCTCCTATTGTAAAAGTTGACATGATTGTACAAAAAGCTCCTGCTTTAGTGTACTAGCACCTTGTCTGAGGACAAGCAGGCCTATTTATTCTCACATATGGGTAACGCAATCCCACGTTCCCAGTCCGGAGCTTATGACAAGCTATTTAAGAGCTTTGTGCAGCATGAGACACGCTCTACTGCTCCTGCACAAGTGCCTTCCCTTCTGCTGCGAGATAGCAGTTACTGCATTTCTTTTTCTTTCGTGGTGAGGAGTGGTCATTTTTTTTCTGCTGCTCTTCACAGCTCAATCCAGAGAGTTTTTTTGACACTGCCCTTTTTTGTTTCCCTGTTCGGGTGACTCCTGTTCCTTCCCTTATTGTTTTTAGTTCTTTTTCCCGCTTCTAAGTTTTATTTCTTTTTCCCAGTGACTTTAAGCCCTGTACCTGGTGCAGTCAGACCATCTCTGGCAAGAACGCCCATTCTTGGTATCTTCAGTGTCTAGGGCCTGTCCATAGTCCTAACTGTGTCCTGTGTCTTTGTATGAAGGAAAGGACCCAGTTGGCCAGAGAGGCTCAGAGGGAGAGGATTTTTGGAGCCTGGTCCAAATCTTCAACATTGACGTCGTGTGTTGCATCAGGAGCATCTGTATGAATGGCTGCTAGACCTGTGGACACTGGGAGCAGTTGTGCATTGAGGGGGTCTCCACCTGCCTCAACGCCGACTGCTGAGCAGGGCCCCCGGGACCAGCCTGAGTTGGATCCGACCCCAAGGCGATGTGGGAGTTTGATGTCATCCTCTTCAGCACCAAGGAGCCTCGATACCCTGCTTCAGGTGTAGGCCAAGAATCATCGGCATCGATCTGCCTCGACACACAATGCCGGGAGCTCGTGGGCGTTGAGGGATTCGGCACGCAAGAAGCGTCAGCGTCAGGAGGACCGCTTCCACTCCATATAAGAGATGCCAGTGGTGCATCGGTCTTCCAGCTGCCAAGACCAGCTTCCCGTTTCGACCCCAGCAGTTTTGCAAGCTGTCTCTGAGCTGATGCCCCAGCTTTTTCCGGTGTCGGCCCTCAATGAGTGCATTTCAGCCTTGCTGCCTGAGCTGTGGCTGGCTTCCTGCAATGGAGTGCCTTGGCATTGGGGGTGCTTGTGCCTACCATCCCTCCCGTTGCAGCCCCACTTGATTTTCAGTCTGCGGTGCGACCTCCAATGCCAGTGTCCCATGCTGCCCTGGTGTCAACTGCCACCCAAGCCAGTACCCCCTTGACATCGAAAGAGTAAGCTTCATTGGAGTCGAGTGGGAGCTGACTCCTCAATGCCCCTCTCGAGGACATGGTTCCTCTAAGTTGAGACATGCTTGGTCTCAGTCCTCTCATGAGGAGTTTTTCACTGACACTGATGAGGAGTGCTCATGGGAGGCAGAGGAGGATCCACAGTATTTCTCGGAGGATAAATCTTATGTCATCCCCTCTGACCCCTCTCCCCCACCGGAAAAGAGAAAGTCTCCTCCTGAGAGCCTTTCTTTTCCCTCTTTTGTCAAGGAAATTGCAGCTGCCATTCCATTTCCTTTGGAGATGGAGGATGAGCCCAGGTCCAAGATGCTCAAGGTCCTGGACTAGGAGTCTCCTCCTAGAGAGGCTGTGACTATACCGCTGTATGAGATCCTGCAGGACGTTCTTGTGCAGAACTGGGAGTCCCCTCTGTCCTACTACTGCCCAAAAAGATTGATACCATGTACCAGATTCACAGCACCCTGGGGTTTGATAAGCCTCGGTTGCCTTATCATTCCCTTGTGGTTGAATCTGCCCTGAAAAGGGCCAAGAGTTCTCTAGGGACTATGCTTCGGTGCCCGCGGGCAGAGTAGCTAGAACCTTGGACTCTTTTGGGAGGAAGACATTTCAGGTCTCTATGCTCATGTCATGTATCAGCTCTTCACGAGCATCTATTTGCAAGACTCTGTGTACAATATGCTAGATTTGGCTGACTCTCTTTTCCACCAGAGCAGGCCGAGTCACTTTGCCAGTTGGCCAAGCAGCAGAAGGTGTGTCATAAATTTTTAGCCAAGGGTTTCTTCAACACTTTTGATGTGGCATCCAGGATCTCTGCCCAAAGTATAGCAATGTGCAGACTCTTATGGCGGTTCAGCAGAGATTGATGGATGCCCCATGCCAGGGGGATAACCTTTTTGGAGAGATACTTGAGGAGGGTGCTGACCAAATCGAGAAACACACCGATACCAAATTTCCAAGTTTAATCAAAATTTCCTATCCCGCCCTCTGGAAAACCATCAGGGCAGCTTACAATCTCTCAATAGCACAAAAAAAGAAAGAGAGAGGAAAAAAAGAGTAAAAATAAGTGACAGGGAAAGAAGGGAGGAACTATAATAAGTACAATAGGAAAGGAGGTAGGGCAAAAACAAAAGGAAAGGAGGGCTCCGAAGAAAGGCAGGACTCTCAAAACTGCAACATCAATTATCTTAGGCATCTGCAAAAAGATGTGTTTTAAGCTCAGTTTTAAAGTTAGTAAGAGAAGATTGGGAACATAGATAATTAGGCAGAGAATTCCAGAGATGAAGAACTTGCACTGAAAAGATGGAGTGTCTTGAATTTTTGTGTGTGATCAGACACTAAGACGGGATGACAAGCAGATTTTGAGAAGAGGATCTGAGAGCAGAAGCTGGACTATAAAGGGCCAGAAGACAAGAGAGATAAGGCGGTTCATTGGATGCAAGTGTCTTAAAGACAAGTAGCAAAAGTTTGTAGGTTATGCGGTGGGTTATTGGTAACCAATGGGCTTCTTTCAAATGTAGGGTAATATGTTCATATTTCCTAACATTGCAGATTAGATGAGTAGCGGTATTTTGACTCTAAGACCCTGGTATACAGAATTACAGTAGTCTAACTGTGAAATAATGAGTGAGTGGACAAGAATATTGACTGCAGAATGAACATATTGAATGAATCTTCCTCCTTTAGAAAGTCTTTTGGCAAGTTGAGAAGGGGTGCCTACTACTTTCAGAAGTATAGATACGCCACCTCCTCTTGTGCACCTTCACAGGCTCAGCTCATTCTCGTCAACAACATGCACCTATGGCCCCTGCTGCCCCCTAGTCAAAGCAAGGGGAGGGGGTGTTAATTTTTATTTTCTCATTTCTATCATCCAAAATTTCAGACAGCCAACGTACAGATCAGTAGGACCCAAAGCAGTCCAGAATAAGTAAAGTCAGAAACAACAGTTTATACCTAATTGTCCAGCCACCCTTAGGCAGGGTCGCCGAGAGGGGGGGGCAGGGGGGACAAAATTCCCCAGGCCCGGGCCTCCAAGGGGGGCCCGGGGTCAGGCCGCCGGCGCTGCAGTTCCCGGCCTCACCTGCCTGCCTCTTCGGCTCCGGGCCCCCTGCATTCAAAGCGGCAGTCGCAGATCGCCTCTCTTCTGGCCTTCCCTCCCTGGGTCCTGCCCTCACGGAAACCGGAAGTTACATCAGACGAGGGCGGAACACAGGGAGGGAAGGCCAGAAGAGAGGCGATCTGCGACTGCCACCTTGAATGCAGGGGCCCAGAGCTGTGGAGGCAGGCAGGTGAGACCGCAGACTGCAGCGGCGGGGGGAGCAAAGGGGGCGGCAACGACAGGGGGAGCGATGGGGGGCAGCAGCGGCGGGGAGCGGGGTGGCCTGGGCCCTGCCCTTAGGATTCACCTTTGAGTTTAAAAAGTAAAACCATGTGCTTGTAAGGACTGGATAAATTAATTAAAAACAAAGTTTAAAGCAAATGCCCTTAATATGTAATATTTTGTAAGAATAGTTAAACTGTGATGTAATATTCATTTTGCAAGCAGCCTGGTGGCTAGTAGTGTGCTGAACTGGACAATGCTGGCACATTTAGGCTTACTGTGGACAGAACGTCTGCATGAAGGAAGCCCTTCCCTTATTATTCAATACCTCACTGTGATATAGTAATAATAATAATAATAATAAAAAGGCAAGTGCATTCCACAAAACAAAAGGAGCAAGTTCCCACATGCCATCTGTTTCTTTTGATGTAGGCACAAGAAAAAAAAATGTTAAATGCTCCCTGCTTCCAATCAAAATTGTACTTATAGTTAAGCACCTGATTCTCATAATATGATGTTTTCACCTAATAAAGAGCCACTAAATCTCTGCACGAACACAGGGAAGTCCCTATAACCAGCCCCTCCAAATGACACAATGATCTACAATTTAGAACTAATTACTACTCTTAACTGAATAAATCAATACTTCCTCTGTGTACATCAGTATGCTGCACAAGCTGGCATGTTTGAAAATATAAGCGAGATCAAATAAAAATGTTACGAACAATAAAGAGCAACATGTGAATAGAGCAGCTGATAGGTTTGCTTGCTTGTTTTCTTTATTTTGGGTGAATGGGGATGACAGCTGCGCGGAGAGGTAAAAAGGGAGATGAGCCTAATTAGCTTCAGTTTTTGACGTCCGGCCATTTTCTGTTCTCAATCTAACCTCTGGTCTTCTCTGTACAGGGTCCTGCTCTGTGATGTAATTTCCTGTTTCCTCAGGGGCAGGACCCCGTAAAGAGAAGACTGATGTTGGAGCCAACAGCAGCCTATAAGAATCAGCAGCCAGCGAGCGGCGACCTCCTAGAGCCTGAAGGAAGGAAAGAAGGAGGGAGATCTACCAGACCAGAAGTGGGGAGGGGGTAAGGGAAGAAGTCCTGTCATGCCACGGGGGGGGGGGGGCTGTAAGGAAACCTTTTGCGCCACGGGGGAGGAAGAGAAGAAGTTGAAACAGTGCTATCGCAGCTAGCGGGAGCGGGAGATAGAAGAAGATATGTAGAGCGGGTCGCAGGTTACTCACAGGCAGCAGGTGAATCAGGAAGGCACCAGCAGAAGGCAGTGGTTGGACGTTGGGCCAGCAGGAAGCAGTCCTCGGGCCAGGACCCATAGCATAAGCAGTCAGGCTGAAGGAAGGATTGTTAGCACAACCATCCAGAGGTGCCGGTAGGCAAGCTAGGCAGAGCAGCAAGCAACAACTGCATGTACACATGTTGCTTCTCACTTCTGCTCTGTGCTTGCTGCTCTTTTATAGGGTTCTTGTCTTTGCCGTGCTGGAATTTCTTTCATTCTAATTGGCTGGCTTGCCTGTGATGCTGCTCCTGAAAGCTGCCACCTGAGGCCACAGCCTCATTATACGGCTGCCCCTGCTTCATCCAGCAATAATTCGGTTGCCCTCCTTGTGACTGGCTGGTGACCTGACCTAACTTCCTGAAGTGCTGTGACACAGCCTCGGCTTTGTTTGCCTTCCCTCATACCCATTGTTCTATTTGAGTTCAATACATTTTTACTGATTTTTTTCATAACACAAGTAACAAAATTTATATAGAACCATAACAAAACCAGAACAAGCATCATACAAGGTACAAGCATCATAGTGGGAAGAATCCCAGCAATGTGGGGAAGTGTAAATACCAGATTCCAGAACAGATATATTTATAGAGTATGACTCCAAAAATGACAAAGAGTAATAAGCAATAACCAGACCCTCAGTACTAGTAAAAGGAATAGGTAAAATAAAGCACAAAAAATTGTAAGAAAAATAAGCTTTAGGAGTGTGGTAGGGAGTCAGCCGATTCCAGTTGTGGAGAATCATCTGCACAGTGATAGCAATTAATATATCTTAATGCCTTTTTTTGCCAATTATCTAAAGAATCAGAATTAGCCAAAGAATGGAAATGTACTATATCCATACTGAAGGAGGAATAGGAAGAATTTTTCTAATATCCAGACAGCCTTTAACTATAATATTGCTCCTTAAAGTTTTTTCCCCCATCTTATCGAATTCCTCCTTCTCTCCATGTTGTGTGAATTTTACATTATCCCTCCATTTTATATATTTGTAAAATGCTTGGATTTGCTCAAGACTTTTGACATACCAAATAAATGTAACTGTAATGGAAAGTGACAGGAGGGATAAGCAATGCACTTAAGGAAAGACTCTGCTCAGGCGCTAGTGCATGATTATTGAATGCATGTAATTAAGAAATGGCTGTCTTACACAGTTCCATGCATTCATTTTATTAACTTGAATGTCATGATTATATCCTGCCTTTCAAATCAGATAAATATATGTATTTTATTTTCTTGTATGAAACAGGCAGTTTTACAATATGCACATTTTGCTTAACATTTCAAAAGCAGTAGTAAGTACTTTTGTGGACGTTAAGAAAGCATTTTCTATATTTCATATTGTTGTTTTGGAGTGAGGCTACACAAAGATTTGAAGATGTGTAAAAGAGGCCAAATTATAATTGATATATGGTCGAGTGGTTTTACATAGCCCTTTGAATACACTAAGTTTGGTTCTTGAGTATGTAGGTGGTAAGGGTCTATGCAGTATTCTATACTAACCATTTAGCACATGGTAATATGGATGCACTAACTGTTTAGCACAGGAACACCTACTCTCCGCCCCCATACATGCACCCTTCAACAAAAATGTGAAAATATTTTTAACATGTAGGCAGCACACATAGATTTGGAACTTAATGCAGGACACCTGAGCACATTCATTTTTTTTTTTGTTACATTTGTACCCCGCGCTTTTCCACTCATGGCAGGCTCAATGCGGCTTACATGGGGCAATGGAGGGTTAAGTGACTTGCCCAGAGTCAGAAGGAGCTGCCTGTGCATGAAGTGGGAATCGAACTCAGTTCCTCAGTTCCCCAGGACCAAAGTCCACCACCCTAACCACTAGGCCACTCCTCCACTCTCTTTCTTCATTTACGTATTTGTATACCACTTAGATCTAAGTGGGTTTACAGTTTAATTTTACAGTTACTGGGACTGTCCCTAGTGGGATCACAATCTAAGTAGTACATTGTACTACTGTTGTACCTGGGGCAACGGAGGGTTAAGTGACTTGTCCAGGGTCACAAGTAGAAAGGTGCACAGGAGCAGGGATAGCGGACTTAGGTCTGCGAGAATCCCTTGGGGATAGATCTAGATTCTGTGGGATTCCCACAGAAGTGCCTGCCCTCCCGGCACATACTTCGAGGTACCCTGGTAGTCTAGTGGCTTCTTCTGGGCAGGAAAGATCCCCACTCTTTCTTGCCCTCTGCCACATTGCTGATCCTCGCTTCCAGCGGCAGCCTCACGAGACTCACAAACAGCCAATATTATTATATTTACTGGATGACTTCTCTGGGTTTCAATGAGCATTAAAGACAAATTTATTTCTGCTTGTTGAGAATCAGTATCAAGGGGGTTTTAGGATGCTGTTTTAGGGAGAAAATTTTATATAGTTTTTTTTCCCCTACATGGGACGCCTGTTTTACATGCAGACAAGGGCTTTTATAAAATCTCATGACCACAGTCATGTAAAAGTAAATGCACGGAAAGAGTGTGCCTGCATTTAGCTGATCTGCACCTAGGTATTCTCTGGGGATACAATTTGAGCAGCGTGGAGGTAACATAGTAAATGACTGCAGATAAAGACCTGTATGGTCCATCCAGTCTGCCCAACAAGATAAACTCATTTTACATGGTATGTGATAACGTTATACCCAAGTTTGATTTGTCCTTCCCATTCTCAGGGCACAGACCGTAGAAGTCTGCCCAGCACTGTTGTACTGAAGCTAACGTCGAAACCCCTTAAAATTTACACTCCAGCCCATCCATATCTATTCAGTCACAATCAGAGCGTAGACAGTAGAAGTCTGCCCAACACCGGTTTTGCTTCCCAATTACCGGCGTCGCCACCTAATCTCTGCTAAGATTCTGTGGATCCATTCCTTCTAAACAGGATTCCTTTGTGTTTATCCCATGCACATTTGAATTTCATTACTGTCTTCATCTCCACCACCACCTGCGGAAGGGCATTCCACATATCCACCATCCTCTCTGTGAAAAAATACTTCCTGACATTACTTCAAAGTCTGCCCCCCCTTCAACCTCAATTCATGTCCTCTAGTTCTACCACCTTCCCATCTCTGAAAAAGGTTTGTTTGCAGATTAACACCTTTCAAATATTTGAACGTCTGTATCATGTCTCCCCTGTTTCTCCATTCCTCCAAGGTATACATGTTCAGGTCTCTCCTCGTACGGTTTGCAAATCAAATCCCATACCATTTTGTAGGAAGATGCGGCCTCCAAAACTTAACACAATTCTCCAAGTGGGACCTCACCAACGACTTGTAGAGGGGCATCAACACCTCCTTTCTTCTGCTGGTTATACCCCTCTCTATGCAGCCTTGTCGCATTGTTTCTTCACCTTTAGATCCTCAGACACCAATACCCCAAGGTTTCTCTCCTGAGTTGAGCTTACTAATCTCTCTCCTCCTATCCGGTATCTCTCTTTTGGGTTTCTGCACCCCAAGTGCATCACTCTACACTTCTTGGTATTAAATTTTAACTCAACAAAAAAATTGTGGAAAACCTTTTTTATTTAAATAATCACAAAAATCTGTGAATCAAATCTAAAAAAAAATGTTTTAATTATTTTTGTGCTCAGATTAGTGCATTACACCATCCTGGGACTTCAGGCCCTTCTGTATGTGTAATTCACAGCCATCACTATCATTGCACAGCATCAACCTCCCTATCCTGTGTACTTTGTATTCTGAGTTATATAGTAAACGTCAGGATTAATGCAGCAGCCAGCAGTTAAGTACTCCTTCAGTAAACTATATCAAAGTCTTTGCTGAAATCAAAGTAGATTACATCTAGCACATGTCCTTCATCCAGTTCTGTGGTCACTCAGTCAAAGAAGTCAATAAGATTTGTTTGGCAGGATTTTCCTTTGGTAAAGCCATGTTGCCTCGGGTCCTGTAACCCATTGGCTTCTAGAAAGTTAACTATCCTTTCTTTCAGCAGCGACGCCATTATTTTGCGTACCACCGACGTGAGACTTACCGGTCTGTAGTTTCCCACTTCTTCCCTGTCTCCACTTTTGTGGAGAGGGACCACATCCGCTCGTCTTCAATCTCGCGGTACCTCTCCCGTCTCTAAAGATCTATTAAATAAATCTTTAAGAGGTCCCACCAGGACCTCTCTGAGCTCCGTCAGTATTCTGGGATGTATCCTGTCCGGCCCCATAGCTTTGTCCACCTTCAGATTCTCAAGCTGTTTATAAACTCTTTCTTCCGTAAACGGTGCAGTATCCACTCCATTCCCAGATATTCGCTTGGCAGCCAACTGTGGTCCTTCTCCAGGATTTTCCTCCGTGAACACCAAAGAGAAATAATTGTTTAGCACGTTCGCTTTAACTTTATCACTCTCTACATAGCCATTCTCATGTTTCAGTCTCGCAATTCCATTCCTATCTTTTCTCCTTTCTCCAATATATATGAAAAAGGTCTTGTCACCCCTCTTTACAGCTTTAGCCTTTTTTTCTTCCGCTCGCGCTTTCGCTAGCCGTATTTCCCTCTTCGCTTCTTTGAGTTTAATCCGATAATCTTTTCCGTGATCCTCTCATTGCGTTCATTTGTATTTCTTGAACAAAGCCTCGTTTGCTCTTATTTTTTCAGCTACTTGTTTGGAGAACCATATAGGCTTCCTGCTTCTCTTGTTTTTGTTTACTTTCCTCACAAAAAATCAGTTGCCATATTTAGTGCAGCCTTTAGCTTGGACCACTGTTTTTCCACATCTCCTGCACCTTCCCACTCCAACAGCTCCTTCTTCAGGTATTCCCCCATTTTATCAAAATCAGTGCATCTGAAATCCAGTACTTTGAGTTTTGTGCGTCCACACTCCGCCTTCGCCCTTATATCAAACCATACAGTGTGATGATCACTATTACATAGGTGGGCACCCACCTGGATATTGGAAACACTTCCTTCATTCGTGAACACTAGATCCAGCATCGACCCTTCCCTCATGGATTCCGTCACCATTTGTCTGAGCAAGGCACTTTGACAGGCATCCACAGTCTCCCTACTTCTTTCCGATTCCACAGACGGGACATTCCAATCCACGTCAGATAAATTGAAATCTCCCAACAGTACCACCTCCCCTTTCATACCAATCTTTTGAATATTTTCTATCAGATCCTTGTCTAACTTCTCTGTTTGTTCAGGAGGTCTGTAGATAACCCCCGTGTGGATACAGGTTCTGTCTTCTCTTTCTAGTACGATCCATAAAGCTTCTTCCTTTCCCCGGGTTCCCCACATTTCAGCCGCTCTGATATTTTCTCTCACATACAGAGCCACTCCTCCACCTCTTCAGCCCTCTCTATTCTTCCTAAAAAGATTATAGTCTGGTACGGTCACATCCCATTCATGGGAATCGTTGAACCACATCTCCGTAATAGCAACAATATCCAAGTTTTCTTCAAACATCAGGGCTTGCAAGTCTTGAACCTTTTTACTTAAACTACGAGCATTTGTGCTCATTGCTTTCCATGTGCTTAGTGAGTTTAGGTAGTTTACTACTACTACTACTTATCATTTCTATAGCGCTACAAGGCATAGGCAGCGTGTACACCATACACAAAAAAGACAGTCCCTGCTCAAAGAGCTTACAATCTAGATATGACAGGCAGACAGACAGAACAATTAAGGGTAAGGGAATAAAGAGGTGAGGATAAAAGAACAGGGCAAGTGAGCAGTGGTTAGGAGTCAAAAGCAGTGGTAAAGAGGTGGGCTTTAAGTTTGGACTTGAAAACGGCCAGAGAGGGGGTAGACCTACAGGCTCGGGAAGTCTATTCCAGGCGTGAGGTGCTGCAAGATAGGTTTACTATATTTACATGACCTTTCCCTCTGCCATCATGTTTATTCTGGGGGTGACTTTACGAAATCCCTTCTTTCCTTTTGTCACCCCCCACCTTCTCGTTTAAATGTCTAGAAACATACTGTCTGAATTTCTCCCCAAGGATCCTTTTTCCCATCACCGAAAGATGTAGCCCATCATTACAGTACATCCTGTTTTTTTCCCATGTATTACCCCATGCTCCTATGTATCTAAAACCTTCTTCTTTACACCAAGACTCAAGCCACTTATTGAATTCCACTGTTTTGCGTAGTCTTTCCTCTCCCTTCCCCCACGTAGGAATTACTTCAGAAAAAGCCACAGTCCGAACCAAAGATTTCAGTCCCTCCCCAAGCTTCTGGAACGCTGTCTGTGCTGTAAACTTGCTATTGTTGGCCAGGTCATTTGTCCCTAGGTGAATTACAACATCAGCGTTCGAAGCCTTGCTCTCTTCTCAGATCACTTTCAGTATTTGGTCTGTACATCTTATAGCTGAAGATCCTGAAAGGCATTTCACTAGGTTGGAATCCCTGAACTGTGTTTCTAAGTTAATGCCTCTGATAATGGAGTCTCCGATTAGTAAGAATTTTCTGCCTTTCACCAATCTGTCATTATTTGGGGGATGTTTCTTGGGTTGTGCTACTTTCATTGCCTCTGGTTCCACCACAGTACTTCTTTTTTCTGCATCATGATGATGCAACGCTGCAAAAGAATTTGACAGGGGCAAAGCTTGGGAGTGTGAGTGTTTCTGTGTCACAGGTCTTAGTCTACCAGAGCCTACTGTGACCCATCTATTCCTCTGTTGTTTCATTCTCTGAGGCAGTGGTGGTGGTAAATTGGCTGGGAAATTAGTAATCCTGGGTGCTTCTTTAATTGTAGCCAATTCCTTCTTGAGTTTGTTGATCTCATCTTTCAAAGCTGATATTTGGAGACAGGACAATCTCTAAGGTTCCAGATAATTTGTGGAGTTGCAGTGTACGCATGTAAATTATAAAATTTGAAGGTTCACTTGTAGACTACACACATTTACACCTTCTTTGGGGACAGATGGAAATTTGTGCGCTGATTCATGGAGCCTATATTGCTTTTCTAAAATATATTTAATCAACAGAAATAAAACAAAATAAAACATGGAAAAGAAAATAAGATGATACCTTTTTTATTGGACATAGCTTAATACATTTCTTGATTAGCTTTCGAAGAAGGGCAACCTTTTCCATGTTTTATTTCTATTGATTACCTTTAAAAGTGAACTAACATGGCTACCAGACCTCTGTACTTAAAATATATTTAAAATAGGCCCCTTTTTGGACTTGTCTTGTTCTAAATTACCCCCTGTGTATATCAGTGCTTCTGAGAATGTATTTGTTGTACTGTATCTGAATATATTATATAAATGTTTTTACATACCCTGCCCTGACCATTTTTGTAAAAAGCAGGTGAAATACCAAAATAAATGAAATGAAAATCTTTTAGTGCTACATACTAGTCAAATGAAGAGTGCCTCTAGTGAGGCTGGATTGATGCAGAAGCTGGTTTAAAGGAGGTAGGAGTGGGACTGGGCTTTTAAGCTGCATATGGTCAAGTGGCAATCATTGGAGAATGGGGTTTTCTTTTTTTTGTAATGGATTGCTCTTCTCAGCTGTGAGAGTGCATGCAAGTTACCATAGTAACATAGTAAGTGACGGCAGATAAAGACCTGTACGGTCCATTCAGTCTGCCCAACAAGATAAACTCATTATAAGGTATGATGTGATACTACATATGCATACTTGATCTTGATTTGTCCTTGCCATTTTCAGGGCACAGACCATAGAAGTCTGTCCAGCACTGGCTTTGCTTCCCAAGTACTGGTGTTGCCATCTAATTACCACTAAGCTTGTTTGGTTCCATACCAATCTTCAGTGATGTCTTACCAAATTTCAGCTCTGTAGGAGGAATGCAAAGGCTGACCAGAAAGCGGGAGAAAAAGAGGTGCACTCTCTGGAAATTATGTGCAAAATAAAGTAAGATAAAATTGGATCTCCCAGCTTATATCATGGAGATAGATACCGCTTCAAAATATGTGTTTGTTCTTTGGAGAGTGTAGTGTCACATCTGTGGCCGTGACCACCTCAGACTTACCTTTCTGGTGGCCTTTGTTTGCTTCTGTGTTGGTTCTGTCTCTTCTTTGTGTACTGATTATTTCACTAGAGGGCACCTGTGTGGGCTATACTTCTCTGGGGAGCCAGCATCTAAGATGGCTCCCGCCTGTTCTGTTCCAGCTTCCAAGATGGCTGCTGCCTGTCCTTCCTGTGTGCTCACTTCCTATGTGTTCCAAGCCTCCTCTTGGTGTCAGTGTGTTTCCTGCTTCTGTCCTGCAGTAGGTGACATCATCAGTGAGAGCTTCATAAGGAAGTGCTGTGCTGGCATTCAGGGCCTTTGCATTGTGTGTGTTATGCCAAAAGGTCGTCAGGTTAGTGAGTGTGCTGTTGCGCTGCTACAAGTCTGTCTTTCCATGTGGGCTCTGGCCCTTCTGTTCTTTGTGTCTGTGGACTGCTAGTCCTTCTGTGTGGGCTCCTGCCCCTTCTGCTCGGTGTCTGGACTGCTAGTCCTTCTGTTGCCTTGCTCTGTGTTTGGAGTCTGAAGCTTCAGCCTTTGTGTACTCCCTGTCTGTGTTGGGAGCTGCTGAAGCTCCAGCCTTGACTCTGTTATCCCTGGTTTATTCATCTGTCTGCTGCCAGCCCCAAGACTTTGCAATCCCTGGTTTATTCTATTGTCTGCTGCCTGCCCTAAGACTCCATTAGCTCCTGGTTTATTCTATTGTCTGCCGCCTGTCCAAAGATTCTGTTTGCACCTGGGTTCTCTCTGTATGCAGCCTGCCCAAAGACTCTGCTAGTTCCTGGTTCATTCTCTCTGTTTGCAGCCTGCCCTAAGACTCTGCTAATATCCTGGTTTATTCTCCTGTCTGCTACCCAGCTTATGTGTTGCCCTGAACCTGTTGCTGCCTAGCTAGTGTGTTTATCCTGAGTGTATATCCTGAATCCTGCTTCTGCCTAGCTAGTGTGTATATCCTGAGTCCTGCATTTCCTGAGTATATATCCTGAATCCTGCTTCTGCCTAGCTAGGGTGTGTATCCTGAGTGTATATCCTGAACCCCGCCTCTGCCAAGCTTGCATGTCTATCCTGAATCCCGTATATCCTGAACCCCGTTTGTACCAAGCTTGTCTGTATATCCAAGCCCCTGTTTCCGGCTAGCCTTTGTGTATGCCCTGTCTGCTTAGTCTGTCTTGTGTTTCTTGCTAGTGGCTGCGTAGCAGCTTTCAGTCCTAGTCTAGTTTAGTTTTGTGCCTAGCCTCCCTCATGTTTTCCAGACCCAGAGTGGGTCCTCTGGATCTTCAGTTCCTGCTCTGTCCTACAAGTCCTGCCGGCCGCCCGCACTCCGGAGCTCAACTCTGGAGGAACGGTGGTCAAGAGCAGGTGAAGCTATCCTGTTCTGCCTGTTCTAGTTGCCTGCCTTTGTTACTACTCCAGTCCCGAGTTCCAGTCCTGCTCTTCCTTGTATCCAGTTCCAGGGTGGTCTTGCCTGCCTCTGCTGCTCCTTGGCAGTGGTCCAAGGGCTCACGAATTCCGGTCCTGCCTCGAGGTCCTGACATATAGTGCTTTTGCTTCCTCTTTCTTTGCCAGGATTAGATCAGTTGGTCAAGAGGTAGCAGGGCCGCCGAGAGGGGGGGGCAGGAGGGGGCAAAATTCCCCAGGGCCCGGCATCCAAGGGGGGCCCACCTGGCACTAGCATTACTTTCCTGTTCCTATTGAGGCAGCGCATCAGAACAGAGTATTTCCTTCCTGCCGCGTCCAAACAGCCTTTTTGGACACAGCAGGAAGGAAGGAAGGACTGTTCTGCGGCGCTGCCGCACACAGGAACAGGAGAGCAATACTAGCGCCGGGCCCTGGGGAAGTTTGTTGTGCACAGGAGCAGGACAAGTAAGCGCTGCGGGGTGGCAGCACGTAGTCCTGAGAGGTAGTAGTATCCAGATTCTTTCTCTCTTCCCCCCCCCCCCCCCCCAGCACATATTTGTCATCAAAAACTCTTGGTATGAAATGACATTAAGATGGTCAATTTATAAGTGACTTGAGCATTTATAACAGTCTTTGTTTTTTTAAGTAGACAGTCATTTGTAAATTTTAATATGAAGTTTTATACTGTTTTAAAGAGAGCCTTTTTTTCTTTCTTTTTATTTCTTTAGAGTTTTAATTGAATTTGAATTTATTGTAATGTTGATTTGTTGTAAACCACTTCAACACCATGGTAAGAAGCAGTATATAAAGTCAGTCAATCCAATCCAGTAAGATGGTGACATAACTACTACTACTACTAGTTAGCATTTCTATAGCGCTACAAGGCCGTACGCAGCGCTGCACAAATATAGAAGAAAGACAGTCCCTGCTCAAAGAGCTTACAATCTAATAGACAAGAAATAAAGTAATCCAGTCAATTAATGTGTACAGGAAGGAGGAGAGGAGGGTAGGTGGAGGCAAGTGGTTACGAGTCAAAAGCAATGTTAAAGAGGTGGGCTTCCAGTCTAGATTTAAAGGTGGCCAAGGATGGGGCAAGACGTAGGGGCTCAGGAAGTTTATTCCAGGCGTAGGGTGCAGCGAGCCAGAAGGTGCAAAGTCTAGAGTTGGCAGTAGTGGAGAAGGGAACAGATAAGAAGGATTTATCCATGGAGCAGAGTGCACAGGAAGGGGTGTAGGGACATAAGAGACAAGATAGCTGATCAGAGCAGAAGCAGGTGACTGAGCTCCTCACTTACCAGGCTTTTGCTCGTTAGGAGTTCTGCGTCTTTCCGTGCAGGACATGGGGAAGCGGAAAGGAAAACCCAAGGCGTTGGCCTCCTTACCCCCTGGGAGTGTTCCCTCCTCGCGACAAATGGTCCTGGAACAATTTGGGGTTCAGCCGCTGATCATGCAGCAACCCACTTCAGAGTGCTCCGCTGTAACAATCTCGGAGATCAGCGATGAGGCGGTTTCACTTAGCCCGCCTGGGAACATCAACCCTCCTCAACCAGGAAGTAAACAGACCCCGTTGGTGAGAGCGGAAGAGACACCCGAAGTGGTTGACATCTCGCTGCCCTCTGGAGGCCTCGACGGAGGTCTTTCCCCATTTGGAGCGGAACAGCAAAGGGGTTTGGTTACTTCTACCCCCTCTCCGATGGGAGTTACTCCGGTATTATTGGAGGTAAAAAAGCCAAAAGTTGTGACTTTAGACGCCCTATGGGATGTTATCCAGGGAATGAATGTTCTGCTTTCTCAAGTTACTTGTGATTTTTCTCAAGATATTGATAAATTAAAACAGAAGCAAAATTAACTTGTGGACAATTTTCAAACCCAAGAAGTGCAAATTGATTCATTGAGAACTGAACTTTCTACCTTAAAAAATTTTGCTTGGAATGTGGCAAAGGACAGAGAGATTCTCGCACGGAAGCTAGAATTTCTCGAGAATCAGGGGAAAAAATAACCTGCACTTTATTAATTTCCCAAAGTCGCCATTAATCCCAGCTATGGACATGTTGAGAAAGTATTTTAGAGAAATATTAGGTGTACCAACGGAGGGATTTCCACCCATTACCCGAACAGTGTACATAACTGGGAGAACAGTGAACCCCCTGAATCCTCAACCACAGCAACCAGAACTTAATATTACAGAGTTTTTAGAAAACTCATTAGAATTAATTACTGAAAGAACTACTTTCATTGTCTCATTCGCACTGGAAATGGATAAATCAAATACCTTTAAACTTTATTTTAAAAATTTGAATTGTAAATTTCTTGGTCAAACCATCCGAATTTTTCCTGATTTAAACAGAGAGTCTCAAGCCCGTCGGCGAGAGTTTCTCGGTTTAAAATCTAGAACTTTAGCCTTGGGAGGATTGTTTAAATTAATTTTTCCCTGTTGTTGTATTATAATATTGAATTCTGTTACATATATGTTTATGGATCCCAAGAAATTGAAGGAATTTTTGATTTCAAAAGAAAGTGTAGAAAGTTTGACCCCCGGTAACTTAATAGGGCGTGTGTACTCGCTGACCTGGCTGTGAACTGCCTCTTTTGATCCTGCTCTTAATTTTGTTTTTTTTTTTTCATGTAATATAATATTTACCTTGTATCTTTTCTTAAGTTGTGGTCTAAATGAATTTAAATTTTCCGATTAAGCTGTGAAATTATATATTTTCTCTGTATCCAACATTTATTGTTTAATAGATGGATATTAAAATAAATAATAATAATTAAAAAAAATCCAATCCAGTAAAATTGGCTGAGAGTATGCACACATAAAGGTAGACGCTCTGAAAACATTCCCAGGATTTTATATAGCATGCCTAGTGATCCGTGCCAAAATCCAAGTGTATTCTGTACCAACACACGTTTTAGCGTTGTTAACAGCACTTAACAAGCAATAATGAGCACTAATTGATAATAATTAGAATTTACGTGCACAACTCCCTAAGTATATTCTGTAATGCACTGCACCTAAATTTTAAATGCACACAGGTAAAAAGGGGCATGGTTATGGGCAGAGAAATGAGGTTTCAAGGGCGTTTACGTGCATTGTTATAGAATATGGCCCTCTCCACATAAATCTACATGCCGGGATTTATGTCACGTTAACATAATAACATAGTAAGTGACGGCAGATAAGTGACCTGTACGGGTTTATCAGGCCTATTTCTATGTTATATATTCATAGGTGTCTCTGGGGGTGGATTGTGGATGGAATGGCACCAGCGCTTATGCACATATTCCATAAAATACACATCAGCATAGACACTGGTTCTTACCAGCACATACACACGCAAATTTGCCTGCCTCCTGAGCTGTGGAGTCCGAGTCGGAAGCAATTTTAGGTGGAGTCAGAGTCAGTAAAAATAAAAGCTTACATTATAATATATGGTAAATTCATCATTTTATGCCTATATATGTAGATAGATATAGAGAGATATAGATATTTGTCCTGGATCTAAAGTACTGGTAAATATAAGTTATATTTACTAATATTTTAAATCCAGAAATCCAGAACAAAACATTTAAAGCCTAATATCAGTAGGAGTCAGAGTTTGGAGTTTGACAGTAGAAAAATAGAGTAGTAGACATCAGAGGTTTGGGGCACCTACTCCACAGCCCTGTCTGCCTCAGAGCAGCTGTGAGCTTGTGTGAGAGCTTTTGAGATCCTTTTACTAAAGTACATTAAGCATTTAACATGCGGTTAATGACTGAAAACAGCCTACCGTATGACCATGTTAAGGGGTTTCATGATAGTTTCCATGCGTTAAACCACACATTGCTGAACTTTTCTGAATATTTCTGTCAGGGTGTGCAAGGGCAGAGTGAACGTGAAAGCATTAGCCAGCACTAAACAGCTAATGCACAACTAACGCAGAAGCACTTGCGGCCCCTTATACAAAGGCGTGCACTAAAAACACTAGCACACCTTTGTAAAAGACCCTTAGTGCCTCCTAAATAGCAGACAGTAAGTGCTTCCACGTTAACTATGGCCAGGTACTGCACGCTAATTTTACTTTAACATGGGACTAGCATTAAAAAATGCTGGTGCCACCCCCATTGACTGCTGTGTAAAATTTGCAACCACTACATGGTATATTCCCACGTTAAGATGCAATTAACTACAAATTTTAGTAACAGTGCTCCTTTATAAGGTAACATAAAGTGCTTTAATAAAACTGTTACAGCACATTCACCTAGGCACTGTTCTGATCTCATAGTTTACAGAATAATTTTATATCAGGGAGGATCTTTTGGATATAATATAGGCAAAATAAAATTATTACATGTAGGATTTATTGCTGTCTAGTATGAGCTCAAACTCATTAGCATAAGCAGGAACTGCAATAAAAAAAAAATTAAGCGGTCAACATCCCCAGATATTTTACACAAAGAAGCTACAAAGCCTTGGATGTTATTATTTGGCTGTGGCCTGCAATTTCCTGTAGGCATCCTTTCTGAAGATCTGGAACCCTGGGTGGATACGACACAGCAACTTAAAGAGGAAATATATTGTCAGGCATTGCTATACCCAGCTTCCTATTGATGATCCTGGACTGCAAAAAAAAGAAAAAATAAGCCAATAATAACACGAGTGAGATCATGCAGCATGGACCTCCATGGCAGCTTTTGTTTGGGAACCCTATAAGAGGTGATTCAGGGAATTGATTCAGAGTTTTGCAGCGTGGTGCTAAATTTATCCGGGACATTAACCTCCACGTTGTAATATTTAACAGCTGCGCTTTGATTTCCTATGAGGTCAGTTGGAAGTTGTACCAGCTGTACTGGCAGGAGTCATTCCTTTAGCCTGCGCTGGGATGGGAAACAGAAGTTGTGCCCTTCTTTTCTGGACAGATTGAGCAGGGTCGGAAGCCAAGGGTCACTTTAATAAAGAAAGGCACTCAAGGGTCTGTGCCCTGTGGTGGGGGAGGCTAACAAAGAAACAAGGCCAGAGCAGTAATCTTTCAAAAAAAAAAAAAAAAGCATCTTGGCCTCTGACCTGCATTGCTGCCTCTTGATCGGAGCCTTGGAAGAAGCAGATTGGGAAGCTCAGAGACAAAATAGCTATATGTAAGTGTCAGCTAAAGAGGGGAGGGAGAAGGTGGAGTCAGTGTATCATGCATGCAGTGAATAGGCAGTCAGCAGGCGGAAAACCTAACGGGAACAATCGGTGGATTCTTCCCCTCTGCATAGGGTGGACTAGAATCTGTCTGGCTTGAACTGAATGCTTTTATTTAGAGGGGTGATGTGATTCCCTTAGTTCCTCCGAGGGCTGCCTGGGACTGATTTGCTGTGCAATGTTTGTAGCGAGGAAGAGGGGGGGATACCAAATGAAGGTTGCCACAATGCTGAAAGAGTCCTTTTCCAAGTGCTTCTTTCAAGTTGCCTCTTAAAGTGGAGCACAACAGAATAAGTGATTCCAGGCAAGAGAAAACCTTGTTTCTTCTCCGTGAACCATGAGACACCTCTCATGACTGCAACTCTAGGTAGGTTTCTTTTCCTGCTATGACAAGTTTTGTTTTCTTTAGTTTGTGCTGGTCGGGGCAGGTTCTTTCATTTCCCTTTGTATTAGAAGTTCTTACAAGTGTGCCAGCACTGAAACTTGATCTGTACTGTAAGAGGAGAGGGAAGGGGGGGGGGGGGGGGGGGGTCTGAGAAATAAAAATAAATCAATTTGGAAGCCTTACCATGAGGCCTTGAATACAGTAGAGAACATTATCACAGGGACTGCAGAGGAATTTTAGCGCTTCTGTTTTCTGTCTCTAGCTTTTATTTAGAGATTTACACACATCTTTTTTTGTAATATTTTCCTTAGTTTATATGTATGGATGTTTGATGTTGAAAGGTGGGGGTTGTGGGGTAGGAGTTGGAGATTGAAGTAGGGGGTTAACTGGTAAACCAGATAAGTCACTTTATCCTCACTGATTCCAGATTTCTGAAAGGTTAGAGTGCTACCAGAGGATATACAGTGCTATACGCCTGCCCTAAGTGGAAATAAATTACGTGAGATTTTGTATCTGGTGTTTATCAGGAACAACGGGATCTCTTCCCCAGTGGCATTTTACACCGGAATCCATTAAATCTGAACTGAGGGAGGTCAGATAATCGGAGTCATATTAGGACAGGTGAGGTACAGATCATATATCCAGAATACCTGAATGTAACTCACTTAGAGCTACTACTGAAAAAGGTGTGAGCAAAATCTAAATAATAAAATATTAAATATAAATCCAAGCATTCTGCATCTTGACTCTCCAATCTGGATTTGTTCTTCAAAAGTTGAATTGTATTGATCCTTTTGAGCATAGGAGCTAATGCTTGGTACACAGCACCCCCTCGATATTGGTAACATAGTAGATGACGGCAGGACATAACTTAACTCTTAACTCCTTACGATTCCCCAATGTGTCTGTCACACATGAACTCTACTCTGCCACAGCATCATTCTGTATTTGTTCATACCGATATTGGCAATCGCCTTTGCGGTACCATGTAAGCCACATTGAGCCTGCAAATAGGTGGGAAAATGTGGGATGCAAATTTAACAAATAAATAAAAGACCTGTACAGTTCATCCAGTCTGCTCAACAAGTTAAACTCATTACATATGGTATGTGGTGCTTCATATCTTTATCTTGTCTTGATTTGTCCTTGCCGTTTTCAAGGCAAGGACCATAGGTCTGCTCAGCACTGTCCTTGTTCCAAAATTTCTGAAGTTAACATCGAAGCCCCTGAACAAGTCCACTCCAGCCCATCCAAATCCATTCAGCCACAATCAGGGCACAGATCGTAGATGTCTTCCCAGCACTGGTCTTGTTCTTAAGGAAGCCCGCTCGTTTTGTCCAGGGAGGGTTTAATCTGGATTGTGTTTGGCACCCTCAGTCATTTTGAAATGTTGGTGCCTATGCTGTTGAGTTTTGTGTTTTGTTTTGTTACTCCATTCTCGTGTGAATGAGCACAGACCCTTTCTCCTACAAACGCATTTTAGAAAATATGTAACCAGAAAAAAAAAGGATTGAAAAAGATTTACCTATAGATGAATAAATCTGAGTCATGTTCCTGAGATCTTGAACCAAGGTTTGACTGTGCTTGGGTGCAGTCCACCTGTTCCCCACTTCAGCTGCTAAGGGGAGGAAATTCTGTAAGTGGCATCTGTGCACATAGAATCTGTTATAGTATATTAGCGTGAGTCAGCAGAAGTGCGTGTATGTTTGGGGGTGCCCACTTAAACCAAGTCTGTGACAAGTGCAAATAGGTGCAGCTAGGTGTGGCACTTTTGCGCATCACTAATAGCAGTGTTTCCCAAGTCAGTCCTGGAGTGCACACAATGAATAGGCATGAAAGAGATTTGTATACAATGGAGGCAGTGTACGCAAATCAATCTAATGCATATTCATTGTGGAGAGCGGCATACTTACCTTATATGGCACCCAGGGCAGAGTGCACCATGCACCCCCCATGGGCAAAGCATGCACATTCCCCTCCTCCAAGCAAGGGAGTGTGCTCAGCAGGCACACACTGTTGGCTGTGCCAGTCCCCTGCCCCCTCAGACGTCAACTTCCTGTTCCAGGGCAGGGGACTGGCAGAGCTGACAGCGTGCACCTGCTCCACGCAACCGCTCGCTGCCAACACCCAGGATGGACCACCTTCACTGCCTTGCCCTAGGTACACTAGAGATTGTGGATATCCTGAAAACCTGACTGGCAAGGGGGTACTCCAGGACCGACTTGGGGAACCACTGACTTACAGTATTGTGTAAGTAGGAGTCACACCTATGTCCCTCTCATGGGTCTGTCTACATTTACCCACCCCTCTTGCATTTATGCTCTAAGGGGGTCTTTTACAAAGCTGAAGAAGCGTTTTTAGCTCGTGGTAGAAATCAGCTGGCGCTAAACACCAAGATGCCCATTATATTCCTATGGGTGTCTCGACATTTATTTATTTATCGTATTTATACCCCACCTTTTCCCACAAGATGCAGGTTCAAAGTGGCTTATAAGTGACTGAAAAGGCTAGTGCCAATCCAGTGAACATACAAATATAATATTAAATTAATAAGTAATCAGAGTAGAGAGAAAGAAAAATAGTAGAGATAAAGGAGTCCAAAATGGTCCAAGCAAATGCTGTTAAACACCCGTGCAAGCTCCAAAGGTTGAGGAGGTGTTGATTCGTTGTGATAGATAGCGACAACCGTCCACTCCGACCCCCAAGACAGGGAGAGCTGCAAATCCATCTCTCTCTCATAATCTTCGTCAGGAAACAGCCGACTATGCAGGCGACAGCCAGCGGCTGGGATCGGCAGTCTAAAAGGAAGCAATACCACCACAACGTGCAGCTTTGTCCGAAAAGTCTCCCCAATGCGAAGCAGGCTGTGATGCCCAGCAACCGGTAACAAGCAGTGCAGGAGACGATCGCGGACTGGAGGCCAAGCCGAGACGCCAGCGACCCAAATTTACCGCCAGCTGGTTTCTACCGCGGCTTAGTAAAAGACTCCCTAAGGCAGTTGTTCGTGTGTGTTATAGAACTCTACTGGGTACACAGCTCGTACTTCCACATGAATGTGTATAGTATACACATATACATGTGCATAGGCATAGTGCTATCAAGTAAATGCTCCTGTTGTGTGAAGCAAGTTTTATTGAATTAGAGATGACAGTTCATCAAGACCCAGGTTTCTTTACCATCCTTGTATATATTGTGCAGTTTTTGTTATAACTATACAAGAGTCAAGTTCTAATACTACCATACCACAAAAAATATTTAAAGTAAAGGCTATTTTTCAAATCCAGTGCTATTTTCTGGGCAGACTTATACGGTCTGTGCCAGAGCCGGTGGTGGGAAGCGGGACTGGTGGTTGGGAGGCGGGGATAGTGCGGGGCAGACTTATACGGTCTGTGCCCTGAAGAGCATAGGTACAAATCAAAGTAGGGTATACACAAAAAGCAGCAAATATGAGTTATCTTGTTGGGCAGACTGGATGGACCGTGCAGGTCTTTTTCTGCCGTCATCTACTATGTTACTATGTTATAAGTGATAGTTTTCAAGGTTTCCAACCAAAACTACCCTGCCAGCACCTTTAAACCTCCCCTCATCGCTCTGTTCTCTAGTATAAGGTACAGGCCTTTTTGAAGCAGGGACCCTGAAGCCATATGATTTTAGCTTTAGATTTCTGGTTAAATCTGATCAGTACAGTGAGCATAAAACCACTCCTAATACAAACAACTGATGCTGAATGGGGCAGTGCCTGTGCTGTAGCAATGTACTAAAAGTTTGTAAACAACTTGAAATTTATATTCTTTATGGGGGGAGGTTAAAGAAAATTCAGTATTTTCCATGTTTGTTTCAATACCCTTGCTGGCATAACTTTAGTGTACTAAGTACTTGTCTATAATATGTGAATCGCTTTGGTTGTGCCACAGAAAAGCAGTCTACCACATTTAGGGTGAGAATGGTCTGTGAAATGCCTGGAGTTGGTTTTTGATCTTTCTGATTCACCCCAGGCTTTGTTGCTTAAGGGATAACAAGGGACACAATAGATATTTGGGGCTTTGTTTTTCTTACTTCAGAGTAATACAGTATGGTTTTATCTTGTTCTCTCCATATCACACAGATAACACCCTCCCTTCCATCTCATTCCACACCCACCCCTCAAAAGAAAAAATCGCCTGTGCTAAAAAGATAGATACATGCTTGACTTCATAGAGCAGGCATAAAATATGTGCATGAAAATGCGCTTTAACTAGGCTCAATTTTATAAAACTTGGGTCTATATTCAAAGTGATTACACCAGCCAGATATGGCTCCTTTTCAGGGCTAACCATTAATTTTCAGCAGCACTTAACCGGTTAGCACCGTACTGAAAACTGGCTGTTTTGGGCAGGGGCGTATCTGGACTCCTGCGGTAGGGGGGGCCAGAGCCAGAGGGAGGGGGCACATTTTAGCCCCCCCCCCCCCCGCCGCTGAGCCCCCACTGCCACAAATGACTCTCTCCACCCCCCCTCCCGCCGCCAACCCTCCCCCGCTGCCGTTCTTACTTTTGCTGGCGGGGGACCCCAACCCCCGCCAGCCGAGGTCTGCTTCCACCTGTCGCTGCCGTAAAAACTTCTTCTTCAGCCGGCGGGGGACCCCAAACCCCCGCCAGCCGCCCCGCGGTGTTTAAAATTCATCTTCGGCCTCCGTGGCCGTGCTGCTGTGATAGGCGCTGTTGAAATCCACTTCGGAGTCTGACGTCGTTGTACGTTGTACGTGCTGCGACGTCAGACTCCGAAGTGGATTTCAACAGCGCCTATCACAGCAGCACGGCCACGGAGGCCGAAGATGAATTTTAAACACCGCGGGGCGGCTGGCGGGAGTTTGGGGTCCCCCGCCGGCTGAAGAAGAAGTTTTTACGGCAGCGGCAGGTGGAAGCAGACCTCGGCTGGCGGGGGTTGGGGTCCCCCGCCAGCAAAAGTAAGAACGGCAGCGGGGGAGGGTTGATGGCGGTAGGGGGGTCCAGGGCAAAATCTGCGGGGGCCCAGGCCCCTGAGGCCCCACGCAGATACGCCCCTGGTTTTGGGGAAGCTCCGGGGGGCAGAGCTGGCAATTGACCAGTTAACTTAACTTGCCAGGTTAACTGCATAAACAGAACTGCATAAAAATCAGTCCTATCTTTTAGGCTGTTGCTCAAAACTCTGGCACAGTACAGATCAGCACCAGAACATCGTGGCCAAACAACTTCCTAATGCTCAACCCAAATGATATGCAAATATAGGTGCTCTGTTAGTGTTGAGCATTAGGAAGTTGTTGGAAGTTAAAGGGGAGGATGGTGCCTGGGGCATGCACACAAGAGCTGCTTGGTAAGCAAGCTCTTGTGTTTGTGCCCAGTCTGGGGAGCAAAAATGTCAGAGGGGGGAGGAAGGAAGGATGAGGAAGAGCTGACGGTTGCCTTTCTGTCACCACCTTCATCAGGGGCTCCATGCGGGAGTTAGCAGCGAGACCAGGCAGCACTCGGGCATCCGTGCAGGGGCAGGTACATGTCCCGGATTGCCACTCATGGGGTGGGGGGAAGAAGAAAAAGGCTGTCTCTGTTTTGCTCAGCCCTTTAATGTCATACCAGGCTCTGTCTCCTCTTCCAGGCTGCACTTTCTTCCCTATCACTGTTACATTTTTTCCCCTTTTGGATTTTAAATCAAATCCAGGCTGCAAGGGGGGGGGGGGGGGTTGCAGGCAGGATGCCAGTTTGGAAGCTGGACTGCTTCTGGACACCAGCTCAGCACAAAAACACCATAATGCCAGCTCCAAGCTGACGTAGGGTTTGCTGCGGTAAGGACGCCCTTGTTAGCTGTACTGTTCGCTGTGCATTGGAGGGAATAGGAAATGCCCTCATCTGCATCCTTTTAACTACATTTGCAAGCTTATTGCACTGTTCTTCAGCACGTTTGTTGGTTCCCGTGCTCCCAGCCTCTGAGCATTGTGCGCTTGCAAATGCGGGCGCTAGTCCGGTGCTAATGGCCTCTAGCGCCTGCATTTGCTTCTGAGCATCAGCCCCTTTGTTTGGTAACCCATAGTCAGTTAAGTGCTGAAAATTGCAGTTAACTGGCTATACGTTAGCTGGCTGTAGAAACCTGGAGAGTCAATGCTGGTACCCAGACATAGCCCGGTATTGAACATCTGGGTGTATCGCTGACGGCAGTCAGCAAAACGCTGATCACCGCTGTCGGAATATTGGGCCGTAAGAGTGCACATTTACACTAGCTATAGGGCTGGGGTAAGTGATTGTACCTTAATGTACATGAGGATTGGCTAGTTGTGCTAGTCCTATATAATAAAACGCACCTCCAAAGTTCTGAAGCCGAGAAAGTGAAGCCTTCAAGCCTTGAAGCATTCCTGCAACGTTCCGGAACTATGTGTCGTCAATTGAGAAGATGGAGCCTTACAGAGCGCACGAATGCTTCAAGGCTTGAAGGCTTCACTTTCTCGGCTTCAGAGCGTTGGAGGTGCGTTTTATTATATAGGATGTGCTCGGTGCTTTTCTGTAGCACATGGGGGGAATTTAATATATGCTGATTAAAGTGGAGGAGTGGCTGGAGGTGGGGCAGGGGAGATACCGTAGGACAATCGCTGGGTAGCTGGAGGGGGGGCAGGGGAGAGAAGAGAATCGCTGGGTGGCTGGAGGGGGGGCAGGGGAGATAGTGAATCACTGGGTGGCTGGAGGGGGGGCAGGGGAGAGAGGACAATCGCTGGGTGGCTGGGGGGGCAAGGGAAAAAGGAGTATCGCTGAGTGGCTGGAGGGGAGGGGCAAGGGGACACAGGAGAATCGCTGGGTGGCTGGAGAGGGGCAGGGGAGAGGGGACAATGGCTGGATGGGGGGCAGGGGAGAGAGGACAATCGCTGGGTGGCTGGAGGGGGAGCAGGGGACAGAGGAGACTCGCTGGGTGGCTGGAGGGGGGCAGGGGAGAGAAGAGCATCGGTGGGTGGCTGGAGGGGGGTCAAGGGAAAAAGTAGAATCGCTGGGTGGCTGGAGGGGGAGCAGGGGAGAGATGAGAATTGCTAGGTGGCTAGAGGGGGAGCAGGGGAGAGACTCTCGCACCCAGCAGTCTCTCTCTCTCTCTCTCTCTCTCTCTCTCTCTCTCTCTCTCTCTCTCTCTCTCTCTCTCTCTCTCTCTCTCTCTCTCTCTCTCTAACATTCACACTCCGAGGAAAATCTTGCTAGCGCCGGTTTCATTTGTGTCACAAACGGGCCTGTTTTACTAGTACTATATAAAGAAAAGGTGCCATATAAACCAGTGCCTCTAGAGGGCGCCCTGAACTCTGAGTAATTAGAGATTATATAATGTTTCGGAAGATTTTGAAGACTTTTCTGTTTAGAAAATGTATCTGCTTTGATTCTTAGAAAGATTTTGACAGTTGTTTGTTAAATGAATTGTTGCTTATTATGATTTATTATGTATATTGTGTAATGTTGACATTTGGTTCAGTTTTATTTGCTTATTGTTACCCACGGTGACCCCCCCCCCCCCCCAACAAAGTTATTCTAGGACAGGGCACCTAGGATAAGAGGGTAAACAGGTGCTAATTCAAACCTAATCTTTAGACAAAAGTAAGTGCCTACTTTTCTTTATAGAATACTAACATAACTGGCCAAAAAATGCGAATGCACATGCCTAGATCTTAGCCAAAATTCACATAAATCAAAGTATTCTATAATATAGGTACATATTTGCATGCTGTATCCAAACTCTGCCCATGCACATGCCCACTGGAAAAGTATGCACCATCAAATCATAGATCATAATGCATAGGCAGAATTCTTTAAGACCTCATTTACATGTGTAAGTGACTAGAATACCTCAATGCATATTTCTGTAACCAAAACTGGGCAGCTCCTTTTAAAATTGCCCCCAATGGGATAGTTCTATGATATATAAGAAAACCAACAGACAGAGATAGAGTTGGAAAAAATGTAAAAAAAAACCAAAGCAATATGGTAAAAAGTCTTTGATAACTATAGTTCAATTGCTGGTGCAAAAGTCTGATTTCGGCTTGCACCTGCTTCAGGAACATATGATGTTACCTTAATGGGAAATCTCAAATTTAACTGTCAAAATTTCAAACATCCAGCAATGAGATTGTTGTATCAAAACAAATGCAGTGTGAGCCCTGTGGAACTGCCCATCTGCTCCATAGAGTTTTGAACCACAGAATGGAATTGATTAGATCTCATTGCTAGATGTTTGAACTTTTTACAGTTAATTGTCTGAAGGAACCGTCTGAAAATAACAAGAAGCAGCATAAGGAGTGTCAAAGCAAATGCAAGGCGCAGATAAAGAAGGCCAAGAGGGATTACGAAAAAAAGATAGCATTAGAGGCAAAAAAAACATAGTAAAAATTTTTTTCGGTATATTAAAAGCAGGAAGCCGGCAAAAGAATCGGTTGGGCCGCTGGATGACCGAGGGGTAAAAGGGGCGATCAAGGAAGACAAAGACGTAGCGGAGAGACTGAATGAATTCTTTGCTTCGGTCTTCACCGAGGAAGATTTGGGTGGGATACCGGTGTCGGAAATGGTATTTCAAGTGGACGAGTCGGAGAAACTTACTGACTTCACGGTAAACCTGGAGGACGTAATGGGGCAGTTCGGCAAACTGAAGAGTAGCAAATCTCCTGGACCGGATGGTATTCATCCTAGAGTACTGATAGAACTGAAAAATGAGCTTGCGGAGCTACTGCTAGTGATATGCAACTTATCCTTAAAATCGAGTGTGGTACCGGAAGATTGGAGGGTGGCCAATGTAACGCCCATTTTTAAAAAAGGCTCCAGGGGAGATCCGGGAAATTATAGACCGGTGAGTCTGACGTCGGTGCCGGGGAAAATGGTAGAGGCTATTATTAAAAACAAAATTACAGAGCACATCCGAGGACATGGATTACTGAGACCGAGTCAGCACGGCTTTTGTGTGGGGAAATCTTGCCTGACCAATTTACTTCAATTCTTTGAAGGAGTAAACAAACATGTCGACAAAGGGGAGCCGGTTGATATTGTGTATCTGGATTTTCAAAAGGCATTTGACAAGGTACCTCATAAAAGGCTACAGAGGAAATTGGAGGGTCATGGGATAGGAGGAAATGTCCTATTGTGGATTAAAAACTGGTTGAAGGATAGGAAACAGAGAGTGGGGTTAAATGGGCAGTATTCGCAATGGAGAAGGGTAGTTAGTGGGGTTCCTCAGGGGTCTGTGCTAGGACCGCTGCTTTTTAATATATTTATAAATGATTTAGAGATGGGAGTAACTAGCGAGGTAATTAAATTTGCTGATGACACAAAGTTATTCAAAGTCGTTAACTCGCGACAGGATTGTGAAAAATTACAAGAGGACCTTACGAGACTGGGAGACTGGGCGGCTAAATGGCAGATGACGTTTAATGTGAGCAAGTGCAAGGTGATGCATGTGGGGAAAAAAGAACCCGAATTATAGCTACGTCATGCAAGGTTCCACGTTAGGAGTTACGGACCAAGAAAGGGATCTGGGTGTCGTCGTCGATAACACACTGAAACCTTCTGCTCAGTGTGCTGCTGCGGCTAGGAAAGCGAATAGAATGTTGGGTATTATTAGGAAAGGTATGGAAAACAGGTGTGAGGATGTTATAATGCCGTTGTATCGCTCCATGGTGCGACCGCACCTTGAGTATTGTGTTCAATTCTAGTCGCCGCATCTCAAGAAAGATATAGTAGAATTGGAAAAGGTGCAGCGAAGGGCGACTAAAATGATAGCGGGGATGGGACGACTTCCCTATGAAGAAAGATTAAGGAGGCAAGGGCTATTCAGCTTGGAGAAGAGACGGCTGAGGGGAGACATGATAGAGGTATATAAAATAATGAGTGGAGTGGAACAGGTGGATGTGAAGCGTCTGTTCACGCTTTCCAAAAATACTAGGACTAGGGGGCATGCGATTAAACTACAGTGTAGTAAATTTAAAACAAATCGGAGAAAATGTTTCTTCACCCAACGTGTAATTAAACTCTGGAATTCATTGCCGGAGAATGTGGTGAAGGCGGTTAGCTTAGCAGAGTTTAAAAAGGGGTTGGACGGTTTCCTAAAGGACAAGTCCATAAACCGCTACTAAACGGACTTGGAAAAATCCACAATTCCAGGAATAACATGTATAGAATGTTTGTACATTTGGGAAGCTTGCCAGGTGCCCTTGGACTGGATTGGCCGCTGTCATGGACAAGATGCTGGGCTCGATGGACCCTTGGTCTTTTCCCAGTATGGCATTACTTATGTACTTATTCTTGAGCTTGCCCTTTCTCTCTGCTATGTGCTTCTTTTTTATGATGTTTATTTTGCTTGTTTTTTTATTGAGAATATGGTAATTATTTCTTTGTTTCTTATTCTATATACTTATATACTTATATATATACTTATATATATATATACTTATAGCAGCAGCTTCAGAGAGCATTTTCCATCTCACAGATAGGCTGCAGAGAATACCTTCTCCTGCTTTAGACTTAGCCTGGCCTCAGAATGACATCCTATAGTATATCTCCTATCAAACTGAGCTCTCTTTTTCATCAAGCACTGCCATTTCCTCCCCTCACCCTCCCCACTGACAGTTTGAACTTCGTGGGTGTGGCTTGGATCTCTTTCAGGGAGAGAAAACTAACAACTTATAGCAGCAGCTTCAGAGAGCATTTTCCATCTCACAGATAGGCTGCAGAGAATACCTTCTCCTGCTTCCACCCACCCTACCCCTCTACCCACCCACCCCTAGAGTGACATGTCTTATATAACCTCCCTATCAACCCACTCATTACTTTACCTCACCCATTTCTATTCTTCTATCACCTTCTCCCACTACTCCAACCAGAGTTACACCTAATCACACTGACCACCCTTCAACATCTTCTGTCCTTCTGTGACTGTTCTCTTGTGCTTGACTGCTTAAATATTTTAAATTTAAATGCTTTACTTTTTGTCTATTAGATTGTAAGCTCTTTGAGCAGGGACTGTCTTTCTTCTGTGTTTGTACAGCGCTGCGTACACTTTGTAGCGCTCTAGAAATGTTAAATAGTAGTAGTAGTAGTTATTCTAATGAGTGAAATATGTAATTATTTCAAACTTCAATAAAAAAAATTGACAGTTAATTTTGATGTTCTCCATTAAAGTAATATCCAAAACTTGGCTGTGTCGGGCAGATGACTTTTTTGTACCAGCAAATGAACTATAGTTATTAAAGACTGTTTACCATATTGCTTTGTTTTCTTGATATTTTTGCTGCTGTGTTTTCTGATTGTGACCCAGAGGCACGCGGTAGGAGCCTAATCTGTAGTTGTGCCAAGGTACCTAGGTTCCATTATAGAATACCAGTATAACCTATCAATACACCTAATATTTAGGAATGCATAGTTACACCAGCCATAAGCACTTAACTACAGCAGGAACAAGGGTAATTTACAGTATTCTGTAAATTGTGCACATAAGTGGGAGCTCCCTCATGCTCCTCCCTGTGTCGACCCTCCCTTGAAAATACAGTACATACTATTGGCCCTGTTTACTAAGCAGCGTTATAGGCGCGTTAACATTGTTAATGCACATTAACCATGTACATGCCTACAATAATAATAAATATCGCTATAGGCGCCTACATGGTTAGCGCGCATGCTAAAAACAGTAACTCACCTTAGTAAACAGGGCCCTATGTAAGTTAAGTGGGTATTGGCAAAATAACACTTAGGTGGCATGCTAGCATTTGTGCACATAGATACGCACATATGCGCATAAATTGCTAGTATGCTAAACTCATTTATTTTTTTAAAATTTATAACTCGCACATCAACAACCCTGAGCGAGTAACAATTTACAGTCATAATAATAATACACATTTGACATATATTCATTCTGCATTTCCCCTATTTGTAGGAATGTAATATATAAAACAATTCACAATGCCAGTTTCTCATATCAAGGTACTAAAATTTGGAATTCTCTACAAAAAACAATTAAGTGCACAGATGATTATCTGTCCTTCAGAAACCTACTGAAAACTCATTTTCTTCAATTTAGCCTTTCAGAAAGCAATTCTATTTGAACATTATCCATTCATACAATTAATTTCACTTCTTCTTTCCTCCCTAATCCTATGTAGCCCTAATTGTACCCATATTTATTCATCTTCACTTTGTTTACAAACTTAATTATGATTTAATCTTCTTCTCTATCCATCTACCCTTAAGAACAGTTGCATTCAGGTTAATTCACCACATATGTTATATTTGTTTTACAAAGCCAATGTTATAGCATTATTTATTGTATTTTATAATCTGTTTATTTAATTTTTAATATGTATCATTCATTTAATTGTTATGTAAGCCACATTGAACCTGTCACTCTTGGGCTAATGTGGGGTAAAAATGTCATAAATAAATAAATATCAAAACAGTATCTGCTAAAACATCAGAATCCAACAGTATCCAAACAATCTAGAATTAACCCATAAGGGAAAATATCAAGCGCTTGCTGAAACAGAACAGTTTTCAAAATCTTCTTAAATTAATCTGTATTTCGTAAGGCTTGAAGCTGAGTAGGTAAAGAATTCCACAGTCTTGGTTCTGCAGTGTAAAAGATTGATTTCCTGTACTTGTCCAAAAAATCATGGGCAAGGTGCACAAAAATGTGAGAGCCTAGTTTAACGATTGAACACGTGTCTTAGAGCCTTGTTTAGCACAGGCTGGGCCCTATATTCAACTCACAGCAGTTCAGCACTTTGCTCATCACTGCCAGCACTAAACCCAGAAATTCAATGCCGGCCCATTTCCGGGCACTGGCATTGAATTTCTGGGTTTGTGGCGCTGGCTGCTGTACAGCCGGTTAAGTACAATATGCAGCATTTGACTGGCTATGAGTTAGCACACAAAAAGATTAGAACTGCATAAAAATCATCCTTTTATGTGGTTAACCTGGCCAGTTAAGTTCTAAATATCAGCACTTAAGTGGCCAAGTGCTGACTCCACCCCCTGGAATGCCCCCAAAAGAGCCAGGTTTCACTTAGGCACTAACCTTTAATTCTCAGCAGTGATAACTGGTTAAATGCCACTGGAAATGACTGGTTAGCTCTGCACATGTGATTTATCTAGTCAGCAACTTTTTCTAGCCAGTTAAATTGCCTTGGATATCAACCCCATTGTCTCGAATCTGACACTTTTTGTGCACATCCTAGAAATCATCTTTGGGTTGTAAAATTTCAGCTTTTTCTTGTACCTGGTTGCTATGTACTGTAAAACTGTAGCAAAAGAACAGTTTACACTTTTCTGCACCTTGGGAGTATTTATTGGTTAGTTTTGGTTTTAAAGCATAGGTACATATATCCTGATTGTATTTTTCAATTTATAAATTGCCTAATTGCTTAGGTAATTTTCAATACATACAGGGAATAGTAAATCAGGCAAATTATAACAATCACAAGTTATTTGTACCTCCTTCAGTTCTACATAGTGTTTTAAATGCTAGTCAGTTTCTGTAGTGTGGAGCTTAGCCGAGATTGGGTGGCAGAGCTGGTGGTGGGAGGCTGGGATAGTGCTGGGCAGACTTGTACGGTCTGTGCCCTGAAAATGACAGTTACAAATCAAGGTAAGATATACACAAAAACTAGCACATATGAGTTTGTCTTGTTGGGCAGTCTGGATGGACCGTGCAGGTCTTTTTCTGCCATCATCTACTATGTTACTATGTAAGACAAAATCATGTATTTGAGGACAACTTTGGATCAGCATTTTACTGTGTGGTGCGCATGGTCTTCTATCAGATGAAGATACTGAGCTGGGTGCACTGTCCTTTGGCAGTGATAACACTTGCCTGGATTATGGCAGTGTTGATTCTCTCTAGGTTACCAGCTTCCACACTTAAGCCTTTACAATTTCTAATAAATGCAGCAGCCTAATAGGGAAGTGGTCCCATCCCCTTTATCATTTTCGTCGACCTTCTCTGCACCTTTTCTAATTCCAGTATATCTTTTTTGAGATGCGGTGACCAGAATTGAACACAATATTCGAGGTGCGGTCGCACCATGGTGCGATACAAAGGCATTATAACATCCTCATTTTTGTTTTCCATTCCTTTCCTAATAATAGCTAACATTCTATTTGCTTTCTTAGCCGCAGCAGCACACTGAGCAGAAGGTTTCAACGTATCATCAACGACGACACCTAGATCCCTTTCTTGGTCCGTGACTCCTAATGTGGAACCTTGCATGGCACAGCTATAATTCGGGTTCCTCTTTCCCACATCCATCACTTTGCACTTGCTCACATTAAACGTCATCTACCATTTAGCCGCCCAGTCTCGTAAGGTCCTCTTGTAATTTTTCACAATCCTCCCCCGATTTAACGACTTTGAATAACTTTGTGTCATCAGCAAATTTAATTACCTCTCTAGGTCATTTATAAACATGTTAAAAAGCAGCGGTCCCAGCACAGACCCCTAGGGAACCCCACTAACTACCCTTCTCCATTGAGAATACTGACCATTTAACCCTACTCTCTGTTTTCTATCTTTTAACCAGTTTTTAATCCACAATAGAACACTACCTCCTATCCCATGACTCTCCAATTTCCTCTGGAGTCTTTCATGAGGTACTTTGTCAAACGCCTTCTGAAAATCCAGATACACAGTATCAACCGGCTCACCTTTATCCACATGTTTGTTGACCCCTTCAAAGAAATATAGTAGACTGGCGAGGCAAGATTTCCCTTCACTAAATCCATGTTGACTTTGTCACATTAATCCATGCTTTTGACTATGCTCTGTAATTTTGTTCTTAATAATAGTCTCTACCATTTTGCCCGGCACCGACGTCAGACTCACCGGTCTATAATTTCCCGGATCTCCTCTGGAACCTTTTTTAAAAATCGGCATTACATTGGCCACCCTCCAGTCTTCCAGTACCACACTCGATTTTAAGGATAAATTACGTATTTCTAACAATAGCTTTGCAAGCTCATTTTTCAGTTCTATCAGTACTCTGGGATGAATACCATCCGGTCCAGGAGATTTGCTACTCTTCAGTTTGTAGAACTGCCCCATTACATCCTCCAGGTTTACAGAGAATTCATTAAGTTTCTCCGACTCGTCAGCTTCGAATACCATTTCCGGCACCGGTATCACTCCCAAATCTTCCTCGGTGAATACCGAAGCAAAGAATTCATTTAATCTCTCCGCTACGGCTTTGTCTTCCCTGATTGCCCCTTTTACTCCTCAGTCATCTAGCGGTCCAACTGATTCTTTTGCTGGCTTCCTGCTTTTAATATACCTACAAAAAAATTTTACTATGTGTGTTTGCCTCCAACGCAATCTTTTTTTTCGAAGTCCCTCTTAGCCTTCCTTATCAGCACTTTGCATTTGACTTGACATTCCTTATGCCATTTCTTATTATTTTCAGTCGGTTCCTTCTTCCATTTTCTGAAGGATTTTCTTTTAGCTCTAATAGCTTCCTTCACCTCACTTTTTAACCACGCCGGCTGCCGTTTGGTCTTCTGTCCTCCTTTTTTAATACGTGGAATATATTTGGCCTGGGCTTCCAGGATGGTGTTTTTGAACAGCATCCATGCCTGATGTAAATTTTTGACCCTCGCAGTCGCTCCTCTAAGTTTTCTTTTCACCGTTCTTCTCATTTTATCATAGTCTCCTTTTTTAAAGTTAAACGCTAACATATTTGATTTCCTATGTGTACTTACTTCAAAGCTAATATCAAATCCAATCATATTATGATCACTGTTATCAAGCAGCCACAGCACCATTAGCTCCCTCACCAGATCATGCGCTCCACTAAGGACTAGGTCTAGAAATTTTTCTTCTCTTGTCGGCTCCTGTACCAGCTGCTCCATAAAGCTGTCCTTGATGATTTCATCAAGGAATTTTACCTCCCTAGCGTGTCCCGATGTTACCCCGATATTGACTGGGTAAATGTAATTGAAATCACCCATTATCATTGTGTTGCCCAGTTTGTTAGCGTCCCTAATTTCCTTTAACATTTCTGCATCCGTCTGTTCATCCTGGCCAGGCGGACAGTAGTACACTCCTATCACTATCCTTTTCCCCTTTACACATGGAATTTCAATACACAGTGATCCCAAGACGTGTTTTGTTTCCTGCAGAATTTTCAATCTATTTGATTCAAGGCTCTCCTTAATATACAATGCTACCCCTCCACCAATTCAATCCACCCTATCACTACGATATAATTTGTACCCCGGTATGACAGTGTCCCACTGGTTATCCTCCTTCCACCAGGTCTCAGAAATGCCTATTATATCTAATTTTTCATTTAGTGCAATATATTCTAACTCTCCCATCTTATTTAGGATCCTGGCATTCGCATATAGACATTTCAAACTATGTTTGTTGTTCCTATTTACATCAGCTACAGATTGCAAAAAATCTATAAAAAAAAAAAAAAGAAAGAAAATGCGTTTGGGGCAATATTGAATTGGATTCTCAGTTGCTGCACATTTTTTTTCCTGATTATGAGAAATGATGTGAACAAATGAATAAGCTGATTGAATTGGCCAAGGGGACTAGAAGAGGACTGTATGCCTCACTTATTATTCCTGATTAAAATTAACTGAATGGAAGACAGTGCTGCTTTTTAAGTCTCTTGAGAAAACAGAGTCCAGGATCAATGTGGACCCTTATCTACCAGCTGTGAGAGAATAGCATTGCTTGAGTTAGGACTGCCACAGGAAGGGTCACTTTGTGACATCCTTCTTGACTGGAGCAGCCCCAGGAGATGTCTATGAACAGCTGGCTACATTCTTAAGATAGCCAGGCCTCCTCCAAGTCAACAGGATCCCATCCTATTCCAGTTATTAGGACATAACATCTGTGAGGCGCCTTGAAAAATGTATGAGAAGGTATTCACCACCGACTGTGTCTGTCCACCGGGATCATTCCTGGAGGAAACTTCAGGGGATGGGGGAATATCTGATTATATAGATGAGCCCATACAGGTCTGAAAGCACTGTCAGATTTTAACTATGGCCAGTGCTTGAAATGCAAACTTGGGGGCCATTTTACTACACTGTGGTAATCACTAATGCACGCTTACCACATCTTAAAAGGGCATCCTGTGGTAAGATTCAATTGTGCGCACTCTACCCACACACTAAAAAATATATATATTTTTTTTTCACTGAGGGGGTGTGTTGGTATTGCCTCGTTCAAGCTAATTAGTGCAGGATTAGCGTGTGTGCCCTTACTGCCTACAGAATAGGTGGCGTTAAGGGTCCATGTGTTAATAGCCATGTGCTAATGCCTAACAGTTGGACGTTTTACAGCCATAATGGAATAAAACCAAAACATCTAGTAGGTAGCTTAGTGGGGTTTAAAAAAGGTTTGGATGGCTTCCTAAAGGAAAAGTCCATAGACCATTATTAAAATGGACTTGGGGAAAATCCACTGTTTATTTCTAGAATAAGCAGCATCTTGGGATCTTGCCTGGTACTTGTGACCTAGATTGGTCCTACAGTCTGTCCCAGTATGGCAATACTGATGTACTTGTGCAGGTTTTGGGCTTTTTTTTCGAAAATGGTCTAAAAAGATAAACGCACAAAGCACAAAACTTGTTTGAAGCAATATTTTTGAAAAAAAGATAGACTCTTTTTTCGAAAATGGGTATATTTTCTATTTGGGTTTGGTATATTTAGCATTAAACATCCAATATCTGACTTAGATGCACTACAAAAATGCCCCTCTAGGGCTCTTCAGCTTGAAGAAGAGATGTCTGAGGAGGGATATGATAGAAGATTATAAATTCGTGAATGGAGTGGAATGAGTAAATGCATATAAATTGTTTACTCTTTCAAAAAAATAGAAAGACTAGAAGACAGTCAGTGAAGTTACATAGAAATACTTTTAAAACAAATAAGAGGGAATATTTTTTCACTTTATGAATAGTTAATCTTTGGAACTTGTTGCCGGAAGATGTGGTTACAGCGGTTAGTATATCTGGGTTTAAAAAAAGGTTTGGACAAGTTCCTGGAGGAAAAGTTCATAATCCGTCATTGAGACAGACACGGGGAAGCCACTGCTTGCCACAGGAGTGCCAGCATGAATTGCTATTATTTGGAATTCTGCTAGGTACTTGTAATCTGGATTGGCCACTATCAGAAGTAAGATACTGGGCTAGATGGATTATTGGTCTATTCTTACGTTCTTATAGGAAGGGAAAACAATGACTGGTGGAACATGAGGGTGGTCATTGGCATTCCATTGTTGTTCCTGCTCAGCAAATCGTTATATTTAGTCCCCACATCTCACCAAAAGGCTTATGATGTTAATTGTACACTTTTCTAATACCCTTCTCTGGAATGTCTTTACTCTGTCCTTATCCTTACACTGGAGTGGTTTTGCTCTAACATGTTGGTATTTTTGTTTGCTGCAGTAATAATAGGACATAGCTTACAACAGAATGTATATAAAAATGTGAACATTTTTATTTTTCTGGAGGATCACAAAGTCCTCCCTCATTAGGAGTGTGTCGTACTCATTTGAAGGCTCTCTCACTCTGTGCCATTTCATCCATTATATCCTCAAAGCCACTGATCCTGATCACTACTTTTCATGAGAGACAAGCCTAAGAGACCAAGTGACCCAACCAGTAGGAAGAAATCTGGGCACACCTTCTGCCTCTTCCTTTCCCTGTACCTCTAGTGCTGGTGCTGTGAAATCTAAACACATACTGGCCGATATTCAGCCGGCAGCAGTCAGCATTTTTCTGGTTGCCATCAGCTTTATTCCCGGATATTTAGTGCTGGGCCATGTCCAGGCACCGGCATTGAATATCCAGGCATAGGTGGCCAGATAACTTTATATGGTTAAGTGCAATATTCATCCCTTAACCGCATAAGCTGAACCACTTAAAGATAGGATTTAAACATTGAATATCAGCACTTAACTGCATATGTCCCGACTCCGCCACCAGAATTTCCCACAAATTAGCTGATTTCAGTTTGAGTGCTAACCGCAAATATTCAGCATGCATTGCTGATTTGCTCATATATTGTGATTGATCAATGAGCCAATTTGTGTCAATAGTTGGCTGCTAACAACTAATCATTGGCCTTAATTAGGAGTTACGTACACATCGTATTCTATAATGCTGTGCACAGAACTCATATGGAGGAATTCCATATTCTCCCCCCCCCCCCCCCCCAAATTTATGCCTAAGCGTATTCTATAAGCGGTGCCTAGATTTAGACATGGTATATAGAATACGCTTAGTTGATATCCCAGCACCTAAAACTATGTGAATCTGTTTACACCAACAGAAACATGGCATAAATCCCGGCGTATAGATTTAGGCACACTGAGCCATATTCTGTAACTACAGACGTAAATTTTAGAATGCCCACGAAACACCCATTTTCCTGCCCATAACCACTCCCCTTTTTGCCTGCGCACATTAGAAGTTAGGCGCACTGCTTTACAGAATATGCTTGACAAGTTATGTATATAAATTCTAATTGCCAATTAGTGCTCATTACTGCTTGTTAAGTGCTGTTAACAATGCTGATTGGCTTGTTAAGCCTATGAAGTTATGCGCGTTGTTATAGAATAAACTTGAATTTCAGCACAGAACACTAGGAGGCATATTTTCAAAGCACTTAGCCTCCCAAAGTTCCATAGAAACCTATGGAACTTAGCCTCCCAAAGTGCTTTGAAAATATGCCTCTAGGTGTGCTATATAGAATCCGGGGAATAGTGTTTAATTTTGAGCGGCGAGGACAGGAGCATTTTGGGGGGAGGGGGGCATTCCAGGTGCATTCCTAGGAATTTACAAACATTGTTACAGAATAGACTCGATCTGCACCTAACTTAGGCACCAGCATTTACATCACCTTCAGCAGGCGTAATTGCCGGCACCTGAACTTGGGTGTTATTTATGCGCTTAGGGCTATTCTATAAAGGATGTGGATCCTTGATAGAATAGCGCTCAGTGCTTAAATTTTTCAGCACCATTTATAGAATCTAATCTATTGTTTCTACTCAGAGGCTCCTAAGAAAAGCAAATATTTCTATGCTGCTCTTTTTAATTTGCAAAACAATACTACACCATCGGAAAAATCTCACTCTGTGAGAGTGGTAAGTCTCGTTCTTTGAGATGGTTCACCAATGCAAACCTGCACTCTGCAGAAAGCAAGTAATTAAACGTGGGCAGCATGTGAGACCTCAAGTCTTCTCAGGGAGCATCACTATCTGTACCATCATCAGAAGAAATTGATGGTGAGAGGAGTGGCCTAATGGTTAGTACATAGGCTTTGATCTTGGCAACCTGGGGTTGATTCCCACTGCAGGTCCTTGTGAGCTTGGGCAAGTCACTTAATCCTCTTGCCCCAGGTATAAAAACTTAGATTGAGCCCTCTAGGGACAGAAAAAGTATCTGCATATAATGTGTACAGCACTGTGTACATCTAGTAGCGCTATAGAAACGATTAGTAGTAGTAGTGATACTTGTCAGCGAGCCTTCTCAGGAGTAGACCTCATGCTCAAGACCACCTATACTTAGGAAGCAGGTGAAAGCCTGGCTGTTCTCCCAGGCCTTTAATACATAGGGTAACTGACTATACACTCCTTCTGCATCTGGACTAGCTTGCAACACACTGTAGCTTAGACCTGTTCCTTATATCTTGCTTAACTGTACAAAGAATTTGCCTGTAGTTTAGCCATCCATCTATTTATCCTAACTGACTCTACCACATATCTTGTCCCAATTTATATACTGTATCTGCTTTTGACTTCTTAGCTATATGGTAAGCTGTGTTGTAGAAAATCATCAGCATCATATCTGTTTATGAATGTTCTAATGCGTACTTATTAGGTGTTTCATTGGTATTATGCTGACATCGTATTATATCTCTGTAATTTGAATTTCAATGCTGTTAAATGTGTATATTTTTTGGTACTATTTCATGGAAGTCCTATTATTAGGTTTTAATTTGCTGCTCTCAAGTTTACCTCATTTATTGTATTTTTTTTATATTTGGCCGTTTTTAATATTATGCAGTGCATAAATATGATATTCCACTCGTACATATGTAAACAGGTGTGTAAATAATAATCCGGCTATGCACTATTCTTCGATAGCATTTACTTTGCAGGCAGGCATTGACATGGCGGAGTGAAGCACACACTTATGTGTATAACTTACAGAGTACTATAAATTATGCTATATCCCTAATGTATGCATGAACATTTACACCAGTTCTATGGCTGACATAAGTGCTTGTTCCCAAACACTTGCGCATATATTTATTTATTTATTTATTTATTAGGATTTATTTACCACCTTTTTGAAGGAATTCACTCAAGGCGGTGTACAATAAGAATAGATCAAACATGAGCAAAAGGCAATTACAGCAGTAAAAATATTCAAGTAACAATGCAAAATATGGCATGGTATACTACTTGCAATGACTACATAATACGTAATAGAACATTATAATTGGTAGTGAAGGGTAAGGTAAAGTTGTAACATATAGATGAGTAAGAAAGTAGGAAGAATTAGAAAGTAAGGTGACTGATTTGAAGAAAGTTGCACATGAGGTCAGAGAAATGGTTAAATATCATCTCAGCTAGGGTAGGAGTGGATAAGCATGTCCCCCTGCAGTATGTGCAGTCTGAGTCAATCCTTGTGTGTGTGAGTGAGTCTAACAAGTTACTTACTTCTTCCATTAAAGGCTTGGTTGAAGAGCCAAGCTTTCACCTGCTTCCTGAAGTAGAGATACCCGGTTACACAAGTATTCTATAAATAGGAGCCTTCTAGGCACAAGCTCCCTTTATAGAATTGCCCTCCATGGGTTAAGATAGGCCTCATCGGGATGTTTTGGTCTCGTTACAGGACATGAAGTATTTTGTGCCAACCTTTTCTTTTGTGACTTAGAATTCTGAAACCCTCTATCTGTACCATCCCCAGAAGAGGCTTAGGACACATTTAATCCACGAATATGTATCCTGAACGCTCTTGAAATCACTTAGCAGGGTGGGAGTTGGGGATATAAAAGGTCATAGGTTTGATATACCCCCTTTCAGTGGTACTACTACTACTACTTAACATTTCTAGAGCGCTACTAGGGTTACGTAGCGCTGTACAAATTAACGAATAAGGACGGTCCCTGCTCAGAAGAGCTTACAATCTAAAGGACGAAATGTCAAGTTGGGGTAGATGAGATTTCCTGAGAAGAGATGTAGTGATTAGGTGCCGAAGGCGACATTGAAGAGGTGGGCTTTGAGCAATGATTTGAAGATGGGTAGGGAGGGGGCCCGGCGTATGGGCTCAGGGAGTTTGTTCCAAGCATGGGGAGAGGCGAGGCAGAAGGGGCGAAGCCTAGAGTTGGCGGTGATGGAGAAGGGTACTGAAAGGAGGGATTTGTCTTGAGAGCGGAGGTTACGGGTAGGGACGTAAGGGGAGATGAGGGTAGAGAGGTAAGGAGGGGCTGCAGATCGAGTGCATTTGTAGGTGAGTAGGAGAAGCTTGAACTGTATTCGGTATCTGATCGGAAGCCAGTGAAGTGACTTGAGGAGAGGGGTGATATGAGTATATCGGTTAAGGCGGAAGATAAGACGTGCGGCAGAGTTCTGAATGGACTGAAGGGGGGATAGATGGCTAAGTGGGAGGCCGGTGAGGAGTAGGTTGCAGTAGTCAAGGCGAGAGGTAATGAGAGAGTGGATGAGAGTTCGGGTGGTGTGCTCGGAGAAGAAGGGGCGAATTTTGCTAATGTTATAGAGGAAGAAGCGACAGGTCTTGGCTATAGAGGAAGAAGCGACAGGTCTTGGCTATCTGCTGGATATGCGCAGAGAAGGAGAGGGAGGAGTCGAAGATGACACCGAGGTTGCAGGCAGATGAGACGGGGACGATGAGGGTGTTATCAACTGAGATAGAGAGTGAAGGGAGAGGAGAAGTGGGTTTGGGTGGGAAAACAATAAGTTCAGTCTTGGCCATGTTCAGTTTCAGGTGGCGGTTGGACATCCAGGCAGCAATGTCGGATAAGCAGGCCGATACCTTGGCCTGGGTTTCCGCAGTGATTTCTGGTGTGGAGAGATAAAGCTGGGTGTCGTCAGCATAAAGATGATAGTGGAAACCATGAGAAGAGATCAGGGAGCCTAAGGAAGAGGTGTAGATTGAAAAAAGAAGGGGCCCAAGGACAGATCCCTGAGGAACTCCAACAGAGAGCGGGATAGGGGAGGAGGACGAACCATGAGAGTTTATACTTATTATATGAGTAAAGTTCTGTGGTAACCATTAGGCTTATTTTTGAAAGTGATCGCCGGCCATTTCCCAACATAAATCGGGAGATGGCCAGCAATCTCTCAAAAGTGGCGAAATTGGTATAATCGAAAGCGGCTCTTTTTTTGACAGCATCACCGCTTTCCCGTCACCTTGCCGGTGAAAGTTCAAGGGGGCGTGTCGGCAGCGTAGCGAAGGCGGGGCATGGGCGTGGCTACCAGATGGCCGGCTTTTGCGGATAATGGAAAAAAAAGTGGCGTTAAGCAGTATTTCGCCGGGTTTACTTGGTCCTTTTATTTTCATGACCAAGCCTCAAAAAGCCAGATGACCACCGGAGGGAATGGGGGATGACCTCCCCGTAGTCCCCCAGTGGTCACCAACCCCCTCCCACACTAAAAAAAAATACAAATCAAAACCTTTTTTTTACCGCCTGTATGCCAGCCTCAAATGTCATACCCAGCTCCCTGACAGCAGTATGTAGGTCCCTGGAGCAGTTTTTAATGGGTGCAGTGCACTTCAGGCAGGCAGACCCAGGTCCATCCCCCCTACCTGTTACACTTGTGGTGGTAAATGTTAAGCCCTCCAAACCCCCCCAAAACCCACTCTACCCACATGTAGGTGCCCCCCTTTACCCATAAGGGCTATGGTAATGGTGTAGAGTTGTGTGGAGTGGATTTGGGGGGGGGGGGAGCTCAGCACCCAAGGTAAGGGAGCTATGCACCTGGGAGCTTTTTTGGTATTTTAAAAAAAATTTTAGAAATGCCCCCTAGGGTGCCCGGTTGGTGTCCTTGCATGTGAGGGGGACCAGTGCACTACAAATGCTGGCTCCTCCCATGATCAAATGCCTTGCATTTCGCCGGGTTTGAGATGGCCGGCATTTTTTTCCATTATCGCTGAAAAACAAAACCGGCGATCCCAAACCCGCGAACTCTGCCATTTGGCCGGCCTAAACCGTATTATCGAAAAAAAAGATGGCTGGCCATCTTTTTCGATAATACGGTTCCGGCCAGCTATTGCACCGCCGCCAAAATACATCGCCGGCGATCTATTTCGCCGGCGACGTTCGATTATGCCCCCCCATGTTAGTCCACTTCTAAAGGTAATAAATAGAAATAAAACAAAACATAGAAAAGAAAATAAGATATCTTTTTTTATTGTACAATTTAGTACATTTTTTTATTAGCTATCAAAGATAACCTTTCTTCAGATTGTTTATTGTGTGCAGGTACTTTTACTGCCCCTAAGGGGCTCACAATCTAAGTTTTGTACCCGGCGCAATGGAGGGTTAAGTGACTTGTCCAGAGTCACATGAAGCCACAGTGGGAATGAACCCAGTTCCCCAGATTCTCAGCCCACTGTGATGACCATAAAGTTATTCCTCCACTTCTTTGCACCTTTCTCTCTCTCCATGATGCACTTGGCCTCTTGTTTGCCAGATAGTACTATGCAGATTCTGCTATTATTCCACTGTGTTTAGCTTCCCTCTCTTAGAGGGCTTTGCATTTTTTCAGTTTTGGCAAAGAACATGGGAAGAAAAGAGCATGGGATGCAATGCAGATGAACCCATCAAGATGCGCATTGTACTCCTGGTTTGAAATATTTTCTAGAGGAGGATTGCTGTCCAGTTTTATTTCTTTCTGACTGCTATAGAGTGGCTGCTTGAACACAGAACAGTTTTATCATTCACAAAAACTTGGAACAGTGTGTATTTTTTCCTTCCAGACAAATGACTACTTGTTAGTTCGTGCACATCCTTTGTGGGTGCTTGAATCTCGTCTTTATTTTTATTATTTTCAACAGATGCTGCACTTCAGTATAGCAACTTCTTTGTAGTAATGTAGCAGTAATCCTTGATGGGCTTTTCTTTAGTGTATATAAGACTTAAGTGGAAAAAATAGATTCTACTTAAAAAATATTTTTAATGTTTTTGTCTGCCAGAGACTGTAAGTTACATTTCTAGTAATGCCTGATTTCCCTCCCTTCTTCCACTCTAGCAGTCTTACAAAACTAAAGCGTCAACATTTTTTTTCTTCGAGCCAGTGTATCACAGTTTCCACCCCTTAAATATAGAAAGAGAAGATTGTTTGCTCAAGTAATTTGGGCAAATGCTGCAAAGAAAACATGTTACAACATCCATGCATGGTTAGAATTTTTTCAAAATTTGTTTTGGGGAATGTCATTAGAAACAAAAGATGCAATTACATCTGTGTCCTTAATCCAAAGGAAATTGGAAGTGTGCATTCAGAAACATAAATGCAGAAAGTGTATAGTATCATGCAGTTTTTTCATGTGTGTCTTTTTTTCATCGCCTGTGATAGCTTCCAGTTTATTTCCATTCACATAGAGCACTGGCCCTCACCCAGTGGAGGTTTCAGGATTTCCCAATAAATATGTATGAGTCTGTTTGCATACAATGGAAGCAGTATCTGCAAATAGATCTCATGCATATTCATTGGAAAATCCTAAACACCCAACTGGACCCCCCCCCCCCCCCCCCCCCCCCAATGTGCATCTTATTGTGTCTCTGTTCTGTTGCCCACAGAAAGAGCAGGTATAGGGTACACAGATACTTTGGAAAACTGCAAGGTCTGCACTTGCAGAGGAAACTACACAGGTGGTTTCCTTTTGAAAATTAGTTGGGAAGTGCACAGTGGAAAATTTCAGTTTGCTTCAGCATTTTCTCTGAATTTTGACTTATTTTTTTTTAGTTTCACACATTCATTAAATTTTAACACACACCGATTGATTTAATGTGCACTGATTAGTACGGTAACATGCATTTAGTTAACTAAATGCAAACTAAGAGGGCAATTATATAACTGGGCACCTCTAGGTACCCAGAGGTTGTGGGGAAAGAACCTATCCTATAAAGGATAGTAGGCACCCAGGTTCGACGTGCCCTGTGGCTGATATAAGTGTGAGAGCCTAAATGCAGCAAGTACCCACCTAACATACAGTACTTTGTACATTACGCACATATGTGATGCTTGTATTCTGCCCCCTTGCAAATATGCAGTAAGTAAGTTAAGCTGGTATTTGCAGAATAACACTTAGGCAACATGCTAGCATATATGTGTGTACATGCACAATACATGGATATATGCTAGTTCAAAGCACCAGTTTTATACAGTTGACCTCTATTGTATTTAAGGCACACTAGCAATCTGATTGCATGCTTAAGAATGTACATCCCTAAACATTTGCTATATATAGAAATGATTTATAGTAGTAGTAGTAGTATATGGTCTTTGGATAAAAGAGCTCATGTGTTCTTTACAGCAAGGTAGGTTATTGAAAATTGTCCCCATGAAGCTTGTGATACATGAGAATTGCTTTGCTTTGGTCTCAGGACCCTGATGTCCCTCTGTTAGCTATGTTTTTACCAGTTCCACTGCAGAAGTGATGTTTCTTGCCTCCTGATGAGTGGGAACTGTGGCTTGCACATACTGGCTGGAAAGATTGGGAGGGAGTATGGTGGTTTGTTGCCACTGCTTAGAGCAGAATCAGCTGCTTAGGGTGGGAGAAATAGAGCAGGATGGAAGAGGATGGGAGGAAAAAAAAGAAGTGGAAGGACAGGAGTGAGTGAGAAAGAGGAGGAGGATGTCACTTGTTGATATACATAAAAGTGTCAGAAATGACGTGGTGTATGTTCTGGTACTATCACCTATGCATAGGTGCTAGCAAGGTGAATTAAAAGTGAATTGGGAAGAAGGTTTTCGAAGGTGCCAGCAGGGCAGCTCTGCAAAATTCTTGCCATGGCAGTGCAGTTTAAATCTCATTGCAACTCCTTGTGACCTTGGGCAAGTCATTTAACCCTCCATAATCTCAGGTACAAAATCAAGATTGTGAACACTGAATGTAACTCGCCTTGAGCTACAACTGCAAAAAGGTATGAACTAAATCCAAAAACTCTTCTTGATCCCCTTCCCTTCTGGTGGTAGCCACTTGTGTCTAAAGAATACCTAAACCTTGTTAACCGTTTTGATGTAAATATACCAGAAAAAAACTGAGTGAATTCCTCCTCCAGTGCTTGTAATCCCAGGTTCAGTGAGAGAACCTTCAGATGACTGACACTGCTAATCAGTGAGATTTGGCATCTCTGATAGCGATCGACCAAGAGAAAACAAATTTTGCATTTTTATGCACACCCTGCTACAGTCCTATGTCAGACACCTAAAGTTCCCATTTTGTTTGTGCCCAAGAACTGTCATTTTACTGCTTACATAAGAACATAAGAATAGCCATACTGGGTCAGACCAATTGTCCATCTAGCCCAGTATCCTTTTTCCAACAGTGGCCAATCCAGGTCACAAGTACCTGGCAGAAACCCAAATAGTAGCAACATTCCATGCTACCAATCCTGGGGCAAGCAGTGGTTTCCCCCATGTCCATTTCAATAACAGACTATGGACTTTTCCTCTAGGAACTTGTCCAAACCTGTTTTTAAACCCAGGTACGCTAACCGCTGTTACCACAGCCTCCAGCAGAAAGTTCCAGAGCTTAACTATTCTTTGAGTGAAAAAATATTTCCTCCTATTTGTTTTAAAAGTATTTCCATGTAATTTCAATGACTGTCCCATGGTTGTACTTCTTGAAAATCGATTCACATTTACCCGTTCTACACCACTCAGGATTTTATAGACCTCAATCACATCCCCCCTCAGCCGAATGCAGTACTCAAGGTGAGGTCACACCATCGAATGATACAGAGGCATTATAATATTCTTGGTATTATTTTGCATCCCTTTCCTAATAATGCCTAGCATCCTGTTTGCTTTTTTGGCTGCACTGCACACCGGGCAGAAGTTTTCATCGAATTGTCTACGACACCTAGTACAGATCGTCGATCCTGCACAGTCAATGCCAACTGAAAGCCATGTCTTTTTTACAAATACAGATACACCCTAATCCACTATAGAATAAGTAATCATAAACTTTCTATTTAGACAGAAATTAAACTGAACCCCCAAGATGCCGGGCTCTGCATACAATGCAACACCACAGAAACAGAAAATGTCCCCTAGTACTGTGCAAAATATAAAGACAGCAGATGTAAATGTGAAAAAAACTAACAAATACCAATCACCACTTTACAAATTAACAAATAGAAATAAAACAAATATAGAAAATAAAATACCATTTTATTGGACTAATACATTTAGCTTTCAGAGGCCAAAACCTCTGTCCTCAGGTCAATACAGTATAGTCAATACAGTATCCTATCCTGACCTGAGGAAGGGGGTTTTGTTCTCCGAAAGTTAGTCAAAATGTATTAAAATCAGTCCAATAAAAAGATTACCTTATTTACATGTTCTATTTATAAACATTTATTAACATCTACAATACTACTTTTCCTAAAGCAAAAAATAAAAATATATATTTTATTTACAGTTTGTTGTCTCTGGTTTCTGCTTTCCTCATCTTCTTTTCACCGTCTTCCTTCCATCCAGCATCTGTCTTCGCTCTCTCTCTGCCTTCCAGTGTCTGCCCTCTCTGCCGTCCCTTCCATCCACTGTCTGCCCTTTCTCTCTGCCCCTTCAATCCACCATTTGCCCTCCCTCTCCCATCCATCCAGGGTCTGCCCTCCCTCTCGCTGCCCCATCTTTTCGGCCCCCAGTTCCAGCCCCAGCCCACATCTCCCACCTGCCCCTCCTTTTCAGCCCCCAGTTTCAGCCCCACTATCCCACCAGTCCCCAGTTTCAGCCCCAGCCACTTCTCCCTGTCCCCTTTTCAGCCCCCAGTCTGCAGTTTCAGCCCCTGCCCTTTTTCAGTCCCCAGTTCCAGTACTAGACCCCTTATCCCACCTACCCTCCTTTTCAGCCCCAGTTCCAGGCCCCGTCATCCACATGCCTTGCATTAGGGCCCCCCTTGTCAACCCCAGACCAATTCTCCCTTCTGCCCCCTTTTCAAACCCCAGTTCCAGGCCCCTTCTCCCATCTGAGCCCCCCTCCCCGACCCAGTCCCCACCTGCCTACCAGCTCCGTCGATGGACAGACGACCCTCTTCTTCTGCCACCCGGCACCCAGCCTTTAAAAAAAACAATCGGTGAAGCGCCTCGCATCTGCTCTGCTCTAGTCTGCGCTGCTGTAAAGCAAGCAAATCGCTTCATTGCGTCGACCCTTCCTTCACTTTGTCCCGCCCTCATGGAAATAGGAAGTTACCTCAAAGGACGGGGCACAGTGAAGGAAGGGCCGACGCGATGAGGCAATTTGCTTGTGTTACAGCCGAGCAGACGATAGGCGCTTCACCGGGGGTTTTTTTGTTTTTTTTTAAGCCTGGGTCAGGTGCCCGGGTGGCAGGAGAAGAGGGATCGTCTGTCCGTCGACGGAACTGGTAGGCAGGTGGGGACTGTGGCGCCAGCGGAGCACCCCTCCATCTGCTGACACCCGGGGCAGGGTGGACCGCCCTACCCTTTGTACGAGGATGTTGGCTGGGCGGGCCTGGAGGGAAAGTGGCTGGGCCTGGGCCCGTCCAGGCCCACCTGTGGCTAAGCCCCTGCTGTAGCTAGTGTATACAGTGGTGGAAATAAGTATTTGATCCCTTGCTGATTTTGTAAGTTTGCCCACAGACAAAGACATGAGCAGCCCATAATTGAAGGGTAGGTTATTGGTAACAGTGAGAGATAGCACATCACAAATTAAATCCAGAAAATCACATTGTGGAAAGTATATGAATTTATTTGCATTCTGCAGAGGGAAATAAGTATTTGATCCCCCACCAACCAGTAAGAGATCTGGCCCCTACAGACCAGGTAGATGCTCCAAATCAACTCGTTACCTGCATGACAGACAGCTGTCGGCAATGGTCACCTGTATGAAAGACACTCAGTGAATCAGTCAGACTCTAACCTCTACAAAATGGCCAAGAGCAAGGAGCTGTCTAAGGATGTCAGGGACAAGATCATACACCTGCACAAGGCTGGAATGGGCTACAAAACCATCAGTAAGACGCTGGGCGAGAAGGAGACAACTGTTGGTGCCATAGTAAGAAAATGGAAGAAGTACAAAATGACTGTCAATCGACAAAGATCTGGGGCTCCACGCAAAATCTCACCTCGTGGGGTATCCTTGATCATGAGGAAGGTTAGAAATCAGCCTACAACTACAAGGGGGGAACTTGTCAATGATCTCAAGGCAGCTGGGACCACTGTCACCACGAAAACCATTGGTAACACATTACGACATAACGGATTGCAATCCTGCAGTGCCCGCAAGGTCCCCCTGCTCCGGAAGGCACATGTGACGGCCCGTCTGAAGTTTGCCAGTGAACACCTGGATGATGCCGAGAGTGATTGGGAGAAGGTGCTGTGGTCAGATGAGACAAAAATTGAGCTCTTTGGCATGAACTCAACTCGCCGTGTTTGGAGGAAGAGAAATGCTGCCTATGACCCAAAGAACACCGTCCCCACTGTCAAGCATGGAGGTGGAAATGTTATGTTTTGGGGGTGTTTCTCTGCTAAGGGCACAGGACTACTTCACCGCATCAATGGGAGAATGGATGGGGCCATGTACCGTACAATTCTGAGTGACAACCTCCTTCCCTCCGCCAGGGCCTTAAAAATGGGTCGTGGCTGGGTCTTCCAGCACGACAATGACCCAAAACATACAGCCAAGGCAACAAAGGAGTGGCTCAGGAAGAAGCACATTAGGGTCATGGAGTGGCCTAGCCAGTCACCAGACCTTAATCCCATTGAAAACTTATGGAGGGAGCTGAAGCTGCGAGTTGCCAAGCGACAGCCCAGAACTCTTAATGATTTAGAGATGATCTGCAAAGAGGAGTGGACCAAAATTCCTCCTGACATGTGTGCAAACCTCATCATCAACTACAGAAGACGTCTGACCGCTATGCTTGCCAACAAGGGTTTTGCCACCAAGTATTAGGTCTTGTTTGCCAGAGGGATTAAATACTTATTTCCCTCTGCAGAATGCAAATAAATTCATATACTTTCCACAATGTGATTTTCCGGATTTAATTTGTGATGTGCTATCTCTCACTGTTACCAATAACCTACCCTTCAATTATGGGCTGCTCATGTCTTTGTCAGTGGGCAAACTTACAAAATCAGCAAGGGATCAAATACTTATTTCCACCACTGTACATAGCCACTTACGCTTTAAAAAAATGCTTACATTCCATAGAACTGAAACATTATGAGGTGTTAACTTTACACCCACCTAAAATATATAGCTACACAGTTCTGCACTGTAACTGCTGTCCTCCTTAGCTCCTCAGTCTTTGTATCCTACAAAGCATACCGTAATTAAGAACATATGCAGAGGTTTATATGGCTTCCTCTGTTACTCAGAAAATGTTGGTTGACTCACTCAGTTGAGTTTATTCCCTGATGGGTATAAAGGCATCTTCTGGAAAGAAATGTGAACCCATTTAACCCATTGTCTTCTGAGCAGAGGACACTAGGGTTAATGGTGATACAAGAAAGCATTAGAAATTCCAGAAATTCCCAGGTGTGCAAGGGGAGAGACATGTGATCGATCCCTTGGTCTGTAATTTCCTTCCATCCTCCTTTGACCCTATGTTGATAGAGGTTGTGGTCAGTTTTATGTTGGAGCTGTTTCTGGACGGTTAAATAGCTTTGAATACCGACCCCTTTGTCTTTTAGCAGGTGATACTGAGAGCTCCTAGAAGTGCTGCCATGATAGGTAGAGCTGGAAAAAAAATGAACTATCTAAGGCACCTTGAGATGCGGCAACTAAGATTTAATGCAAAACAAGTGCAGATATGAATTTGGGGTGTAGTAATCCAAAACAGCAGTATATAATCAGAGGGGTAAGAGTAGAGGGGTGGGATATATTGATGGGTATGAAACAGAGGAGAAATCTCTAGGTGATCATATCCAGTGATGACTTTCTTCACAGGGCCACCAGCAGCCTCCATGTGCCTTTCCAGTTGCAGAGCAGAAAGGAAGAAATTTGCTGCACCGATCATAACCAACGAGCTTGAAGTAGTTTAGAAAACCAGCAGCGAGAACATAGGAAATAGGGGTGGTGATAGTACTTAAGTACAAATCAATGGAGATCTCGAGTCTTGGGGCTGGTTCTGGAGTCCATATGTCCAAAAAAATAGAAAGAGAGTAAACAGAAGTAGTCCAGACAAGGACTTCCATGATGCTTCATTATCTATTTATTCAATGAGCCCTATGAAATGAGACTCAAGGAACTAAGTATGTGTACCCTGGGGGGACAGGGTTTGGGAATTATGATTCCAAGTTGTCTTTAAAGGTATGAGTGATTCACAAGAAGCAATCTTTTTTTTTTTTTTTTTTAAATTTAAAATAAAGTTGTAAAGGAAAGGGGATGGTGCGTGATACACCGCCTTTCTGTGGTTACAATACAAGCAGTTTCCATTTTATATACAGGTACTTATTTTGTACCTGTGGCCCAGAGTCACAAGGAGGAGTGGCCTAGTGGTTAGGGTGGTGGACTTTGGTCCTGAGGAACTGAGTTCGATTCCCACTTCAGGCACAGGCAGCTCCTTGTGACTCTGGGCAAGTCACTTAACCCTCCATTGCCCCAGGTACAAATAAGTACCTGTATACAATATGTAAACCGCATTGAGCCTGCCATGAGTGGGAAAGCGCGGGGTACAAATGTAACAAAAAAAAAAGGAGCTGCAGTGGGAATCAAACCCAGTTTCACAGGTTTTCAGGCTGCTGCACTAACCACTATTCAGAAAACGGATGGTGAGTGCATAGAATGGCTTTGATCTGCATATTTATTATAGTATATTATTCTATGAGGGCAGAAGAGTAGCCTTCGCTGGGAACCAGAGGGTCTAGGTTCAAATTTCACAGCAGCTCTCTGTGGCCTTGGGGAAGTCACGTAACCCTTGGGATGGCAAGGGGTGGCACTGGCAATCTCACCCCATTTAAGACCTGCAGGGAAACTTACATCTGTGGCAGCATCCATAAGCTATTGACAGAGAGAGATTATTCTATGACATGCTACTGGAGTGGAGGAGTGAACAGAGGAACGTGAACCAGGGAAGCATGGATTCAAATCGCATGGATGCTCCTTGTGATCTTGGGTTAGCCACATTTACACACTAACACCAGTTACAGAGGTAAATATTCAGAATAAAGGCATAAATAGCCAAGTTCCATCTAAACACTATTCTGTATATGTATTCCTGGAGCTTAGATACACACACTCAAGCTATATGGCTGGCATAAGTACTTGTGCCTAATATAGGGACACATTTTTGCTACTATGCTAGTATTTTGCTACTGTGTTAGTGTTTCATGTATGTGGCACACGAACACTAACATTCACAGCTGAAAAAATCATGCCTAAATATTTGTTTAACTATAAGGTTAATATGAATTTGCCTGTCCCGTGTCAAAAAACTGTATGCAACACATCAGGCCCAGATTTCTTACTTATATACAACAAAACATATATATTCAGATTCTGGTGCCACCTCAGTAACAGCAACACAGAATCCCTCCAGTGCCAAGTACTATGAAGCAACACAAAAATCTGCACATATGCTACTCAGAAACTATATAGCAAACAGAACCTATGGACAGCAGACCTGCAACATTTTCAGTTGGGGCTGGAGACAGCAGTTATTATTGGGGGTAGTGGAGAAGCAGAAATAGGGACTAGTTACGGGGATTTTAAGAACCTGACTCTCAAGAATAGTGGTCTCCCCAGCTTTCAGGCACTGTGGTTGTAAAGGAAACATAGGCTTGCTGTGTACACCTTTTTTTTTTTTTTTTTGTGACACACCTCTCCACCTCTTGGTGTCCCAACAGACTGGTTGAGAACCACTGCTTTATAGAATGGATGCCTGGTAGGATCCTAGTTACAGAATTACCCCCCTACCTCTCCATTGCCTTAGATACAAACTTAGGATCTCTTTTACAAAGCCATGCTAGTGATTCTTGCACGGCAAGTGAGAGGAAGCCCATTCAATTAAAAGAGCCATTAGGTTGTAAGCAGTCCAGGGAAATATCTACTGTACCTGAATGCAAACCCCTTGGGCTACTGCTGAAGAGATATGAGCTAAATCCAAATGCAAGTAAAATTAGTCAGCAAGAAATGTTTTGGTAAGGTGTACCCCTCCACCACTCATTGAAGCCAGAAAAAAGGCAATATAATTTGTCAAGCTAGATCTGAAGATGTGCTGAACTTGTACTGTGTTTATTCTGCATAGAACCTCCTACCTTTCCTGTGTTTGCCTTGTTTGTAGGAGTTGGGCATTACAATTCCTGCTATGTGAAGAATTTGGATGGAGTTCAGTGAACAAGATTGACTTTAGATTTGTTTATCTGTGGTATTTATTTACAACCATTTTAAACGGTGATTACTTTGGAATTAATTTTAAAGGCAGGGTCTGCCTTCATTTATTTTGTTTATTTATTTTTTTTTTAATTACTATCAATGAAATGTAATAATTCCTTGAAATCTCTGCTGTTTTTTTCTGGAGGTTTAAGTAAACATCTGTCCACTTTGGATACCTATTACTGTTCTTTAATCTTAGCTGTTCAGCCTCAGAAATCCAGCAAAGTATATAAACTCATAAGGCAGTGCCAGGGTAAGTGGTACATATGGCGCCTTAAGTCATGCGTACTAATTTGGTCACATGGCAATTTGCGCACACAACTTAATTGACTAAAAAACCAATCAATGCCAATAATTGACACTGAAAAACAAATTAACGGCACTAATTGGCTTTAATTAGAATTTATGCGCTCAACTTTCTAGGCATATTCTACAACGTGGTACGTGTAAATTCTAATGCATGCAGTTAAAAATGCACTATGCACTATTATTGAATACACCTGATCTGCACCTAACTTAGGTGCAGGTATTTAGGACTGGTTTTAGGTGGCCTAAATGGGTGCACCTAAATTTTAGTTGCAGGAATGGCGCGTATGCGTAGTTTATAGAATTATTCTAAGCTCGTGATTTTTCGGCACCAATTTTAAGGTGACATTTATAGACTTTGGCCCTAAACATCTAATTCTTTTACATCAGAGGTAATTTATTGGTGTTCATTGATTAACACCTAAATCAGAACCTCTAATTAACATCAAGGACATCTGTTGAATGACTTGGAAGATGAGTGGGGAAAGCCAGACCTCAATTTTTGGGTGGGCCTGGGGGTGGACTGGCTGGGCATGACCCACATATTTCCTCTCTGTCCATCCCCCTCCCATAAAGATAAATACCTTGGCTGGCGGAGATCTCTGGGCCCTGCCAGCTGAAGAATCTTCTGGAGGCCCCCAAGGCTTGAGAAGTCTCCTCCCTGCGCCAGTCACCAGCGTGGCGGGAAGCAGTGTTGGCTGCGTTCCTGCCTGCCTTTTAAAATAATTCGTCTCCCCAGGCTCCGCTGCATTTACTTCTTCGCCCGTTGCAAAGCGCTGCCGTTCGCACAGGCAGCTCCGCGACAGCAGCAAGATGTTGGATGGGCGGGCCTGGAGGGAAAGTGGCTGGGCCTGGGCCCATCCAGGCCCGCCCCTGGCTCAATGTCTCCACTAATTTGGTCTGAGCATGTCTTCCCACTTTTTGATAGGATGCGTTCATTAGATAAGTCTAAAACTTGGAGAAGGGGTGAAATTGACATTCATCTTTTCATAGACAAGAGTTGATAGGTTTAGTGCACCTGACCCTAAGACTACTAACGAGCCAACAATGTGGCTTTTAAACTGGTTGTAGCCGATTTAGCGAGCAAGGAGTACAATGAGACATGCACAATAGCGTTCTGCAAGCTCTTTTCCTGTCACGGTAGCAGCTAACAAAAACGGAATGCAAAGTTATTATAATGAGTTAATTACTATACAAATGTGCATGCAAAATGGTGACAGCTGTTTTCCGAAAGATGCACTAAAGCAGCCCCTACCTTTACTGTGGAAAATTTAATGGGAGATCTGGAGCTGTCAGTCCCGATAGTTGTTCTTCATAGCAAGTATTCCACAGCTGCCTTCTCTGTCACTCCTGCAAGAGGAGAAGGAACCGCGGGGAGAAACAGCCCTGCCTACCCTTCACCAGTCAAGAAAACAAAAACACCCTTTCAAACAGCAAACCAAACTGCAGGCGCTAGGCTAGACTGGGCTAGGCAGGGGAAGAATGCAAGGTCCTGCTTTAAAGGGCCAACATCAGCACTTAAAAGCTGCTCCAGTATTTGGTATCTGCACCCCCCCCCCCCCCCAACTTCTACAGGCAGAAAGCTGCTCCATTCAGGATCTGCAACCCCCCCCCTCCCCTATCTTCTACAGGCAGGAGACTGGAAGGCACCCATACACCCATATAGCAGGCTCCCGGCATCAGCAACATGACTGCGGAAGTTTAAAAAAAAAAAAAAAACTACCCCAGCTGTCATACACTCAACTTGTCTGCATGTAGGGAAGCCGTTTGTAGCATGTGCATCTGGCAGAGTGACTTCCTTCCCATTACATGCAAATGAGCTGATTGCAAAAGGAGTGACCAGCTCATTTGCATACAGTTTGCTTAGGGAATCCCTCTGTATTTCCTAATCGGTGATTTTTTACTGAGGTGGAAATACAGAGCGATTCTTTGGGGAACCTTTGTGCACCTGCCTCTTAGTGATCAGTCATTGGAGGAAGTAGAGATTACAGTCTGCAGCTGGGACCAAGCTATTCTTAAAATATTAGATGCTATTGCTCAATATATATTTATTGCAAAGAGGAAAACATATGATCCTTGTTGTTTGGACTGTCTTCGGAAATGAAAGCAAGTGTGTCATAATTTAGAGAGGTTACACTTAGAATCCAGGACGTAAATAGGCAGCAGTGGAGAATTTGCATTACGAAGTATAAGATAAAAATTGTTACAGCTGAAAAAGGATCATTCCTTAATATCCTGTTAAACTACTCCAGACTGGTGGGGTATCCTCTTCCCAGCAGATGGAGGCAGAGAAGATTCTAATCACATTGCCAATATAACAAATGGTGCAGCCAGGATCCTTTAGAATTTCTCTGCCTCCAGCAAATGGTGGAGGTCAAACTGGTACAGCAGACTTTTGTGGTAACAGGCCTGACCCCTCTGGTTGCACGCTGCAGTTTGTGTCCAGTGCTTGAGGCTGGCCAATGTAGACTCCTAGGAGTCGGATTATGATGCTTCTCCTAGTTGAGCCCAAAGAAGTTCACTGCCCTTCCTTAGACCAAAGTAGCCTTGGTCCAAGGGTTTTGCTCAGCGAAGCTATCTGGCATAGGTTCCTACAGTGCCTTGTCATAGGAGCTACCTCCTCTCGCCTTTCCTCCTTCAGAATTAAAATAATAAGAATTTAGAACTGGAGAATTCCCCAGCCCTCATGCAACTTTAAGAGGAGAGCAATTTGAAGCAGTGGTTAGTTTTAGAGCCTTTTTTTTTCTTACTGTAACTTGTTTCAGTGGGCAGACACAGTGGGGTTTGTAGAAGCCGGTAGCCCCAGATGTAATGCAGGAGCTTCAAGAGAGTTTTATGGACTTGAGGACTACCACAGAGTCATCCTGGCCTGAGCCACAGCATTCAGGGGAGGCCTCCATTCCCACTCTGGTACTTCAATTTTCGGTGGGAACAGCAGCCATTATGTCAGTGGACCATGATTCTGAGAAGGATCATGTTCCACTCCTTTACGGATCAGGAACTACTCCTTAGTCCTATAGGAGATGCCCAAGGGAGGCCACAGTTGTTCTAGGGCCTTAATTTTGTCAGGCAGTCTGAGTTCCTTAAACAGGCTCTTTCTGGGCTCCAGCTGCCTGCCCTGTATAGGACATCTAAATCTTGTGTCTTAGGGTTTGATTTGAGCCCTGGATCATTTTGAGGACCCTTCTGATCATAGTAGGCATCCCAGATTCTCTGATTGGGCATCCGGACATCAATCAGCACTAATCAGCACGAGTGGAGGAGTGGACTTGTGGTTAGTGGACTGGTCTTGCAATCCAGAGGTGGCTGGTTCAAATCCCACTGCTGCTCCTTGTGATCTTGGACAAGTCACTTAACCCTCCATTGCCTCAGGTGCAAAGTTAGATTGTGAGCCCTCCTGGGACAGAGAAATATCCAATGTACCTGAATGTAACTCACCTTGAGCTACTTCTGAAAAGGTGTGAGCAAAGTCCAAATAAATAAATAAATAAATAATCCAACCCTTGTCCTCTACAGAAAGACTCCAGATGATGATGACCTTACTCCAGGGGACTCCTTATCAGAGTCTGGAGAACTGTCCCCAGAGGAAGGGGACAATTCCCTAATGGTTCTTCTGTTTCACCAGAAGTTAGAATCACTTATTGACCAAATTGTCTTCCCTTTATATCTTCATTTTTTTTTTTCAGGAGCAGACTTCTTATGGTGATCCTTTTGTGGAGGATCTGAGAAAATCTATTAAGGCCTTTCTGCTTCACAGAGCGTTGTCGCAGATGATCTTTGCAAAATGGGAAATCCCAGATTTGGTCTTCAGGGGTTGCAGATTTATCTATAATTTGTACCTATTTCCCTGGGTGGATCTGGACTGGCTTTTTCATGTCCCAAAAGTGTGGATGCCTTAGTGATGGGGATGACGAAAAGAACCACAATTCCAGTTGAAGGAATTTCTTCTCTTAGAGAAGCTCATGACAAAAAGGTAGAGCTTCTCCTTAAACAGGCCTTTAGTTTCTTGGCCCTTGGGATGCAGGTGGTGGTCTGTGGAGGTTATGTAGCTTGGGCAGTGGTACGCTTTGATTTGCATTTCCTCCAGGTTAGTTGCCTCAGTAGTTACCCATCGGTGGTTATGGTTGTGTAATTGTTTCAGGGGCATCTGCTTCTTTGGCAGGGCCATTTTGAAGGGACCTTTGTCTTTCTCCCACCCAGAGAGATAAGCTTTGGTACATCCCACTAGTCTGGTCTGATCTAGAAGGTTGATAAGAAAGGTGAAATTGTACTCTTACCTGATAATTTCCTTTCCTTGAATCCTGCTAGATCAGTTCAGGATCCATCCTTACATTCTTTGTCTGCTACCAGTTTGTAAAGAGTTTCACTTCTGTAGAGGTGTCTCAGAAGGTATTTGAGGTTTTTTCTCAAGTATTTTATCTGTTTCTACTATTATTTATAGCTTTGCATTTGTCTTATACTCCTGTTAAAACAAATAGAGGAAATATTTTTTCACTCAACGAATAGTTAAGCTCTGGAACTCTTTGCCATAGGATGTATTAACAGCAGTTAGCATATCTGGGTTTAAAAAAAGGTTTGGAGAAGTTCCTGGAAGAAAAGTTCATAGTCTGCTATTGAGACAGACATGGGGAAGCTACTGCTTGCCCTGAGATTGGTAGCATGAAATGTTGCCACGTTTTGGGTTTCTCCCAGGTGCTTGTGACCTGGCTTGGCCACAGTTGGAAACAGGATACTGGGCTAGATGGACCATTGGTCTGACCCAGTATGGCTTATGTTCTTTGACATTAGCATGCTGATAGGATCCTGGCTGCACTACCTGTTATACCAGTAATGTCATTAGAATATTCAGGGGTTATTTTTCCTCTACCTCCATCTGTTGATAGGGGGACATAACGCACTAGTCTAGACTGGCTATCAGGTTTTAAGAAGAGGAAAATTCAGTTGAGTAAATTTTTTCTTCCACCAACCAGATTTAGCAGAAAAGTATTTTCTAAGATTTGTTAACAGCTCATTGATGCTTCAGAGGTTGTCCCCGATCAATCAGTAAACATTTCAGGTGCAAGATATCTGACTTCTTATTTATAGCACAAAGTGGAGGCCTTGAGCAACTCATTAAGTAATTACCAAAAAGTAGAAGTGAGTCATGTTTTGTCTTATATCCCTTCTGATGTTGATGTAGCAAAACTCCGTTGAGTGTTGTAGGATATTGTGCTTGGATAATGTCCCTGCCTGTCTCTGTACAGGAGGTTATTTAGAATCTTGTAAGGTTCAGCAAGGGAAACTGTGTTTAAATCCTTGTTCAGCAGAGTATAATCTATGGCTGACTGATTTTGTTGATGTAACTGTGAAAGAAGGTAGTTTTCGCTCTAACCTTTGCGACATTTCTTGTACACCAATCTTGAAAAATCTTTGTACGGTTGTGAAGAGTAATAGTAGTTGTCATCCCATAGTCTGTAGGCTAGATGAGTGTCTGCAGTTTCTAGATAATTGGCTTCTGGCAGACAGCACATCTCCTAGGACATCATGCTTGGTCAGCAGAGGGATGCCTTGGTACTCTTAGAAAAGTGTTGCCACCTACCATTACTTCTTAGGTATAGTAGTTTCTTACCCTCATAGGCGTAGACTGGGGGGGGGGCAATGCCCCCCCAAACGACGACGAGGTGCCGCCGCGCCATTAGTTTAAAAAAAAAAACACATGCAGGCACGCGCTCCTCTCCATCCGCTTGGCTTCCCTGCCCTCTCTATCTGCGTCCCGCCTTCCTCTGACGTCAGAGGAAGGCGGGACGCAGACAGAGAGGGCAGGGAAGCCAAGCGGATGGAGAGGAGCGTGTCTGTCTACCCCTCTCTCTTCCTCCCTCCCTCCGGCGCAGGCAGCAGTCTTTTTCAGCGTTCCTGGCAGCGGTAGCGATGTACACGCTGCCTTCGGCTCTGCCCCAAAGCCTTCTCTTCAAGTTCCTGTTCCCGCATAGGTGGGAACAGGAACTTGAAGAGAAGGCTTCCGGGGCAGACCGAAGGCAGCGTGTACATCGCTACCGCTGCCAGGAACGCTGAAAAAGCTGAAGACTGTTGCCTGCGCCGGAGGGAGGGAGGAAGAGAGGGGGTAAACGGAGTCACGATCTTGGACCTCGCGGGGGGGGGGCAGTAGAAGGAAGATGGATGGAACTGGGAGGGGTGGGGAGCAGAGGGAAGAAGCAAGAGATGGATGGGACTGGGAGGGGTGGGGAGCAGAGGGATGGACCAGGAGATGGATGGGATTGGGAGAGGTCAGGCACAGCAGAGGGAAGGAGCAGAAGATGGATGGGACGGTGGGATGGTGAGCAGAGGGAAGGAACAGAAGATGGATGGGACTGGGAGGGGTGGGGAGCAGAGGGAAGGAGCAAGAGATGGTTGGGACTGGGAGGGGTGGGGAGCAGAGGGAAGGAGCAAGAGATGGATGGGACTGGGAGGGGTGGGGAGCAGAGGGATGGACCAGGAGATGGATGGAATTGGGAGAGGTCAGGCACAGCAGAGGGAAGGAGCAGAAGATGGATGGGACGGAGAGATGGTGAGCAGAGGGAAGGAACAGAAGATGGATGGGACTGGGAGGGGTGGGGAGCAGAGGGAAGGAGCAAGAGATGGATGGGACTGGGAGGGGTGGGGAGCAGAGGGAAGGAGCAAGAGATGGATGGGACTGGGAGGGTGGGGAGCAGAGGGGAGGAGCAAGAGATGGATGGGACTGGGAGGGGTGGGGAGCAGAGGGAAGCCTACTGGAAAGAAGACACTGCATAAAACAGAAGACACTGGGACCAAAGCGAATAGAAAAACTAAATGATCAGACAACAAAGGTAGATAAAAGTATTTTATTCGTAATTTATTAATTAAAATGTGTCAGCTTTTTGAAATGTGCATCTGTGATATTTTGCCTGTAAATTTCAATTCCTTCCTCCATATTAGCATATCATTTGCATATGTATATATGCAAATGATATGCTAATATGCTCTGCCCATTCTTTGCCCCCCCCCCCCCCCCCCAAATGAAACAGTCAAACTACGCCTATGCTTACCCTGCAGCTTTGGGGTTTGCAAGTTTCAGTTCTTCCTCTTCCTGACATGGTTTCACCTTTCCATTTCCAGTGCTGTATACTGTTCCTCAGTTCAAGTGAAGGTGGAATCAGTGTTACTGGATCTGGTGATCCTATATGCACTGTCACCTTGCAGTTCATTTCATCTTCCCCTCTGTTGCAGGTTTTAGATGCCTCAAGATGTGCTTGAGCTCAGTGTATTGGGGCGATAGTGAGAAACATTCAGCATTGTGTGGTATAAATGATACTAGGTGAAATACTGTAGCCATGTATGTGCTCATACATCAATCATTTGCTATCCAGATAGTGGTCTCAAAATACGGTACCAGTCACTGATGAATCCAGAGCTTTATCGCCGGCTGCTATCCAGATAGTGGTGCCAAATGTTTAGATTTAATTCAGCTGCGGCAGCCAGCATTTTAAAAAAAACAACCGCCCTGGCCAGGGGTGTGCTGGTAAATTTTTAACAACGGACTCTCTCTCCGGGCATAGCCGGCCCTGAAATTAGGGGGGAGGGAGGAATACATGCCTCTCTCCCCCCTCCCTTGTGCGGGCACGCTAGGCATACCTTTGCCAAGCCCCACCAGCCAATAAATGGACTGCCACCATTCTCTGCTGCTTGTTTCTGGCTCTGAGCAGCATGATGGAACCTTCTTGGGCTTGCATGAAAAGTCCCAGCCTGATGCTCAGAGTCAGAAACAAGGAGCAGGGAGCAGCAGCAGTCTATTTACTTAGCTGGTGGGGCCAGCATCACTGCCAGCAAAGTAAAAGAGAATTCAAGAGGGAGCCCAAGCCCACATTTTGGGAGTCAGTTGTTAAAGTAGCCATGGGGAGGCCTACTTTAACAACCGGCTCCCAAAATTCTTAAAAACTTAACAGACGGCTCTCGCGAGCCCATGAGAGCCCGCTCCAGCACACCACTGGCCCTGGCTGAATGTTGAGCTTTATTTTTGCATAGGCAAATACTATCCTGATCTGAGGATGGAGGGTTTAGCTTCCAAAAAGTAGACCAGGGGTTGAGAACCAAAAAAGCGAGGGTTTAAATCTCACTGATGCTGTTTGTGATATTGGGCAGGTCACTTAACCCTCTGTTTCCTCAGGTGCAAACTTGTGGGCCCATTTACTAAAGTATTATTACTTTCAATTCTGGTTGCCATATCTGAAAAAAATATATAGCAGAATTAGAAAAGGTTCACAGAAGGGCAACCAAAATGATTAAGAGGATGGAACTCCTTTCATATGAGGAAAAGCTTAAGAGGTTAGGACTCGTCAACTTGGAAAAAAGATGGCTGAGGGGGAATATGATAGAGGCCTACAAAACCTGAATGGAGTAGAATGGGTAAATGTAAATCAATTCTTTCAAAAAATATAAAAACTAGGGGCAACTTCATGAAGTTACATGGAAATACTTGAAAACAAATAAGCAAAAATATTTTTTTCACTCAACAAATAGTTAAGCTCTGGAACTCATTACCAGACGATATAGTAACAGCAGTTAGTGTATCTGGATTTAAAAAGGGTTTAGACAACTTCCTGGAGGAAAAAAAATGTATGAATTGCTATTATGATACACATGAGGAAAGCCACTGCTTTATCCCTGGAATTTGTAATATAGAAGCCTGCTACTCTTTGGGTTTCTGCCAGGTACTTGTGACCTGGATTGGCCACTGTTTGAAGCAGGATACTGGGCTAGATAGCCCATCGATCTGTATGACATGTTCTTATGTTCTAAGTGTGGTAGGTTTTTGCACATGTTAGGTTGTAAAAACTAGCACATAGTAATTGCGAAGGCTGTGTGGTAACTGTTGGGAGCGTATCCAGCATTCCATTTGCAGTTATGGCAGAGACGGGTTCCCTACTGCCCATTAATGTCCAGTGTGATTAGTGTGAACGCACCTAACATTACCTCTTGAGGTGCTATTAAATGCACCTGTACTAACTGTGTATTTGAAAGTGCACGCTAATTTCTGTGTACCAACTGCAATGTGTAGTCCACACCCAGTTTCCACCCATACCTGCCCTGTCACTGTTCCAACCTGCGCTAAGAGAGGTATTTTAACTGCAGTGGCTGATATTAGCTGTTAGCATGATCATGCGCTAACAGCACGCTTTATTAAAAGGGCTGCTAAAATTTTGAAGCCCTCCAGGTACAGGAAAATACCTACTGTATCTGAATGTGCTTTGAGTAACTACTGGGAAAAGTATGAGCTAAAAAAAAAAAAATCCCAATCCAAAACTGTATTAGTCCAGTAAAAAGGCATCACTTTAGATTCTTTTCTGTCTTGTTTTAATGTATTCTTTTTTATTTCTAGACAAATAATGGGCCATTTTCCAACTCCTTGATTAGCGAGTTAATGGTAAAGTGGCTTTTTGCAATCTTTAACTGTTCATTTGGGGAGCAGGTTTTAGAGGTACACGAAGATTGCTGACATTGGTTTTCAGGATATGCCTATCGTACCAGACTGGTTCATGTCTGGGCTGCTTTTGCATTTTTTTTGGCTTCAGTTTGCATAGCTCTACTGCATTTATAAATTGTAAACTTCAAAATGTTCATGGAAGAAATTAAGGGCTTCTTTTACAAAGCTGCACTACAGATTCCCTTGCAGCAAATGAATGGGCTTCCTCTCATTTGCCACAACAAAAAGGAGGTAAAAACCCTCACGAAACCATGAGATATGAGACAAAAAAGTGAGGAGAACGAATGAGGATACCAAAAAATGTATTTATTCATATAAAAAATGACCCGACACGGCCGTGTTTCGGCCCAAAGGCCTGCCTCAGGGGTCTTTTACAACCTAAACAAAACAATGGAACAAATAAAACATGACATTAAAAATAATTATATTGTATATGATAGAATGACACATAAACATCGAGAGCTTAATAGTACATCATAAATGAATATGAAATTGTATAAAAATGGAAATAAAAAACATATATGCCAACACCATAATCTGAAGACTTAGCTTAAATATGAAAAATTATTTGAAAAGTATGTGAAAATTATTTAAAAAATATATATATTAACAAATATAGATTGTTAAAACGCATGGAATATGCAATGCATGATACATAAATATGTATTGGAAAACAATAAACATTATCTATGTATTCATATTAGGACCAAAGAATAAGAAAATATATGTATGATATATATGTATAACTAAAAAATAAAAAATGTGAGCATATACATTCGTAAAAAATTACCATATAACAGAATGTGAACCATGAAAATGAAGTATTAGGTAATAGATGAATGAAAACAAAAACCATATCATTATGTATACTTATCTCTGAAAAGCTTAATTGCCTGTATTGCTGATTACCACATCAATATGGTGACTTAGCCATACACAATTAAAAGTTGTACATGACTCATTTTATAAATAAGAATCTAATGAAATAATTATAAAATACCTCGGGTAGTATGATGTAAAACGTGCGCTGTGGGAAATGTGATGTAGCAGAACCCTCTTGGGTCTATATATATGATGATGAGAGTGAACATAAAAAAACAGAAAAAATTAAAAATAGCCAATAAGTTTGTGAAAAACCAGAAAACAAGATTGAAAATGTATTTAAAATATTGTGCAAAATCAATCATGTTAATAATCTCATTTAGAATGATTTTAAATGAAACAGTAAAAGGAAATATTGATTGTGATATTAATGAAACATGAAGATAATGCATTTATGATACTGCGGTATCGAACTAAACACTGAATGAATATGATTGAATAATTAATGCTACCAACTCTATACTGTAAACAAAAGAGGCCCTAAGATAGTTCTTGCAATGTCTTTAACCTTTCAGCCAGCTGATGACTGGGTTAACACTGATTTAATTTGTAGAGGCTTTCAAGTGTGTATGTTGGCAGGCCAAAGAGTATTTCCTTGGGGTGGTGATGGAGACAGTCCAAAGCTGCTGCTTTTGAATTGTAGTATCAAATGGACTTTAGCTCTGGCTTTTTATAGTCTTGTTTTCCGGACTGGTTTTTCTAAGTCTCTTAAAAGGTAATTTTGCAAAGTTGCCTGCTACAGAGTAGAACAGTGCTTGCCAAACGTTCTTCCACTGTAACCCCATTTTAGCAGCTGAAGATTCACTTTGATCTACATGGTAACAGTAGCAAATTATTAATCATACTTTCACTGTGTTACCTAAAGACTCAGTAAAATATAATGTGTAAATTTATATTTTTTAAGTAATATCTGATGCCTGGAACATAGTGGCTTGCAGGTTAGAGGTGGGGACTATGAGTAAAGGAGCATCAACAAGTGCGTAGTTAGGATCTGTGTGTGCAGATATATATAAAACGGAGGAAGGTGTGATTGGAAATCTCTTCCCATCCCTCCCCTCTCTGTCACTCTAATTGCCACAGGCTTATTCTCTGCCTCATAAGCAACAGGTTCAAACTTGCTCTCTTACTAACAGCCTCCTCCAAACTCAGTTACTCATTTCTTCTTCCCTCCCCCTCCCCACAATTTACTCACTTTCTCTCATTCTCCTCCAGACTCAACCACTTATCCATTCTTCCCCTTCATTATCCCCACATTCTCATCCCTTACAGGTTTATTCCCTCTCTCTTATGCACTGGGGCATATCCCCAGATTCATCCCTTCGCCAAGCACCACTGCAAGCTCATTCACCTCTTTCTCCCTCCAGACTCATCTACTTTCAGCCCCCTAGGCTCACTTTCCTTAGACTCACCCTATGTCTCTCTTCCTGCCAGGCTGACACCCTCTCCTCCTCTTACCCAAGCTCACCCCATCTCTTTTAACCCCAGAATTCTTTTCAGAGGTGTCCCGCTCTGCCTAATTAGAACAAGTTAGGAGTGCCTTAGTCCAGCCGGTAATTGTAGTGATCTTTGGGGTATATGTTGGGAGAAAGCAGTTCCAGAGTGGTGACATGATTGGCAGTGAGGGAAGGGATTGCAGAACTTGGGGGGTGGCATGATCAGATGTAAAAAGAGAGAGAACTGACCAGGGCTGACAATGGCAGTAATGATCACAGAAGGGGAAGAACTGGTTTGGGTTGGGAACACTGATTACTGGAAGAGAAATTTTGGCAGTGAGCGAAAATTAGCTGGTCGAGCCAGGAACACTGAAGCACCAGATGGCAAATACAAGACTAGCCCAAAGATTTCAAACACCTTAGGTGAACCTTCATCCATGCACCTCCCTCATTGGAGGCTTAAGGCCCATCCACCCTTAGATTGCCAGTATCTCTTTTCCCCAATCTCCCCCAGCTGGACAGCATCTCATCACCTCTTCCTTTCATCTACCCTGCATCCATCATCTCTTCCCCCCCCCCCCTTTCGCTCCCCACTTCCAAGCCACTGTCCTCCGCCTGCACTGGTCCTTAAAGAAGATTGAGCACTGTGAAGACCTTGTAAGTACAGGCCTGTACTGAAGCACTGCAGTTTACTACCCTGTTCTGACAGGAGGTCTGCCTTGGGGGGGGGGGGAAACAAGGCAGCGCTCCAATACGGGCCTGTGCTTATGGGCCTTCACAGCACTCACTCTTCCTTAACTTGAAGCCAGCATGGGAGAAAGTAGTAGGGGCAGCGGCAGGCTTGGCAGGGAGAAGAATCTCGCTGGAGCCATGCCACCGCCCCCAAACTCTACTACCCTAGGCAGACACCTAATCCATCTAGAGATAGGGTCTGCCTTGAGCAGAACAGTAAATGGCTTTGTGTTGTTTATATTATAGGCACATGCTAAAAAAGAAAGTGCAGGCTTGTTGTGTGCTGCTGCTGGCCACATGGTGCTGGCTGTATGTACATTTTTCTTTGCTGTGCAGACCTGCATGCGACCCAGGATGAAAATTTTGTAACTGCATTTGGGGTCGTGAGCCAAGGTTTGCAAACCTCTGGATTAGACTTAACAACAGATCCTAACAGAGTTCTGCCCGAATTTAACATAACTTCAAAACTCTTTCTCTGATCTTCAAGACCCTTACGGGAAATGGCCCAGAATATAAGGGTTTCTCTATGCACCTTAGAGGACTTGGCCTAATACAAGATTACTTATTCTTCAGGAATCGGGTGAAATCCTGGCTTGTTTTCCTCCCAAGTTTTTAATCTGTGAAGTGACTGATCACCCATTCACTGAAGCTCTGCATTTGTTGGCATGCCTTAAAATATGCAGATCCCGATATTCATAGTCACATAGTAGATGACTGCAGATAACAACATGTATGGTCCATCCAGTCTGCCCGAGAAGATAAACTCATTACATAAGGTATGAGGTGATACAACATATGTATACCTGATCTTGATTTGTCCATGATATTTTTAGGGCATAGACTGTAGAAGTCAGCCCAGCACTGTCCTTGTTCTAAAACTTCTGAAGTTGTTATCGAAGGCCTTGAAAAATCTCCACTCCAGCCCATCCAAATCTATCCAGCCACGATCAAGGTACAGACTGTAGAAGTCCGCCCAGTAGCGGCTGTGCTTCCCAATTACCAGTGTTACCACCTAGTCTTCGCTAAGCTTCTTTGGATTGAATACTTCTAAACAGGATTTCTACATGCTTATCCCACGCATTTTTGAATTCCAATATGGTTTTCATCTCCACCACCTACCACAGGAGGGCATTCCAAGTATCCACCACCGTCTCTGTGAAAAAATACTTCCTGACGTTTTTCCTGAGTCGGCCTCCCTTCAACCTCAATTCATGTCCTCTAGTTCTATCACCCTCCCATTTCTGGAAAAGGTTTGTTTGCAGATTAATACCTTTAAAATATTTGAACATCTGTATCATATCATTCCTATTTCTCCTTTCCTCCCGGGTTTACGTGTTCAGGTCATCAAGTCTGTCCTCGTACATCTTGCTACACAAACTACATACCATTTTTGTCATTTTTCTTTGAACTGCTTCCAGTCTTTTTACATCTTTAGCAAGATACAGCCTCCAAAACTGAACATAATACTCAAGTGGGGCCTCACTAACAACTTGTACAGGGGCATCAACACTTCCTTTTTCTACCGGTTATACAAGCCTAGCTTCCTTCTGCCCAAGGCCACTGCCTTGTCACATTGTTTCATCACCTTGACATCTTCAGACACCATCACCCCAAGGTCCCTCTCCTGATCCGAGCTTATCAGTCCCCTCTCCTATCTAGTAAGAGATATTTTTGAACCCCAAGTGCATTACTCTGCACTTCTTTGCATTCAATTTGAACTACCAGACACCTGACTATTCTTCCAACATTTGGAGATTCCTTTTCATGGTTTCTACACCCTCCAGGGTGTCTACTCTATTGGCTATCTTCATGTCATCCGCAAAAAGGCAAACATTTCCTTCTAACCCTCCAGCAATGTCTCTCACAAATATATTAAACAGAATCGGCCCACACCGACCCCTGAGGCACTCCACTGCTCACTTTTCCTTTCCTCTGAGCAGATTCCATTTACCACCACCCTCTTACCCATTGGTCAACCAGTTTCCAATCCAGTTCACCATTTTTGGTACTAAGTTCAGTCTTCTCAGCTTATTTGAGTCTTCTGTGAGGGACCGTATCAAAGGCTTTGCCGAAATCTAAGTAGATTACATCTAACACATGTCCTTTATCCAGTTCTTTGGTCACCCAGTCAAAGAAGTCAGTCAGATTCGTTTGGCAGGATTTTCTTTTCATAAAGTCGTGTTCCCTCAGATCCTGTAACACATTGGCTTCTAGAAAGTCAACTATCCTTTTCTTCAGCAGCGACTCCATTATTTTTCCTACCACCAACGTGGGGCATATCGGCCTGTAGTTTCCCCACTTCTTCCCTATTCCCACTCCAGTCCTGATGAACTTCTCCCATCTCTAAAGATCTATTAAATAAATCCTTAATTGGTCCCGCCTGGACTTCTCTGAGCTCCCTTGGTATCCTGGGATGTATCCCATCTGGCCCCATAGCTTTGTCCACTACCTGATTTTCAAGCTGCTTATAAACGCTTTCTTCCGTGAACGGCCTAATATCCACTTCGTTCCCAGATTTACTCTTGGCAGCCAACCACGGTCCTTCTCCAGGAGTTTCTTCCGTGACCACTGAAGAGAAGTATTTGTTTAGCTCATTCGCTTTATCCACACAGGAGCTACTCCATTCTAAATAAATCTTGCTCACTGGGTCATACCTGGATTTTCAGCAGCACTTAGCCAGATAGTGCAAGTAAAAGTTCAGTCTGTCTTGGCACTATGTGGGCAATGGCAGGGTGTTCTAGGGGTGGAGTCTAGGTGGAGCCATGAGTCTTTGGCATACAGAGAGTGGGCACAGGCCTATCCAAAACAAAAATTGAGCTTGGCAACAAACACACTGATGTTGGAATTTACCACCTTAAGTTCTATAGTTTTCAAATGAGGAAAAAAACACTCAGGTCCATCTATTCCTGGCTCAGGCCCACCCAAAAGCGATGACTCACTCCCCTCACTCTCTCTACACCAGCCCAGAATCTGCCCTTCCCCTGTGTACCTCACCCAAGTTAACGCTGGACCCACCCAAAATACCAGGTCTGGCAATGCCACTGCCTTGAGTTGCCCTGGTTAGCGGTGATATTCAGTCTACTAATTATAGAAATGGTAAGTAGTAGTAGTACTAACTAGGTAACTGTTTGGATAAAGTTTGGACAACAAAAAGACTCTCCTAACTTTATCTGGGTAGTTCTCTGGCTATCTGTTTGAATATCAGTAGTACCCACAGCACATAACAAGGTGATCAACTTTGTTTTCGACTGTGCTACTAGAGACCAATTTGAAACACCAACTACTCAATAATGCAAAATAGTACAGATTTATGCTGAAAGAGTAACCAATTAACTCTACCTGTATCACAACATTCTTTTAAATCTCTGTATAATTTATATTTTAATTAAAACTTTTCACTTCACAGAAGTAACACAAACTGTGATATAGCTATTTTCACCTTCCTCCTAATCTTGCAGACCTGTGGGTGCTTGCAAAACATATTTTACAAGAGAAGCTCCCTGTGGTGTTTTTCCCCCCTGCCATGCAGGAGTGGATCCCAACTTTTTGGACCCCTGGGCCAGCTAGCAAATAGGGCCTCTCCCTCCCACTTCCCAGTTGCAACTGCCAAGTATCCATCACACAAGGAAAACACAATATACAGGCGACTGGGCAAGTGTTTTAAATTTATACAAGTACTAGGAAAAAATGCCCGTTTCTGAGCGGAATGAAACGGGCGCTAGCAAGGGGCCCCCTCCCTCCGTCCCTCGAAGCTACTTGCCTTGTTCGCCCTCCCTCCGTCCCTCGAAGCTACTTGCCTTGTTCGCTGTGGGCCGTTTCGGCCCTCGAGTGTCAATAGCTCCGCCCTCGATGTCATGACGTTTTGACGCGTCATGACGTTTTGACGCGAGGGCGGTGCAGACACTCCAGGGCACACCGGATATCTCGGGCGCCTCAACTTCCGTGGAGGCTTCAGAACGTTGGGGTTGCCTTTTATATATATAGATGTGTATAACATCGTCGTGTTTTAAAGTTAAATGTGTGTATAACATCAAGGATATAGTTCACGGGGAAGGGATCCCCAGAAGCTTAGCTGAGATTGGGAGGCAGAGCTGGTGGAGGGAGACGAGGCTGGTGGTTGGGAGGCGGGGCTAGTGTTGGACAGACTTATACGGTCTGTGCCCTGACAATGGCAGATACAAATAAAGGTAAGGTATACACAAAAAGTAGCACACGTGAAATTATCTTGTTGGGCAGACTGGACCGTGCAGGTCTTTTTCTGCCGTCATCTACTATGTTACCCAGATAAGTAGCGGCAGTCATGTGATACCTGGATATTCAGCACTAACTGCCACGGGCTGAATATTGACCTAGTAATGCATAGTGCATTCAAATCAATTTAATGCTCGATAAATTAGAGATTATTGTGTGTTAAGTTGATTTCTACATGTTAAATTTATTTATTTATTTAGATTTTGCTCACACCTTTTTCAGTAGTAGCTCAAGGCGAGCTACATTCAGGTACTCTGGATATTTCTCTGTCCCAGGAAGGCTCACAATCTAAATTTGTACATAAGTACATAAGTAATGCCATACTGGGAAAAGACCAAGGGTCCATCGAGCCCAGCATCCTGTCCATGACAGCGGCCAATCCAGGCCAAGGGCACCTGGCAAGCTTCCCAAACATACAAACATTCTATACATGTTATTCCTGGAATTTTGGATTTTTCCAAGTCCATTTAGTAGCGGTTTATGGACTTGTCCTTTAGGAAACCGTCCAACCCCTTTTTAAACTCTGCTAAGCTAACCGCCTTCACCACTTTCTCCGGCAACGAATTCCAGAGTTTAATTACACGTTGGGTGAAGAAAAATTTTCTCCGATTTGTTTTAAATTTACTACACTGTAGTTTCATCGCATGCCCCCTAGTCCTAGTATTTTTGGAAAGCGTGAACAGAAGCTTCACATCCACCTGTTCCACTCCACTCATTATTTTATATACCTCTATCATGTCTCCCCTCAGCCGTCTCTTCTCCAAGCTGTATAGCCCTAGCCTCCTTAGTCTTTCTTCATAGGGAAGTCGTCCCATCCCCGCTATCATTTTAGTCGCCCTTCGCTGCACCTTTTCCAATTCTACTATATCTTTCTTGAGATGCGGCGACCAGAATTGAACACAATACTCAAGGTGCGGTCGCACCATAGAGCGATACAATGGCATTATAACATCCTCACACCTGTTTTCCATACCTTTCCTAATAATACCCAACATTCTATTCGCTTTCTTAGCCGCAGCAGCACACTGAGCAGAAGGTTTCAGTGTGTTATCGACGACGACACCCAGATCCCTTTCTTGGTCCGTAACTCCTACCGTGGAACCTTGCATGACGTAGCTATAATTCGGGTTCTTTTTTCCCACATGCATCACCTTGCACTTGCTCACATTAAACATCATCTGCCATTTAGCCGCCCAGTCTCCCAGTCTCGTAAGGTCCTCTTGTAATTTTTCACAATCCTGTCGCGATTTAATGACTTTGAATAACTTTGTGTCATCAGCAAATTTAATTACCTCGCTAGTTACTCCCATCTCTAAATCATTTATAAATATATTAAAAAGCAGCGGTCCTAGCACGGACCCCTGAGGAACCCCACTAACTACCCTTCTCCATTGTGAATACTGCCCATTTAACCCCACTCTCTGTTTCCTATCCTTCAACCAGTTTTTAATCCACAATAGGACATTTCCTCCTATCCCATGACCCTCCAATTTCCTCTGTAGCCTTTCATGAGGTACCTTGTCAAACGCCTTTTGAAAATCCAGATACACAATATCAACCGACTCCCCTTTGTCCACATGTTTGTTCACTCCTTCAAAGAATTGAAGTAAATTTGTCAGGCAAGATTTCCCCACACAAAAGCCATGCTGACTTGGTCTCAGTAATCCATGTCCTCGGATGTGCTCTGTAATTTTGTTTTTAATAATAGCCTCTACCATTTTCCCAGGCACCGACGTCAGACTCACCGGTCTATAATTTCCCGGATCTCCCCTGGAGCCTTTTTAAAAAATGGGCGTTACATTGGCGACCCTCCAATCTTCCGGTACCACGCTCGATTTTAAGGATAAGTTGCATATCACTAGCAGTAGCTCCGCAAGCTCGTTTTTCAGTTCTATCAGTACTCTAGGATGAATACCATCCGGTCCAGGAGATTTGCTACTCTTCAGTTTGCCGAACTGCTCCATTACGTCCTCCAGGTTTACCGTGAAGTCAGTAAGTTTCTCCGACTCGTCCGCTTGAAATACCATTTCCGACACCGGTATCCCACCCAAATTTTCCTCGGTGAAGACCGAAGCAAAGAATTCATTCAGTCTCTCCGCTACATCTTTGTCTTCCTTGATCGCCCCTTCTACCCCTCGGTCATCCAGCGGCCCAACCGATTCTTTTGCCGGCTTCCTGCTTTTAATATACCGAAAAAAATTTTTACTATGTTTTTTTGCCTCTAATGCTATCTTTTTTTCATACTCCCTCTTGGACTTCTTAATCTGCGCCTTGCATTTGCTTTGACACTCCTTATGCTGTTTCTTGTTATTTTCAGACGGTTCCTTCTTCCATTTTCTGAAGGCGTTTCTTTTAGCCCTAATAGCTTCCTTCACCTCACTTTTCAACCAGGCCGGGTGTCTTTTGGACTTCCGTCTTTCTTTTCTAATTTGCGGAATATGTATGGCCTGGGCCTCCAGGATGGTATTTTTGAACAGCGTCCACGCCTGTTGTACAGTTTTTACTCTCTCAGTTGCCCCCCTAAGATTTTTTTTTACCGTTCTTCTCATTTTATCATAGTCTCCTTTTTTAAAGTTAAACGCTAACGTATTTGACTTTCTGTGTACAGTTACTTCAAGGTCGATGTCAAAACTGATCATATTATGGTCACTGTTATCAAGCGGCCCCAGTACCATAACGTCCCTCACCAGATCATGCGCTCCACTAAGGACCAAGTCTAGAATTTTTCCTTCTCTCGTTGGCTCCTGCACCAGTTGCTCCATAAAGCTGTCCTTGATTTCATCAAGGAATTGTATCTCTGTAGCGTGTCCCGATGTTACATTTACCCAGTCTATATTTGGATAATTGAAGTCACCCATTATTATCGCATTGCCCATTTTGTTCGCGTCTCTGATTTCTTTTATCATTTCTGTGTCTACCTGCTCATCCTGGCGAGGCGGACGGTAGTACACTCCTATCACCATTTTTTTCCCTTTTATACATGGAATTTCAACCCACAGTGATTCAAAGGTGTGATTTGTGTCCTGCTGAATTTGTAATCTATCTGAGTCAAGGCTCTCGTTAATATACAATGCTACCCCTCCACCAGTCCGGTCCACCCTATCATTACGATATACTTTGTACCCCGGTATGACAGTGTCCCACTGGTTATCCTCCTTCCACCAGGTCTCAGTAATGCCTATTATATCCAATTTTTCATTTAGTGCAATATATTCCAACTCTCCCATCTTATTTCTTAGACTCCTAGCATTTGCATATAGACATTTCAGAGTATGTTTGTTGTTCTTATTTGCATGATGCTTAGTACCTGACACTATTGATTTGACATCTTTTGTCTGATCTTTAGTTGTATTTAAGGGCACCTGGCCTACCACGGTCTGTTGTGTAACCTCACTATCCAGAAACCCTATCTTCCCTGTTTGTGAGGTATCTTTGCAAGATACCTTTTCCCGAACCATGCGCTTTTGAGCGACTGTCGGCCTTCCTGAGGCAATGGAGGGTTAAGGGACTTGCCCAAGATCACAAACAGATTTGTGAAACAAGATTTTTAAAAAGTCCAAAATTTGGGAAAACAGGCCGACATAACTAGAAACAAGATGCCTACTATGTGCCTATTCCCACTAGTTGCACATCCCCTGATTGAGATTAGCTATACACAGCGCTGCAGAACTAGCTTAGCAATTGCATTCTAAGATCCATTGAACACGCCTTATTTGATTGTTTGTGCAATTTTTCCCATTAGTCATCCACTTCAGCTATCCCAGCTCCTGTGTTATATTCTGTCTTGTCTATTTGTTTCACTTCTGTATATCCCTTCTGTCAAGATGTTTTCATGTGTGTAACAGTGAGCAAGGATGGACTGTCAGTGGTCTGGGCACTAAGGGTCTTGGGCCCCTAACCACCTATCAAAAGTGATTAAACTAAATGGAGGCCAGGGGAGAGTGCCCCCCCTACTGCAATGGCCCTTGGGTATTTTCCTGTTGTTCCAATGGTCAAGCCACCTCTGACACTATTGTGCCTTTATTACTTGAATGTTTAAATGTGTCCTGGGCTGATGCTGAATCATATTATTCTCCTGAGTTTACTTTGCTGCTCTAAGTGTGTGCCATGCTGGTGTTTGAGTGTTTTATGGTGGTCATACTGTCACTATATTGTAAATTGTATGTGTTTAGTTATAGTTGCTGTATTCTGCCTTTGATGACTTTCTTTAAAAAAGCAGTTAATATTACAGGAGAGTTTATTCTTTAAAAAATAAAAAACATAAATACCTTTGTACATGTTTAGGCATATAAGATGTTTTATACAATATCCCTTTGCGAAGGAAGAAAAAAAACATTTTTAAATCTTTTAGTATGAACTGCATTGACACGGAGTCTGCCAACTGGATCCAGATTCACTCAACAAGGTTGATCCAGTCTTGGGTTTACCGCATTGCATCCAGGGACTTGTAGTCTTGCTTTTCATAGGAAATACAATGGGGAAATCAAAACTTAAGGTACCTGTTTGAATTGTAAAGCCAGGATTGGATCAGCCTTCTCGGGTAAATCTGGATCCAGTTGGCATTCCTAATTGATGCCTAATTGAAAAATCTGTTCAACACACTGCCTGCAGTACTGAGTAGCCAGGGCCAGTAACACTAGCAGAAATGAGCATCTGAGGCAAATGGATTGAAACTTCTTATGGGGCAGCAATAGCTGCTAACACTTGTCTGTCTTTTTATCTTTTATAAGCAATGCTTTTAATATCGGATGCCTTTTTCTTTTTTCAACTGGAAAAACAGACAATGAGCATTATGGAGATGGGGCATAGGTAGCTCATTTTATTATTATTTTATTTTTAGTGTGTGGGAATGTTGTTGGGTTTTGTTTCTTTTTTTTAGTTTGTGGTTGTATTTTTACATCAATAACTTTATTCTTTATAACCTTATGATGATATTTGCTAGGTCAGGCTACATATAGAGGGGGAAGATGGCAAGTGACATTGGCAAAAGCTCTTCTCAAATTCCAGCCTCTCTCTTCTCTTCCCCATACATCCCCATTCCTTTTCTTACAGCTGCTGCTGCCTCCTTGCTGCCTTGTCAAGTACATTTTTTGACGTGTGGTTGGGTAGAAGGAACATAAATACTTAACCCCCTTTTCTTGATAGATCCAAAGATTTATAAAGCCATTACATGTAAGCAAATACAGTACCTTGATTCCAGAAACTTGCCAAGCAGGGAGTAGTGATATCTTCAATACCTGTGTTCTTTTCCTGCATTACTGTACTGAGCAGAAGCCAAGCTTCACTGTTTTTCAGAGTGACATGCAGCTGGTGGCTAGACTTGAGAATAGTTTGCAGGACGTGCTAAGAAGGGAGCAGGAGATCAGGCACGCATAGCTTCGCTTTTCTCCATATTTCTTTCACATACAGCTGCTCCAGTGCTAAATTTTTGCAGTGAGCAGTATGTGCTGCTGCTGCTGCTGCTTTGAGAAAAGTGGGTGTGGCCTCAAGAATTCATTGAAAAAAGGCAAAGGTCACTGAAAAAAAAACTAGACAAATGTCATTTATTTTTTTCTTCCAGAGCCCCCTTACACTGAAGGTTTCAGCCACTCTGCTGTAATGTCTGAAAACGCCATGGGAACAAACCCTACTCTGTTCAGGGCTGAGATGCAGACAACCTCATCATGTCAGCGACCTTTTGCAGCCCCTGCTTCCAGCACCAGCCCCATTCCTGGAGGAGAAAGGTAGGTTTTACATTGACTTTTTGAGTTCCATTCCTCTTTCTGTCTTAATAAACTGACTAATAAATAAACTGAGTGCCCTCAGAATGGGTCCTAAAATGATTGACTGGGATAGGAACTGGTTGAATGGAGGGTAGTGGTAAATGGAGCTCATTCTGAGGAAACAGATGTTACCAGTGGTGTGCCCTAAGGTTCGATTCTTGGGCCAGTTCTTTTGAAAATTTCTGTAAGCGATATTAATGGTAAGGTTTGCCTCTTTGTGGATGATACCAAAATCTGCAGTTGGGCAGACACCCCTGATGGTGTGGATAACATGAGGAAGGACTTAACAAAACTAGAGGAATGGTCTGGATTTTGGCAGCTAAGATTTAATGTGAAAAAAAATTCAGCGTCGTGCATTTGGACTTCAAAAACCCAAGAGAGTGGTACAGTTTAGGGGGTGAAGAACTTTTGTGCACGAACGAGGAGTGGGGCTTGCTTGTGATCATATATGATGATCTTGTGGCCAAACAGGTAGAAAAGGTGATGGCAAAGCTAGAAGGATGCTTGTATGCAAAGGGAGAGGAGTGGTCATTTGGAAAAATGAGGTGATGATGCCCCTGTATAAGACTCTGATGAGACCTCATTTAGAATATTGTGTACAATTCTGGAGACTGCACCTTCAAAAAGATATAAACAGGATGGAGCCAGTCCAGAGGGCAACCACTAAAATGGTCATTGGTCTTCATCATAAAGAATATGAGAATAGACTTAAAGATCTCAATATGTATACTTTGGAAGAAAGGAGGGAGAGAGGAGATACATTTAAATACCTATACGGCATAAATGCACTAGAGGCTAGTCTCTTTCAATTGAAAGGGAAAGAGGAAGCACAAGATGAAGATGAAAGGACTCAGAAGTAACCTGAGAAAACACTTCTTCATGGAAAGGGTGGTGAATTCATGGAGCAGCCTCCCGGTGGAAGTGGTGGAGACAAAAACAGTATCTGAATTAAAGAGAGTTTGGGACAAGTATATAGAATCTCCAAGGGAGTGATAGGGAGAGTAGATGGCATGGACTGACAGACTGGATAGGCCATATGGTCTTTATCTACCTACATTTTTCTCTGTTTCTATGGTTAACAGGGAGGGGGCAGGGGTGTTGCTTAAACTTTAAAGACTTCAGCTATGGGTATTGAGCACTGAGCTGTCATCAGTGAATGTATGGAAATGGAAATGTGAGGCTGCTGAGGTTCTGATACACAGGCTGTTGGGGATAAGCATTCATGATTATGTATTCAGTTTGAGTGCCCACAAATTTCAAGTTCACACAAATCGCTTCTACGTGTGTATATGTACAAATTAACTTACGTACAATCGATGTGCACACAGTGCATTTGCAAAGAATGCATAGGTGAAGGGACCGTGAAAAAATGCCCGGAAATGGGACAATTCATTTAAAATGAGCACAGAGTGAACTGTTTTTGGCTTTGCACACTCCTACAGGTTGTAATAGGCATAGCACAGACATTGTATTTAGTAGCTTATCATAAGCTGTTTGCAGACTTTATTTGTGTAAACGACAAAATCTTTGATTTGATCAAAGTGTTTAAATACACATACAAATCCAGATTTATTTATTTGATTTATTGAAAAAAAATATATATATATTCCACTCATTCCACTGTTTATGGTGAATCACAATATAACATACACAGTTAAGAAAAACAACGTAAAATACAATGTAAAACACAAAATAGAATGGAATAAGAACCTTATCCAGACTTCACAACCAGGATCATAAAATAAATAAATAAACGGTCACATCTTCTGTGCTATCTGATGCTATATAAAAAGAGAGCTCTGACTTTCTAGTGTAAGGTAACAAGATATTGTCCCCTGGTAAAGGCTATATATTAACCTCCCCACCCCCTGTTTTTACAAAGCCACACAGTAATACCGAAACAGCCCATTCGATAGACAGTGTCGGCATTACCGCACCGGCAGCTGCCAGTGTGGCTTTGTAAAAGTGGGGGGGGGGGGGAGTAAGACAGCTACCAGGTGGTCCAGTTTCTAATGGAAGATGCTGGATCATTTCGGGGGAGGGGAAGGTTGAATGACGGAGGGGGAAGAGAGCAGGGAGCAAGAAATTCATGGCAGTGCATTTGAGCAAGTTCAGGCCTGCTTCTTTGCTTTTACAATTGGCACCATGGATACCTAAACAAGTTTGAGAGATTGGTAGGGAAGGGGGTAAATGTTACAAGTCTTACCTTTCCCCAGAAACCAGCACAGTTAGTAGAGTCTAAAAATGGAACGTGACAGGTCTGTCAAACTATTTTTTATCTTCCTTTTGGTGGAAGGGCACTTAGTCTAATTGAAAACAACTCTAAATCGTCATAGCAGTATTTTATGTCTGTCATCTGGCACAGTACTTCGCCCCCTTCTGCCTCTTTAATCAAGAGGTTCATTTCCATTATGATATTCCTCCCGGAGAGGAGAGTTGATGCTATAGTTAAGAATCAGCGCCATTCGCCCTGGACTCCTATGATGATTTCTGCTGAGCTCCCTGCCCACATCTCGAAGGCTGCAATTATAATCTTCATTCATGGCTAATTGGTTTCCCTTTCCCCGTCCCGATGATGTGACTCATTTTGGAACGTTGCTGTTATTGGCCAGCGGCGGTTGAGCTACTAATAACCATTCTTGGCTGAAACTTTCCTCTTATGTTTGCTGCTGCGGGACCACAAGGCTTTTGTTTCAGAAGCTGAAATTTCTTGGAAGGGCTGTTTCCCACATAGATAATTTATTTTAGTGTTCGCTTTGTAAGTAGTATATATGAGTCTTTTATGTTTATGGAACACATTGTTGCTGGAGCCTGAAAGGGAGAGAGTTGTTTTTCACAATGAAATTAGGTCCTGGCGTGTGTTGAGAGAGATTTCATATCTGATGTGAATATTAGGTGCAGGGGGTATTGATTTTTTAATGTTTTTCTAATTGTTCCAGTAACCTTCTGCTTTTTTGTAACTTTCCCCGGCCTTATTCTTTTAATTTTTTAATTTTTTTAACTTGGTCACAGACTGAGATACAGTTATGCAGTAGCCTTTTACAAAACTTCATCTGTGTTTGCATGTGGATTGTTTTATTTATAAAACTTTTATTATCTAATTGAATAGTTTATGTTGCCATATACAAGTTCATATCCCTTTTTTTTTTTTTACCTTTTTTTATAATGAGGGGGGTGTTCCGGGACTACTGGGATGTTCAACTTTTGCCATAAATTTGCTGGGGCCCTTTTACTAAGCCACGTACCCGCGTCCTATGTGTCTCAGTTTTGAACTATCATCCAGCTACTGCGTGGCTCGGGTGGTAATTTCCTTTTTTACGTCCATCCACTAGGCACATCGGAAATTTTCCAGCATGCGGCGCTAACCGGGTGGTAATCTGCATGGTATGCGCATAGACCATTACCGCCTGGTTAACGCATGAAACTTTACCACTAGATCAACGGGTGGCGGTAAGGTCTCAGGCCCAAAATGGACGCGCGGCAATTTTTATTTTACTGCACATCCATTTTTGGCCAAAATAAAAAGCCCTTTTTTGCAGGCGCGCTGAAAAATGGACCTGCGTGCGTCCAATACACGTGTCTACACCAGCATAGGCCATTTTTCGATGCACCTTAGTAAAGGGACCCCTATGTTTATAAATATCCACCTGCCTGAATTGTTTCTTCCCATTATTTTGTTCCCAGGTCTTGTATTTTTCTAGTATTTTTATTTTTCATTTTCACACTCTCTCCCCCCCCCCCCCCCCCCCCCAATGTTCTTTTTGCATATCCCCCTCTCTCAGTACACTTTTGAGCATCTTGTGACATTTTTATGTTTTGTTGCTGACAGCATCTTTCTATGCCCTCTGGAGTGTAATGAAACCAAAATAACAAAAAGGCTCTCTTTAATTTATTCTGCTTTAATAATTATGCAGACTGTTTTCTCCTTTTGTGCTGCTCCTGAAGTTAAATGCTAACCCCTTTTTAATACTTCTTGTTCTTTCAACAGCCCTCCTACAACTGATCACCTGTGGTTGGAGAGCAACACCAAATTGCCTCTTTCTCCTCAGCCTTTCATGGCAGGGTCCGGCAGGCCAATGGGAGGCTACCTCAGGGCTTCAGAACTTTCAAGCACCATGCCAGAAGGATCTCTCTTATTGCAGTTTCCATCTCCAGGACTGCAGGTCCTCTCTCTGAAGAGCTGTGAGGGTTTGCCAGGAGAATTGCAACAAGAACATGCCACACACACTAATAATGTCCAGGTGTACTTGCCCTATGGCGATGGTGGCAACAACAGCAGCCCACAGCAAGGCAAAACAGTAACTTCCTTTCTCTCCAGTCCAAACTGTTCCTCCCAAACTATGAATTCACATCTGACTGATGTTGTCGACAATGGGCATTTGCAACATGGCATGACAGCCACAGAGCATGGCCAGGGCAGCCCAATCCTGCAGCATGCTGGAATGAACATGAACCCACAGCCGCCTCTGCCAGAGAAGAAGAGGATTTCTGAAGGAGACCGTTCCTTTGGCTCAGTCTCGCCTTCCTCAAGCGGTTTCTCCAGCCCACACAGCGGGAGTACAATCAGCATCCCCTTTCCCAATGTGCTTCCGGATTTTTCCAAAGTTTTAAGCACTTCTCCTTTGCCAGGTGAATACTCTATTACATTTTGTTTTGAGTCCATTCTTTGACTAAGATGCTAAGAGAGGTGGTCAGCATTATGCTTTGTGGCCTAAGAGACACTAGTCCTTTGTATATGGGAATGGTAGGCACAAACATTGTATGAAGGTTTTGTACTTGGAGGGAGGTCAAATGGCTGCACAAGAACACACTAGAGCATTCTCTTTAGCTTTTGGTCTGTTAGGGGAAGGGAAGGTGCTCCAGATCAGCCATCTAAGGTGGGATGGAACTAGAGAACATATGGATAGGGTGGAAAATTGGGGAGCAGAAAAGAGTAAGTAACATTTTGAGTGTAAACACAGTGGTAAGTCTTGCGTTTGGATTTAATCTGTTTTCTAAATCCAAACCCAAGGCAAGTTGCCTTCAGATAATGTTGTGTAATTCCAGTTTATTCTTGTATTTTTGTGAGGAACATCCGTGTCCAGCATTTCACAATAGGCCTAATAATTTAGTCTGTAATATGTGTCATCAAAAAGATGGCCTGGTGCAGAAATCCCAGGATGAACCGATGAAAAGATGAGCACAATATGACATCAGTATGGCATAAATACGATGGTTTATTGGATGAACACAGATCCGGCGTGACCACATTTCGGCAGTTGCCTGCATCAGGAGTGTGGTTTTGACATTCTTAAAAACCTACTTATCAACAATAATGGATGGGACAGGTAGTCCTGTCTGTGATGTAAATTAGCAGCAACTCAATTGGCTGTCACACGTCTGTGTGAAAATACTGAAAAGCCAAACTGTTCATCTTCTCATAGTTGCTTCATCCTGGAATTTCTTCATCAGGCCATCTTGTTGATCTCTGCGCCTATTTTGCCTGTGTGACTGCATACGTATCATCAAATATATAATAAAAATCATTAATGTAAAATTCCCTACTGGAAAAGGACCCTTCCCTTGCTCTCACTAAGGAGCTGGAACAGACCCCATAGCAAGACTACATAGTACATCAGTTTAATTTAATACAATATTTATATTCTCCTGAAACTCCAAGCTCATAGCAAATCAGAAAAAAATAGTACATTTAAAAACAAAATAAACAAAGTTAAAAAAACATTACACATCTACTTCATAAAACTCAATATCCTCAACCCATCATTGAACAAGTCATGAAGGAAAACATTTGGGGGAAAAAGCTAGTAATTTATGAAAACATAAATAGGACCCTTCCATTTAAATGAAGGAGTGGATTTCAAAATCTGGGAGCACTGCCCCCAAAAGTTCTATTCCCCCTGGTTAGCTGTCTCTTTTCAGCAGCAGAAGGAATTCTCAACATTAAAGTTGTGAGTTGCATAAAGATCTGTTAAGTACATAAGTATTGCTATACTGGCACAGACCGAAGGTCCATCAAGGCCAGGATCCTGTTTCCAACAGTGGCCAGTCCAGGTCACAAATACCTGGCAAGATCCCAAAACAGTACAATACATTTTATGCTGCTTATCCCAGAAATAAGCAGTGGAGTTTCCCCAAGTCCATTTTAATAATGGTCTATGGACTTTTCATTTAGGAAGCCGTCCAAAACTTTTTTAAACCCCGTTAAGCTAACCGCCTTTGGAGGATCAGAGCTCAAGTACAGGAACCAAATCATCCGTAGCCAAACCGTATAGTATCTTAAAAACAATACATAATCATTTAAATTCAGTTCTAGCAGATATAGGTAACCAATGTAACTTAGGACCCCTTTTATTAAGCTGTGGTAAAAGAGGCCCTGAGGTAGCGTTCGTGCATGGATTCACCATTCACTGAGGCCCCCTTTTACTACAGCAGGTAAAAGGCTTTTTTTTTTTTTTTTAAAGGGAAATGGCCCAGCAGTAAGTAACCACTTGCTGCATGGCCACTTAACAGGGGAGCCCTTACTGCCACCCATTTAGGAGGCAGTAAGGGCTTCCGCGCTCACCCAGTGGTAACCAGACAGCACGCGGGTCTACCTGACAGCACGCGGGTAAGCCCCCGAGCAAGAAAATAAAAATGCATTTTCTAGCACTGGAGTTGGCGCGTGGCAGATACCGGGACTACTGCTGGGCTCCTGCGGTAGTCCAACGGTAGGCCTGATTTGCTGTGTTCCAACGTGGCGGCAGCCCTTCCTCCCTTTAGTAAAAGATAAAAGGTGACATGCTCAAACCCATGTCCTCTTAAAATGACTTGGGCTGCCACATTTTGTATGTGTTGTCAGCCAGATAACAACCTCTAATGCAAACCCAGATAAGCAATAGTACTGATATCAAGGTGAGCCGTTATAACTGTACATACAGCCTGTCGCAGGTGATCCATTCAGATAAATCCCAAATTTGCCTCTCCCATCTTAGATAACTAAATTAGTTTTGTACCAACCCTCTGCATAGAAAGATGGGAATTATCACTCTCAAACTTCAAACAGAGGAGCACAGTGGAAGTAATTTTATTTATTTATTTAGTGTTACATTTGTACCCCGCGCTTTCCCACTCATGGCAGGCTCAATGCGGCTTACATGGGGCAATGGAGGGTTAAGTGACTTGCCCAGAGTCACAAGGAGCTACCTGTGCTGGGAATCGAACTCAGTTCCCCAGGACCAAAGTCCACCACCCTAACCACTAGGCCACTCCTCCACTCCGTTAATATCCCATTAACTGTGGGGCCAAGCTCAAGTATCTCTCGATCTTGGAAGTAATATTTTGGTCTTCTCCACATTGAATTTTAACTATGAAAGCTCACCTATTCCTGGATTACCTGAGAACATAAACTAACTCTTTCCCACTAATGATGTACCAACAGGAAGGAAAATTATACTCCCAAAGCTCTCTACATTAAGAGGGAGACTCTATAAATGGTGCCGAAAATTAGGCGCCAATAAAAAAAAAAATCAATGAGCATTCAGTGTTACTCTATAAGGGGCTCTCTGGAATGAGCACTCTTTAGAATAGGTTTCAGCTAGCATAAGCCCTTGCATCCAAAGGTGAGCCCAATTCTATGCTCAGCTTTGGATGCAAGGGCTTATGCTAGCTGAAACCTGGTGCAAGTCCTGGGCATGGATCCCCGCTCTTCTGTAACACTGCACTCGTCTTTTGTGAGCACCCCTGACTCACTCATGCCCCTCCCATGGCTATGCTCCTTTTTGAGTTATGCGTGATCCAATTCGAGGTGGCCATTGTTACAGAATAGCACTTAGCCAGATTAGTGCCCAAATAATAATTAGTACCAATTAAGTACTTGTTAATTCCAATAATTAAATTATTGGAGCCTGTTAACTAATTATTTTGGGTGCCTATCTGGGATCTGTACCCTTTATAGAATCTAGAGGTAATAATACAAATAATTAGTTTAAATCCTGATTGATCTGTAGCTCTTTGGACCAAGTTCAGCTCTCTATCAACAAGACTCTACTGCCACAAAAACACTGTGCTGTAGTGTCAGAAAACAATTGATTCAGGACCATCTCTTGCTTCTCCTTCCACAGTCACACAGTGCAACCCCCCTCTCTTTTTTTCTTAGAAAAAGAGGTCTGAGAGAATTAATGGTATTTTTCCCTGCCCAAGAGGGCTTATGATCTAAGGCCTTCATTTACTAAGCTGTGTTAATGGTTCAACATCTGTTGATGCTCACTAACCAGTAAGCAATACAGTTCAACTTGGACTGGTCTTCCACAGATAATATTCTTACAGTAACAAAGCAGCGTATATTAGCCAATGCAAAACTGGCTAACTAATGCCCTCTTTCATAAAAATATGTATGAAATGCCCTCATATACATTTAAATTCACTCATATAGCATCCATAATTGGACAACTTCAAGTTGAATAAGTATTCATTTCTTTCATTGGGCCATTTCAAAAACACTGACACCTCATAACTCATAAATAATCTCAGTATTCAAATGTTCAAATATAAATATTAGGGATTAGGACATTTGAACACTTTGTATTATTTAAGAGTTATGAGTCTACCTAGATTTCAGCAAAGCTTTTGACACGGTTCCCCACAGGAGGCTCTTGAATAAACTTGACAGGCTGAAGATAGGACCCGACGTGGTGAACTGGATTAGGAACTGGTTGACGTACAGACGCCAGAGGGTGGTGGTTAATGGAATTCGCTCGGAAGAGGGAAGGGTGAGTAGTGGAGTGCCTCAGGGATCTGTGCTGGGGCTGATTCTGTTCAATATATTTGTGGGTGACGTTGCTGAAGGGTTGGAGGGTAAAGTTTGCCTTTTTTGCGGATGATTCTAAGATTTGTAACAGAGTGGACACCCAGGAGGGAGTGGAAAACATGAAAAAGGATCTGCAGAAGCTAGAAGAATGGTATAAGGTTTGGCAATTAAAATTCAATGCAAAGAAATTTAAAATATGCACTTAGGGAGTAGAAATCCATGGGGGACGTATGTGTTAGGTGGTGAGAGTCTGATATGTACAGACGGGGAGAGGGATCTTGGGGTGATAGTATCTGAGGATCTGAAGGCAATGAAACAGTGTGACAAGGCGGTGACTGTAGCTAGAAGGTTGCTGGGCTGTATAGAGAGAGGTGTTGATGCCCCTGTATAAGTCGTTGGTGAGGCCCCACCTGGAGTATTGTGTTCAGTTTTGGAGGCCGTATCTTGCTAAGGATGTAAAAAGAATTGAAGCGGTGCAAAGAAAAGCTACAAGAATGGTATGGGATTTGCGTTACAAGACGTATGAGGAGAGACTTGCTGACCTGAACATGTATACCTTGAAGGAAAGGAGAAACAGGGGTGATATGATACAGACGTTCAAATATTTGAAAGGTATTAATCCGCAAATGAACCTTTTCCGTAGATGGGAAGGCGGTAGAACTAGAGGACATGAAATGAGATTGAAGGGGGGCAAACTCAAGAAAAATGTCAGTAAGTATTTTTTCACGGAGAGAGTGGTGGATACTTGGAATGCCGTCCCACGGGAGGTGGTGGAGATGAAAACGGTAAAGGAATTCAAAAATGCGTGGATTAAACATAAAGGAATCCTGTTCAGAAGGAAGGGATCCTCAGAAGCTTAGCGGAGATTCGGAGGCAGGGCTAGTGCTGGGCAGACTTCTATAGTCTGTGCCCTGAAAATGACAGATACAAATCAAGGTCAGGTATACACATAAAGTAGCACATATGAGTTTATCTTGTTGGGCAGACTGGATGGACCATGCGGGTCTTTCTCTGCCATCATCTACTATGTTACTATGAGGTGTCGGTGTTTTTGAAATGGCCCAATATACCAAATGAAGAAAAGCCATTCATTATTTTTGTGAACATTGACCTTTTTGCTCTGCAGGTACTATTATTTGTCTCTAGACAGAGAAGTTTTCTTACCAGATGGGTCATTCCAGTTGCCATCTAATCTAACTTATTTGTCAGGACACATTAAAACTTAAAACTAAATCTTTTGAACAGCCAGAAGTAAAAGTACACTAAACAAGAATGGGTATATATGTGGGCATCTGTACAGTGTGTCAGACTGCCTGTTTTTTGGAGTTGTTCCTTTTAATGCTTGCATTACAGTAGGCAATGGCACCTATTGGCAAGAATCAGTCTTCTGTCAGTCTGTGCACCTATGTACATGTGATATCAAATTCTACAGTCTGTATATACAAGATGGGGGCAATTTAATCCAGTAATAATACTTCTTAACCCAGCACTAACAATCTTCAAATGTAGCGGGTATAGCAGCTGACCTCAGCAGTGACTTGTTTCACACTAGGATGTCACCTAGTGATTCACTGTAATGAACATTGGTCTTACCCTAAATTTTAATTATTGTGAAAATGTATTATATTATGTCAAAATTTATTACTTTATAGTTAAAAAGGCATTATTTAGCTTTCTCAGACAGTTCTCTTGAATAATGGCTGACCCACACCGACATGATCCCTGTTTCGAGACCTGCTTCAGGGTCTGGTCTGGTACTACATAAGAACATAAGCATTGCCATACTGGGACAGACCAAAGGTCCATCAAGCCCATTATCCTGTTTCCAACAGTGGCTAATCCAGATCACAAGTACCTTGCAAGATCCCAGAACAGTACAATACATTTTATGCTGCTTATCCTAGAAATAAGCAGTGGATTTTCCCAAGTACATCTTAGTGGCTTATGGCCTTTTCTTTTAGGAAGATATCTAAACCTTTTTTAAACCCCACTAAGCTAACTGCTTTTATCACATTCTCTGGCAACGAATTCCAGAGTTTAATTACACGTTGAGTGAAGAAATATTTTCTCCAATTTGTTTTCAATTTACTACTTTGTAGTTTCATTGCATGCCCCCTAGTCCTAGTATTTTGGGAAAGAGTAAGCAAGCGATTCACATGTACCTGTTCCACTCATAATACCTCTATCATATCTCCCCTCAGCCTTCTTTTCTCTTAAGCTGTAGAGCCCTAGCCACTTCAGCCTTTCCTCATAGGGAAGTTAACTCATCCCCTTTATCGTTTTCATCACCTTTTTCTGTACTTTTTCCAATTACATTTCGTTATTTAAGTGTGATTTTTGATTCTGCACTTTTTTTCCGTAGATATGTTTCCAAGGTATTGCAATCTGTTTTTTTTTAGCACTCTGTAGGCTTCACCCATTGAAGAAATTTCTGGACTTTTCTGCACTTCAAACGTTAGTACACACATTTGTCATTTCCCACCTAGACTACTGTAATGTACTACTACTACTACTACTATTTAACATTTCTAAAACGCTACTAGGGTTATGCAGCGCTGTACAATTTAACATAGAAGGACAGTCTCTGCTCAAAGAGCTTACAATCTAAAGGACATATGTACAGTCAGTCAAATAGGGGTAGTCAAATTGGGGCAGTCTAGATTACCTGAAAGGTATAAAGGTTAGGTGCCGAAAGCAACATTGAAGAGATGGGTTTTGAGTAGGGATTTGAAGATGGGTAGGGAGGGGGCTTGGCATATGGGCTCAGGAAGTAGTCAATGCTTGTCTTTCTCAAGCAGAATTAAAAGTTTATAAACACTACAAAACACAGCAGTGAGATTTCCCTAATGCCAGCCGCTTTGATCTTTGTTCACCTCTTTTGAGATCTTTACACATAATTTTTTCACCTCTTTTGAGATCTTTACATTGGCTTCCTGTTTATCAGCGAATACAATTTAAGATACTTTTGACTAGTTTTCAAAGCCTTCACTTAGGCAACCCAACTTAGCTATCTACTGCTTCCTTCTCCAAGAAATGCTTATTATGAATCTTCAAGGCACTCTGCCTTTTTCTTTTTGGCTCCTTGCCTATGGAATTCACTACCTCGTGATACCTGTGGTTTACTGACCTTTCCCCTTTTTAAGACGCTTTTTTGCCTTGCAAAAGTACATACATTTTTAAATGCTGAGGCAGTATTGGACCAGACCCTGAAGCAGGTCTCGAAACATGGACCATGTCGGTGTGGGTCCATCATTATTCAATAGAACTGTTGAGAATTCTAAGTAATGCTTTTTTTTATCTATTAAGTAATAAATTTTCACAATAATTAAAATTTGGGATAAGACCAATGATGATTACAGTGAATCACTAGGTGACATCCTAGTATGAAACGAGCCACTGCTGAGGTCAGTTACTATACCCGCTACATTTGAAGATTGTTGGTGCTGGGCTAAGAAGTGCTACATATGTACATAGGGCAATGACATAGCCACGGGTGGGCCCATCTAGTTTGGGCTCAGACCCACCCAGCACCTGCGCATCCTTGCAGTAGCTGGTGGGGATCCCCAAGCTCCAGCTGAAGACATTCGAAGGTGCCCAGAAATCAGACCTGAAGTGTTCACTTCTCAGCTTGCCTTATTGATAGTCATAAGTATATTTTTCCTCCTTGCTCTTCTGTTCATTCCGTGGAATGAGATGCATACTTTTTCCTTATATCTAAATCCTATCATCCCCCCCCCCCCCCCCCCCAAGTCCTTTTCCTTTAGTTCATTTCATCTGATCAGGCTGTATCCTTGCTCTCCATGTATTGTCTGCACCAATAAAGATCAGCACAGCAGCCGTCCCCCATCCTCACTGTTTGCTTAGATTCATAATGGTGGGAGTAGCTTGGCTTAGGAAGAGCTTTCAGAAATTTCAAGCGTTAATCATTTCAGGAATAAAACTTGAAAAAGAGAGCATATTTTTAGAGAGGGAGGATAATAATTTTGTTTTCCACTCTGACGTTGATAAATGTTTGCTTTTTTTATTCATACTGCTGTATGGATAATCATGAGCCACATACAGAGAGGAATTTTTAAGTATTGCATGTTTACATTTAAAACAAAAGCTTTAAAGTAGCTCTTCTGGAAAAAAAAAGTAGTAAAAACATACCTTCCACTTGTCACCTATTCCTAGCTTTTGGTATGTCCAGAGAGCCAAGATCAAGGATAAGATTCATCAGTGCTTTGCCCTGTACCTTATCTTTACTCACATTGTACTACTAGGGTTGCTTTGACACAATGAGAGCAGTCTGTGCAGCAATGGTTACATTAGGAACCAAGTTTCCCAAATGATTGGGGGTGGTATACATTACGCAAATTCTGTTGCTTCATGACCCTTCTTTCCAGCCCCACTGAAATAATGGAACAAAAGCATGTGTGCATGACCAGCTTGCTTCTGTGTATGAACATTTGGTCTAGAGCAGGCAATGCAGATCTGGGGAAGATTATGTGGCCTAAAGAAGAGTTTGGGAAATGGTGAAAGTCCCACAAGCACTCTCTTCTTTTCTTTCCATCTTCCCTCCCCACAACTAGCACAGAAATGGTCATCAAACTTACAATGCCTTGCAAAAGTACATACATTTTTCACTTTCTGCTTTCTAAAAATTATCATTCAAGATATATTAAAGTAGGAGTTTGTTTCACTACTCTACGTTAGATATGATACACTTTCATTGTGAAAGAACAATTACAGAAATATTTAAAAAGTTATTAAGAATAAGAAATTGGGCTTCTGCTAAAGCTGGGGTAGTGGAGCAGATGTGGGCTGCTGAGTTTCCAAATGCCCCTCTCTAGTAGAGTGTCTAAAGCTGGCTAGTTGCGCTCAATATGTCGAGACAGAATTCTGATAAAGAGGTATGTTGGCCAGGTGGTATTTGGAACAGCTGAGAGAGGCTAGCTATGTCTGGAAAGCCCACTACAAGCAGTGACCTGGTGCAGGAGATAGTAAAGAGCACATCAGCGACATCAGAGGATAAGTTCAACAAGATGCATTCAGCAGTTAAGGAAATAAGAGCAAGCACAGCTGGAGGGAGGGGGACTTGGAGCAAAGGGTGTTTGTCAAGGAAGATGAAACAGGCCACTTGGTACAGCAGCTTCAGGTGTAATGGCAAGAGAATTCAAAATTGATCGAGTGAATCAGGAGAACAGGAATCAGTGCAAGAATATACACTTCATAGTTTAACAAAGAGCATCAATGGTTTTCAAGGGTGATGTTGCAGAGGAACTGAAAGAAATTTCAATGAACCTGGAAGATGTTCTAATCCAAATTGACAAATTAAAGAGTAGTAAATCACCTGGATGGCATACATCCAAGGATACGCAAAGAACTCAAGCATGAAATTGCTGATCTGTTAGTAATATGTAACCTGTCATTAAAATCATCTGTAGTACCTGAAGATTGGAGGATGGCCAATGAGACACAGATTTTGAGGGTTCTAGGGGTCATCCAGGAAATTATAGACTGGTAAGCCTGATGTCAGTGCCAGGCAAAATAGTGGAAACTATTATACAGAATAAAATTACAGAACATGTAGACAAACATGGTTAATGGGACAGAGTCAGCATGGGTTCAGCTGAGGGAAGTCTTGCCTCACCAATTTGCTTAATTTCTTTGAAGGAATGATTAAACATGTGGATAAAGATGAGTCGGTTGATGTAGTGTATCTAGATTTTCAGAAAGCTTTTGATAAATTTCCTCATGAGAGACTCCTGAGAAAATTAAAGAGTCATGGGATAGCAGGCAAAGTTCTGGTGTGGATTAGGAATTGGTTATTGGACAGAAAACAGAGGGTAGGGTTAAATGGTCATTTCTGTCAACGGAGGAGGGTGAACAGTGGAGTGCCGTGGGGATCTGTATTGGGACCGGTGCTATTTAGCATATTTATAAATAATATGGGAATAAGAACGATGAGTGAAATGATTAAATTTGCAGATGATACAAAACTATTCAAGGTTGTTAAAGCAGGTGCGGACTGTGAAATATTGCAGGAAGACCTTAGGAAATTGGAAGACTGGGCATCCAAATGGCAGATGAAATTTAATGTGGACAAATGCAAGGTGATGCACATTGTAAAGAATAATCTGAATTGTAGTTACCTGATGCTAGGGTCAACCTTGTGGGTCAGCAATCAAGAAAAAGATCTAGGTGTCATTGTAGATAATACACTGAGATCTTCTGCTCAGTGTGCGTCATCGGCCAAAAAAGCAAACAGGATGCTATGAATTATTAGGAAAGGGATGGTGAATAAAACCAAAAATACTATAATGCCTTTGTATTGCTCCATGGTGCGACTGCATCTTGAGTATTGCGTTCAGTTTAGGTCGCCGTATCTCAAAAAAGATATAGCAGAATTAGAAAAGGTTCAAAGAAGCGCGACCAAAATGATAAAGGAGAAGGAACTCCTCTCGTATGAGGAAAGGCTAAAGAGGTTAGGGCTCTTCAACTTGGAAAAGAGACAGATGAGGGGAAATATGATTGAGGTCTACACAATTCCTGAGTGGTGTAGAACGAGTAGAAGTAAATCGATTTTTTACTTGTTCCAAAAGTACAAAGACTAGGGGGCACTGGAGGAAGTTGCATGGAAATACTTTTAAAACAAATAGGAGGATATTTTTTTTTTCACTCAACAAATAGTTAAGCTCTGGCTCTCTTTCCTGGAGGATGTAGTAACAAATGGTTAGTGTATCTGGATTTAAAAAAGGTTTGGACAAGTTTGTGGAAATAAAGTCCATAGTCTGTTGTTGAGACAGACATGGGGAAGCAAGTGCTTGCTCCAGGATTGGTAGCATGGAAGGTTGCTGCTAATTGGGTTTCTGCCAGGTACTTGTGACCCGGCTTGGCCACTGTTTGGAAAATAGGATACTGGGCTAGATGGACCATTGGTCTGACCCAGAATGGCTACTCTTATGTTCTTATGTTGAACTATGGGCTTTCTTCAAGCACTGGCTCCAGGAGAATCTGGGCCTGGAGCTGGTGGGAGAGCCACTGCAGTGTGAATGGGTCCACTGTATCAGCATCAGATGGAGAGAGGGAATCAGCTGCGGTTGGTGATAGTCTATATTTTAAACTGGGCAGATGAGGAGCACTTGCTTCAAGTTTACCGGAAGGAAGAGAACGGAGTATCATGACAGCAAGCATCTATTGTTCCAGGATTATTTGGCACAGCAGAGGACGATGGTTTCAGTGTGCAACAGGCTACTTAAGAAAGGACTCCAGTTTTCATTGATATTTCTGGAAAAGATGTGAGTGTGGCATGAGGGAAAGGTTCTGTTTCTTGTGATGCTGGAGGAGGCAAGGGAGTTTGTGCATAGTCTGGGTCCATATGGGGGGAGAGAGGACAATCCAAGCCAGGCCCACTAGACTTCCTCTTCACTCTGGGATAGATGGATTGTTGAAATCAACAGCAGAGGCAGTGTGTTGTCTCTCCCCTCACTTTTTTGGTGATGGTGAGGCCACATACTATACTACCAGAATATTTATTAAAATAGTAAAACCCCTGAAGCCCAGTATTTGGATTACTCACCAGCATGTGGTAATGAAGATAAAGGAACAAACGTTCTGAATCTATAAGACATTCTGATGCACAGAGAGCAACACTTTTTTCCTGACACTTCATCTCTTTTCTCCTGCCCCCTCATCACACACAGTAAATATATAAAAATCCTAGATAAGCACTTTGCCCTTGAACCTAACATCATCAGGTTAACTGATCACCTTTTGAAGGCAATACCTTCAGGTCAGAAAGAAGAAGGTATTGCCTTTGAATACTAGTTAAAATGTTTTTAGTCAGTGCAGTAAAAAAAAGGTATTTTATCTTTTTTTGTTTGTTTTATTTCTGTTTATTACCTTTAAAAATGGACTAACACAGCAATCACACCATTTTACCTTTAAACTTTAAACAGGGGTGTTGAACCACAATCCTTAATCAAGGGCCCCAAAGAGCTCAGGTTTTTTGGTTTACCAGCTAAGAATATTCATGACATTATTTGCATACAGTGGGAGCCACTCAAGAACTAGGAACTGACGACACACATCTTAGTTTAGAGTCTCCAGATTCAGTCCTCACGAGCTACAAATTAGGCTAGTTTTCAGGATTTCTACAATGACCTCAACATTTTATAAATAGCACTTGAAACTGCATGCACAAATAAATTAACGAGATAATTAGCACCAATAATTGGGTGCTAATAATTATTGGCACTAATTGGCATTAATTGACATGCATGCATTTTTAGCTGCAGGGATATGTGCGTAAATTTTCTGCGTGGCCCCCAAAAAGGGGATGCAGCCACGAAAGGATCATGGGTGGATCCCTGTGTCTAAACTGGCGTAGATCCCCCTTATTCTATAACAGTGCACCTGTGCTGTTATAGAATAAGGGGATCCATGCCAATTTAGACGCAGGGATTTACACTAGGATCTACTTGGTGTGAATCCTTGTGCCTAAAGTTAGGCACTGATCCCGGTGCCAAATGTATTCTATAAATTGGACCTAACTTTCAGCGCTGTTTATAGAATAGCACTTAGGGGCCCTTTTACAGAGCAGTGGTAAGCCCAACGCGGGCTTACCACTTGCTCTTCCAGGACTACCACCGGGCCAATGCGGCCGCCAGCGGTAGTCCCACCCCGCGCGCATGCCATTTCCAGGGGAAAAAGAAAGCCCCCAGAAATGGTTTGCATGGCGATAACCTGGCAGTAATCGGGCATTGCCGCATGCTGCCCAGTTATCGCCGGGTTAGCTTGAGAGCCATTATCGCCACCTCAGTGGGTGGTCGTAAGGGCTCCCTGCCGCATGGCCATGCAGTAAGAGTTCTCTTTTACCGCATGGCCATGTGTGCTTGGGGGCTTTTTTTACCCTCTGCGGTATAGACCCTGCCATTAGTACAGGGCCCTTTTTCTTGCAGCTTGGTAAAAGGACCCCTAAGTGCGTTATTCTTTCGGCGCTGTTTATAGAATTTGGTCCTGAATGTGCACAAGATCTATTGACCTGCACTGCCTCCATTGTATGCAGATGAACTCCTGCATATTCATTGTGGAATCTTGCAAACCCAGCTCTAGTTCACAGGTATGCATTCTTCAAAAGGCTTAAACCAGATAAATGCTCAATGTTTCAGCAAAGTGTCTTCACCAGGGGCCTTGTTTCACAAATATTTTTTGTATTGATCAGAGACTCTAGATCAAGAATTGTAGATGACAAAATTCTGCTGTGGGTTTCCACCCAGAGGTCAGAAGGATATGAAGTAGTGACCTCCAGAGGACATTTATGAATGTAGTTAATGAATGAACATGTATATGTTTTTATGTGTTATTCAGCTTTATGGCTTTCTTTATTGTATGTGTCTATATTAGTGGATCTGCTACTATTTTGGTTTGCTAGGGAACCTCTGCCTTGGAGAACAATACATAGGAAACTGGCTTATGTAAATCCTGTAATTTTTAGAAATATCCAAGAATGTTTGTTTCCCATAAAAGTTACCATATTATAGATATCATGCTAAGCAAATGAGATTTGCTGCTAATGTTTTATAGACCCATTAATTAACCAGCATTGTCATAAGTAGAAATGTGAAAACTGTGTAAATAAATTTATAATGTAATGTAACAGATTCTATCAAAAACCGTGGAAATCTAAATTCAAAACTTTTTACTGATGTGGTTCAATGAAAATCCATTGACTCCATAAAAATCTGATGCTGAATTGTTTCCGTTCAGTGTTGAGTTCAAATAGTTCTTTTATCTGTTGTTGTAAAACAGTAAATTTGTGTCTGTTGAAGGCTTGATTTGCACTTACATGTAACTCGTCAGTGGCAGAAAAATGATGGAGTTTGATGACGCTGACGTTCAATGTGATAGTTGTGAAATTTGATGATACTGTTGCATTTCAGATGAGAGCAAAATATGATGAACCATTTTTTCAATTTAACCTTTCTCGAGGAGCAAGGAGGAGTGGCCTAGTGGTTAGGGTGGTGGACTCTGGTCCTGGGGAACTGGGTTCAATTCCCACTTCAGGCACAGGCAGCTCCTTGTGACTCTGGGCAAGTCACTTAACCCTCCATTGCCCCAGGTACAAATAAGTACCTGTAAGCCGCATTGAGCCTGCCATGAGTGGGAAAGCATGGGGTACAAATGTAACAAAAAAAAAAAAAAAACCAATATACAAAGTAAAAAAAACTGTCAGCATCTTAATTGTCCTGTGTTACCAAATTTGCAGCTCCCCCCCCCCCCCCCCCCAACAGAACATCCCACTATTTCAAGCATGTAATGATAGCGAAAACTAGCAGCGAAAAAGAGCAAATTAGGCTATGATTCAATCTAACCCCCCCCCCCCCCCCCCCCGTATACTAAGTCGTGGTAACAGCTGCCAGTGTGCTTTGAATGGGCTGTGTCAGCATTGCCACACATTAGCTGCTAGTACGGCTTTGTAAACAGGGGGGTAAATCTCTAATGGGTTTTACAAAACCCACTTACAAAATACATTCCCCAAATCTTATTATGTAGAGCCAGTTTACCCCATCTTACCATAGTCATTCTAGACATGGGGAGGGTAATTTTTTAAAGGTGTTTTTGCACATGTATGGTAGTATAAAAATATTATCCAACTGTGACTTTGGTGTACTGTGTTCAGGGGTGGGTTTTGGACAGAGCATGCATACTTTCTAAAATATGTGCACTTCTGGATAGTGCATATGCATGCATTTACACCCCCCTCTTGAGCTTGTATAACTATGCGCATGTTCATCAGAGCTTCAATTTCTGCAGGATTTGTGCTTATATTTTATAAAGACACATAAGTGCCTATCCCCTTAATTCTATACAGTGCACCAAATGTTAAGTGCCAAAATGGGGTGAAATGGTGTTTAGGTACCAAGTGCACTTTGGCGCTATTCTGAAACTTCTAGGTCGGGGAGGAAGAGGAGGGCGTTCACATGGGCGGCACATGGATATTCTGAATATTTAATCACACACTTTATTGAATATTGTCAGGTGCCAAATTGCTGCATTTAGGTCACCCTTTTCCACCTGTCATAGAGCAAGTGCAAGTGGTGGCACCTAATTTTTGATATACACTATGATGATATATTAGACACACATTTGCCATTATAGAATACAAGCTTAGCACCTTGATCTTGGGCACCTGACTTTTAGCCCCCTTGATAGAATTGCCCCTATCTGCCGGATTCTATATATGGCCTAGATATCCGCACCAAAATTCAGGCATATTCTATAGCAATACGCATAACTTAATTGACTTAGCAGGTTAATCAGCATTGTTAACATCACTTAACAAGCAATAATGAGCGCTAGTAATTGGCAATAATTAGAATTTATGCGCATAACTCGCTAAGAGGCATATTTTCAAAGCACTTTGGGAGGCTAAGTTCCATAGGTTTCTGTGGAACTTTGGGAGGCTAAGTGCTTTGAAAATAAGCCTCCAAGTGGTTCTGTAATGAACTGTGCCTAAATTCTGAAGTGCATAGTTCAAAAGGTTGGCTAAGGGTGGAGAACTAGGCGTTTTGTGGGCATGCCAAAATTTATACATGTTGTTGGCCCATTGCACGTAGAGGAGTGGCCTAGTGGTTAGAACACCAGTCTTGACATCCAGAGGTGTCCGGCTCAAATCTCACTGCTGCTCCCTGTGATCTTGGGCAAGTCACTTAAGCCTCCCTGTGATCTTGGGCAGGTTACTTAACCCTCCATTGTTTCAGGTACAAACTTAGATTGTGAGTCTTCTAGGGACAGGGAAATACCCAGTGTACCTGAATGTAACTCACCTTGAGCTACAACTGAAAAAGGTGTGAGTAAAATCCAAATCTACACACCAGGATTTGTGCCACATTTTCATTGGTGTAATTGGACACGTGCCGTTTTAAGCACTGGGATATCAACTAAGCATATTCTATATACCGTGCCTAAATCTAGGCATCGCTTATAGAATACACTTAGGCGGAAATGTTTACCGCACAGATTTTTTAGGCGCCTTATATAGAATCTGGCCTTATGTGGCTTTATAAACTAGGATCCTTCTTGCTCTGTTAACCTAGGTAATTTTTACACTCTAAATGTATAAGAAATCCTTTTTATAAATGTGTCCTTTGATTTTGCTGCAAAATTGATTTCACAGAGTTATAAAAAGGAGTATTACTGCTCGAGGGTATGAGAATTGCTTATGGGGTTGTTGCAGGATGGAAACATGTCAGCAGCTTGGCAGAGGTCATGCCATCAGCTGGCAAAGAAAGCACACTCCTGCTCTTTACCTCCTTATAGTAGTTGGCATGGTAGCAGGCTAGCAGTGGTGGGACATGCTTCCTACTTAAAAAAGAAAAGTATGTTTCTTGTACTAAGAGCCAAGCTTACCATAATCATTATAAAATAAATTTTAAAAAATCTTTCATTTGAAGAGGCTTTATGATGGAAACATTTTTAGTTGCTTAGAGTTTCATGACTATACATTTTTTTTTCTTCAAATGTTCTTTAGATTTGCAATGCTTTTCTCACAGGTACTTTTGTCATATTTTGACCGAGTGTTTCCTTGTCTTGTATCTTTGTTCTATGCCAGCTGTCCACATGTCTAAGATTTGTTAATGATACAGGATATGCCTGGCTTAGTTTTGAGTGGCATTTTCTCTTCTTGATTTCTGGAACCCCGGAATAGTGAAGAACATAAAAGGGGAACCTCATGTCCATTGCAGTCATGCTTTCTGTTTGATTTTACAGAGATCCCCACAGATAAACACGTGACAGTGAAATTTGTCCAAGACACGTCCAAGTTCTGGTACAAGCCGGATATTTCAAGGGAACAAGGTGTGTAGTTCAAAGAGGGTTTGCTCTGAAGGGCTAAAATGCAGTTTCACACTTGACGTGTGCTGCACTCGGTTCCTGTAAATCGCCTGTGCCAGTAGAGTTGCACTTGAGACCCAGAATCATATTTTTCCATACTAAGATGCAAGGCAAAATAGTTTGATACCTGTACTTGAGATTCTTGCCTGCCAGCATCCATGAGGCCTCTGCTTTCCCTGACGTTTAAATGAAAAACTGATCATTTCTAGAATCTAGCCATATTAAGGGTGCAGTTATCAATATGGTTTACTTTTAAGCATGTTATTTTACCACTGACTCACACTAGTGTGTCACGACTTCTTGTTGAGAAATGCTTTTAGAATAATGTAAAACCTATTCTTGTCACAGTGTATAGTGTGTATTAACAGTAACAATTTTAGATTGTATTTGGTGTTGTGAACCGCTTTCACTTTTTGCTTGAAAGGCGTATATACGTTTTATAATAAACATAAACATAGAATGACTTGTGCTATTTTGCACAGGTCCCATTTTATGAAATGAGTCCTCATTACTATTAACTGGGGTTAACAGTAAAATAACACATCTTAAAGGTAGTCCTCATTGATAACCCCTTCCCCTTAGTCTACTGCAGCAAAAGTGACAGAGGCTGGTGACAACTTACAGACTAACCAGTCTGAGAAAGTGGGCTCTTGTCTTGAAATCTAATGCTTAAAATTAAATTGGTTAGTCTGTAAGGTGTCATCAGCCTCTGCCATTTTTGGAAAAGTATTAAGGGAGTAATTCTGTAAATTGGCACCCCGATGCACTGTTCCCTCTGAGCGGGAGTCCTCCACCTACAGTTCTGCCACTGGAGGGAGTTGTTTTACATTTTCAATAGTGAGGGACAGGCAAGCTCTGCATAGGGTTACCATATGTCCAGATTTACCCGGACATGTCCTCTTTTTGAGGACATGTCCGGATGGGTTTTGCCAGTCCGCCCGTTTGTCCGGATTTCTGGACAAACGGGCAGGCGGCATACCAATCCTAGCCTCCCCTCCCCTTACTTACTATCTACTGCCCTGGTGGTCTAGTGACCTCTTCGGGGCATGAAAGAGCCCCCCTCTTTCCTGCCCGGAGCACTGCCTTGCCCACATTCTGTTGCTGTGACGGTCTCGGGATTCAAAATAGCCACCGAGAGTTAAAGCGGCCTCGCGAGACTTCAACTCTCGGCAGCCATTTTGAATCCCGAGACTGTCACAGCAACAGGATGCGGGGCAAGGACAGAGCTCCGGGCAGGAAAGAGGGGGCTGTTTCCTGCCCCAAAGAGGTCACTAGACCACCAGGGCAGTAGATAGTAAGTAAGGGGAGGGGAATATGTGACAGGGAGTGGGCGGGGCAGGGGGCGGGACATGTGTCCTTTTTTTCAAAGGACAAAATATGGGAACCCTAGCTCTGCAGGACTCCAGAGAACCTGCCACTCCCTAGCGATTGAAAACACAGTATTCAAATCATACCACCTACTGGCAGCAGCTTAGAGGGAACAGTGCCCCCGATGCAGTGTGGGGAGCGTCAATTCTACAATGACATCAAGACACCACGATTCCATTATAGAATCCTTGTGCAGATTGCCATTGGCATGACAAAAAGTAGATGTGCCTGCTTATACCGTCAGTAGCAGTCGAAAGTGGGACACCTAGATCCACCAATCAATTCGCACAACTTAGTATGCTATAAGCTGCGCGCATTGATGGTTGACACGCCCTGCCCATGCTTCTTCCACGTGTATGCCCCCTTCACAATTGTGTGCTATGCCACTTAAGCATGGAGCTTACAGGATAGCACTTTGGGCAGAAACCCCCTAAGTGACATTTGTTCTGCAGTTACGGACACTTTATACCGAATTCCTTTTTAACTCATTTAGAACTACAAACAATGCCCAGAATATAAGTAAAGATATACCTGTAATTTATACCTGTTGATATTAAAATTTAAGATTTTGGTGAAAACTCTTTATTTTTTGCTAGCATTTGAGTTGGAGGACTAATGTTTTTGATATGTTTAAATGTTTCTAGCTTTTTAATTTTACAAGTATGTCTTCCAGGAAACTTTAGTGTGTTTAACTGGTAAGCATGTCTGGTCTTGAATGTGTCTTTTCTCTTTATTAGAATTTCTTTCTTTATTATCCTTTTTATTGTAAACTGCTTTGATTTGTTTGAGTTGAGCAATATAGCAAATTTTAAATAAACCATATAAAGCAGAGCCTAGCTTCTGTGGTAGCTGGTCATTGCTCCTTTCATTGCTTTGGGCAGATTTTTGCAGGCTTTGCCTTGAAATTGCATTAACAAGAGTTTGTGTGCGGGAAGAAAATTAGATCATATTCTTTATTTAGAATTTAAAAAGGTATGCGTTTGTGAAGTCTATACATTTGTATGAATGTATTTATACATTTACATCAGATTTTCTAAACCTCACAAAGGAGGGTTTTTAGAAATGTTAGAGCAGAAGTGCCATTTGGTTCAAACTGATATAATTATCCCCCAAAACTGCAGCACCCATCCTACCATTGTCCTTTCCAATTACCTATCAAAAACAAGAGTGATTTTGCATGTGAACCTGACTGAAGATCCATAGTTTTTTGAACATCTGCCTGTACAGTGGCTGTAACATGTGCTCTGGCTGTTATCACAAGGCTGTAGATGTTAACATCTTGGTGTCTTGGCTAGTTAGCCATGCTGGCTGTTGCAAGTCCATCTGGCAAAAATTGGATTTAGAAAACACTTTTCCCCTATCCTTTGATGTCTCCCCATTGAAACAAGTGTGCAGCGCTATATCAGTGTGATAATTGTACATAACAGACCAAGGGATTGTATTATAAACTGTTTTTCAGTGGGTTTTGAGACCTAATTTTGGACATGCCAGCATGCATTATAAACTTGATAGCCTGTTTAGAAAAGAAGAAAGGAGCCACTTTATAAAGTGGGCAGTATAAAATCAGTAGAAATGAATGCTAAAGGCCAGGGTGTTATAATTACTATAATGTTTTGTCTGGGAGCTTTTCTCATAGCAATTCTGTAAGTACAGGACAGTGAGGTTTGAAATTGATCTTTACAGAAAGGTAAAATGAGTCTTGTACTATAACTGTATCTCATAATTGTACTGAAAAGTGTTTTGAGTGCTCCCAAGTCGGGATGCATTGAATCCGCTGATTTGCAGATGTTATCACTGAAGCCAGATATGGACTTTTTTTTAAAGTTAATATTGGACAGGATATAACCAAAGTCCTGACTGCTGATAGAATGTCACCAAACAGCTCTTGTGCTGGCAAGGGCAGGCACAGACTTAGGCAGCGAAATCTCATATAAATAGCCAGGACCTCTCAAGTCCAAATGAACATAGAGCAGTGCTGACCAAACTTTTTCGGGCCATGACTATCGTCTGCAAACCCACCAAGGCACATGGAACTGAAGCATCAATGAACTTCTGGGTTGGGTTGTGACTCCAAACGTAGTGTATGTGTTCCCATGTAGGGTTGCAACCACAGTATGGGAAGCCTCCCCTGCTTATGGCTCACTGACTAATCAAGGATTTCATGATGCTGTTTGCTTCAGTAAATATTGACTTTCCTGAAATGTGACTTACTTATGGCCATGCAGTCAAGAGACATCCAGTTTTGCAGGACAGCAACCTATATCTTAATTGCATCTCACTCCCAAATCACGCTGAAAACAAAATGCTGTCCAATCTTATTAATCCATGGATCAGTGTTTCCCAACCCTCTTCTGGAGCTTTTTATCTAGCCAGTCGGGGTTTCATGAGAGATTTACATATCCCTGAGATCCAGATGTGCGATTTCTGTCTATGTTGTGCATATTCAGTAGGGGAATGCAGCCAAAATATTTTTGCTCTGTTTAGTTTCCCATGTGACTTACGGGATTGTTTTGTTTTGAGGACAGTATCATAGTTAATGTGCACTTTTCACAAATAAAGCACAATATTTGTGAAGAATGTGTGCTGTTTCCAAATACTGTGCCCTGTTCATGATAAGTGCGCCAGAGGCGTAGCCAGGTTTTGACATCAGGGGTGCAGACTTTTGTAAAATAGGCACCAGTGCGAGGCTGAAGGGCCGGGAGAGAGGAAAGGGTTAAAATCCTCATAGGCATACATGTGTGGTCAGTGACTGAGTTGTTTGGGGAGGCTAAGGTGGAGTGAGGTGGGCCTAGAGTGGGGTTGGGGCAGGGCAGGGCTAGGTAAAATCCTTAGGGTGAAGGCAGCACCTTCCCGCCCTCTTCCCCCCCCCCCCCCCCATGGGTTCAGCACATCTCCCTTCTCCCCAATGAGTCCAGGACCTTACTCTCTCCATCCCCCTATGGCCTTCCATCTTCTTCCTCTCTCCCTGGTCCCCTCACCCTTAGTCTGGCATCTCTTCTATCCCCCTATCCCTGCAGATCTAGCACCTGTCCCCTTCCCGCCCTCTTCCCCCCCCCCCCCATGGGTTCAGCACATATCCCTTCTCCCCAATGAGTCCAGGACCTTTCCCTCTTCTTCCCTGAGTCCCCCTGGAGTCCAGAACCTCTCCTTCTCATTCCCTGAACCCCCCCCCCCCCCCCATGAGTCCAGTAACTCTTCCTTTCATTCCCTCAGCCTCTCCTGAGTCCAGCAACATTCTCTTTATCCCTCAGCCCCGTGCCTCCCCCCCCCCCCCCCCCCCCCCCGTGAGTCCAGCACCACTTTCTTTTTCTCTCAGGTGTCTCCTGAATCCAGCACCGCTCTCAGTTTTTTCCTAGCCCTCCCTTGAGACCAACACTGCTCCTTTTTCCCTCAACCCCTATCCTGAGTCCAGCACCTTCTTCTTCCCTCAACCCCCCCCCCCCCCTTTCCCACCTTCTCAAGTCCAGCACATCTTTGTGTATTTGTGTATCTAAAATGTAACCTTCTACAAAACATTAAGTGAAGATGTGATTCTATGAGCCCCAGTGAAAGGAGAGTTTAATTTTGCTTCCATTTAGTTTCAATATATTCCATCAACTTTATAACACCTTCCCATGGCTGATTACAACAGTTAAGATGAAAGAAACAGGATATCCTCCCTGAAATTTCATCTGCATTGTATAGAGCAGTGTAGAAAAATGAGCAAAAAAATAGAGTTTTTAAGTGCTGTTTCTACCAGCCTCACTAATATTTTTAAGCTATTGTAATGATACTCAATCTTTGTTTCATATAATGAGCTAGATAGGCTCACTCACTCTGTCTTCTGCTTTTATCCAACAGCCTTGGCTGACACCGTCTTCTGTTCTCAATCTAACCTTCTCCTCCCCTTCCAAATCCCTCAAACCTGCTTTTCTTTAGCAGCCCCTGCAGCGATAACAGGCTGTCTGTGCCAGTGTAGAATGCTTCCCTCTGCCAAGTCCCGGTCCCACCCTCGCGTACACAACAAGTTGTGTCAGAGGGGCAGAGCAGAAGGAAGCATCAGACCAGTGGCGTAGCCAGACAGCCAGTTTTGGGTGGGCCTGAGCCCAAAGTGGGTGGGCACAAAATTTTCTCTGCTCCGCCCTCCCTCCCTCCACTATACCCACCATTTCTCCCTCCTCTCCACTCCTATGCCTACCATTTCTCCCCCTCCCCACCTATCCCCTCTGTATGCAGCATGTGTCCCTCCCCTCCACCTCATACATAGCCAAGACTTCTCCCTTCCTCACCCCTCCACCCCTTTGCTGCATCTCCCTCACCCACCAACCAAGCCTCATCTTTCCATCTTCCCTCCCCCCTGTGCAGCATCTTTCTTTCCATCTTCCCTTCCCCCTGTGCAGCTGCTGTGTCCCCCCGTCTTCCCTCCCCCATGTGACATCTTCCCCCCCCCCCCCCCCGTGCAGCTGCAGCATCTCACCCTCCTTGCAGGCCCGCCCAGCAGCAAAGTTCCTGACGGCGATTCCAGTCGCAGCGATTCCCACACGCTGCCTGCCGGCTGCCGCTCAACAATCTCCTCGCTACTAAGCGCTAACCCGGAAGTCTCTCCTGCAGAGGAGAGACTTCCGGGTTAGCGCTTAGTAGCGCGAGGAGATTGAGCGGCAGCCGGCACTGGCAGGCAGCTTGTGGGAATTGCTGCGACTGGAATCGCCATCACTCAGGAACTTTGCTGCTGGGCGGGCCTGACCCGAACTTGGGTGGGCCCGGGCCCGCCCGTGGCTACGCCCCTGCATCAGACTCTGGCTCAGTGAAGCAGCCTGTGATCCCTGCAGGGAAAAAGCAGCAGGGAGGGGCTGCTAGGGAAAGGTTTGTGGAACCAGGGGGAACAGAAAGCGAAAGCACCGGTGTTAGTCTAGTCTGCTAGGCTCGGGTGGGGGGAGACTGGGGAGTGTTTAAGGAAAGAAGAGGCTCAGGGACATTCGTTTTGGTACGATATGGGAAAGGGGAGAGAGAGAAAAAGGGGAGAAGTGTTTGTCTGCAGCAAAGTTTAAAATAAAATCCATGCTGCTGTGTGGCGTTTCAGAAGCAGGTGAGATAGGCGCTGTTTTCGTTTGTAATTTGATTAGGGGAGCGGCCGCTCCCCTCGCGCCCCACCTAGCTACGCCACTGATAAAAAGTGCGCACTCTTTCCAAAGAGTGTGTGCTATATATGACAGAGGATTTGAAAAAAAACAAAACTAAATTTGAAGTCATTTCAGGCAAAAACCAATAAGAAATGGCATGGGAAATGTTTCAGACAAATGCACATCTGTAATTGTAATATTCAACGTAGTAGTCCTGAAATCTGTCTGGCTAAGTGTGCCTCCGGGAGAGGCTGTGGCTGTCGTTAGCAGAATTTTGTGAAGGTGGGGGTGGTGATGTTTAGAATGAGGTATGGATGATCCTCCAGTGTTTATTACTGGACTGGTTAGATGTATATCAGAAGGAAGACCCAAAGCGGAGTCAGCCACCTCCGCTTTGGGTCTTCCTTTGAATGGTCTGCTGAGATTTTCTTCTTCTTTGTTTTGGTGTTAGATGTATGCCTAGATATATGGGGTGAATTCTATATATTGCGCTGAAAAAAGAGCTATTCTATAAGCTGCACTTCATTAGGTGCGGTTTATAGAATAGCGCTTATGCCCAGGAATTTAGGCGCAACCATATGTACCAACTGAAATGTAGTGCAAACGTGCATGCCTAAATTGGGCGCATATCCCCCCCTTATTCTGTAACAACGCTTATAAATGCTAGGAATGCCCTCCCATTTCCATACCCTTTTTCTTACTCGCTCATAAAATTTAGGCATGGGATTTACGCTGCAAGTTCTCCACCACCGGGAGACTTCAGTCCCTCGACCCTTTAGCTGTAATCCACTGCTACAGAGCACGTGGCAATCCACAAGGTCAGATCATTATACTTTATTGTAATCCCTTTGTGTCAGCTGCTCCTCCAAAGGTAGTTCCCACCACAGCATTTCTTAAGAAGCATAGCAGTTCAACAGCATAGTATTCAAAACAAACAGAAAAAAACCCCCCAAAAGGTTCCAAAATCTCAGCAGTTAAACATGCCCACATAGTTATGCAAAGCAAGTCTTCAAACAAAGTAGCTCAAAAAGGGCTCAAACTCCCAGCAGTTCATGTATAGCAGGTATGCAAAGTAATTCTTCAAACAGGGTAGCTCCAGAAAGGGTTCAAACCCTCCTCAGTAGTTCATGTCAGCAGTTAGGAAAAACAATTCCCCCAAACACAGCAGTTCAGAAAGGTTTCAGACTCCCAGCAGTTCATGTATAGCAGTTATGCCCAAAATCACCACTCCTCCTTTCTCTCTTTCAAAAGAAAGCAACCTAGGGAGAGTGGCAAAGGTCCCTCCCCAACCAGGCCAGCATTATACCCTGACCACCACCCGCATGACCCTTCCGTAGTAAACCTATTCTCAGCTCCCCTCGTGGGATGCCACCTTTTCCCTTCTACCAGGCTCTCCTCCCAAGCAGCCCTCTCCTGTTTCATCTCCTTTCCTTCCAGTTTAGTCAGAGCAGCAATCTCCATGGACTCCTCCCCCTTTTCTTCCCCTTGCCAGTCCATAGGTTCCTCCCCTCACCCATTGCTCAGTTGCTCTCCATTTGCTTGATTGGGCAGGTTCAGAACTCCTTCCCTCATTCTGGCTGTCTGGGACAGATTTTTCCAACTCCCTTCTCTTGCCCTTCTCCTGACTTCCTCTGGGGGCTGTTGGGGATTGAAGTCCCTGTTTCTACTATGGGACCTACTCAGGGGCTGCTGGGAATTGTAGTCTTTTCCTTTTCTCCAGTCCCCCAGGGGAAAGGACTCCTTCCTTTCTCTACCCAGTCTCCCTCCCTCTCGAGCCTCCTCATTCCTTCATGTGCCTTCATTCTCCTTCTCACCCTCATATTCCTCACAACGCACATAAATTCAAATTAAATCTAATTAATACCAATAACTGCTTATGTTTTACTTATTTTTGCTGTGCACTGCCTTGAATGAATTCCTTCAAAAAGGCAGTAAAGAAATCCAAATAAATAAAACTGCTTGTTAAGAAGCCAATTATTGGCGCAAATTAGCTCGTTATTTAATTAAATTGCTTTCACAAATTGAGCGTGCACCAAATTTGCCACACAATTATTGTAGACTTTTCTAGAATTAGGGGGATGGAGTAAACAGTTTCAAGTGTGTTATGCATAGCTAGTTTGGTGCAAGAAAAGGATCATTTCTTCATGAACAGTGAGACAGCGGCATGCCATGGAGATGATGCCTTTGGCCTTTGTTGTGGATGTAGTTAAACATGCCCACATAGTTTGTGGTTTTAAATGCCTTTGTGAGCACAAAGCAGGGCTGATTAGGTATCCTGTAATAGGATAATTTAGCTGGTGCCTCCAGGGCACATTCATGCTCACATAAACTGTTTGTTGAGACCAGCATTTCTGTTTCTTCATTCACACTGTAGTAGGCACATCAGTATTTAGTACAGAAAGGTAGCTTTCCAGTGCTGGGGAAGCAAGCATAAGAGGGTATGCTTTTTTTTTTAAGATTTCCTCCTTTTCCCCTCTCTCCAATCACTCCTTCCCAAGTGGCATGCTCAGGAATGTCTGAGATTCATTGACCAGCCCTAGAAAATAATGGAGGAATGTCCTTTGGTTTCTGTTCAGTGGTGATGACTAATAATCTTCCTTCCTTTAGTACCTTCCCATGCCTGATGGGTCCCAAATCCTAATCTTGATTTTTCTATCCTTCTCCCATTCCCCTTCTCCCTACTGTACTATGGTGTGCAGTGCTACAATCTGAGCCATAGCACCAGCATGATAACTGGCAGTTTCATGGTAAATAGTAAACAGTCTGTGTTTGATCAACATAACAAGAAACCTACATTATAAGGCGTGGGCCAACTGTACAGGACCCAAGTGTGAATGGCAATATAGAGCAGATAATAAATTCTGATGGGATTACTTGTGAGTTTTGAGGTTTAATGACAGAACACCTGACTATTAAGGATCTTTCTTTTGGGCAAGAATTGAGAGGGGGCCAGCAAGTGTAAGTTTTCCAACCTGAGCACTGCAAATCAGAACTCCCTACCCATCCAGCCAACCATGCAGTGGAGTAAAGCCAAAACTGGATCAGCCCGTCATGGAAAAGACATGGAGCTAGTTGGCCACGCTAGTATTCATTAATTCAGAAGGCTAAAGTGGTATTTGAGACAAAACGATAGGATGGTTCAGTCAGGTGGAATCCTTCAGCTTTAGCCATTGAATTTTTTAATGGCTTTGATACATTCTTATTGACTGTGACCCAGCATAAGAATTACCCAGATAGAACAATATGTAGTTCACTTCTCCTGCACCAATGTGCAAATAAAATTCTTAAAAGCAGTTTCCAAACTATGGGTCATGACTTCAAATGGAATCACATAATCTAGATAGTGGTTTCATTGGACTGTGTAGGCCAATGGGGATGCTACAACTTGGCCTGTGTGGGCTCGACAGAAGGCCGGGACTGTGGTAACATCAGCCAGCCTGGAGCAGTAGCATGGGAGGAGATGTAGGGTTGGGGTTGTATTGTTATTGGAGCCATTAAAATGAGGTTGCAGCTGGGAAATTTTGTGAAGCACTGCTCTATAGTGAAAGCTTTCTAGCATTTTAGAATAAAGATGAAGAATAAAATAATTCTCGTAATGGGTTCAAATATCAATTTTTTATAAAGAAGATTGAAAATGTTTAATTTTATTGTAGTAAATACCATCCTGTTGTTGGAATATTTATAGCTTAAGCCAAAGGCAGAAGCAGAATGTGAAATAGATTTAATTAACTCATAATTTAAACTAATTTGGTACCTTGAAATTGCTATAATTTTTGTTCACTCATGGAGTAATGGAACCTTGAACACACCTTGTCCTAAGATTTAAGGATGAGCAGTGGAGTGAAAGAGTTGCTAAAGCTCTAAGCTGTTAAGTCCTTTTTGCCATGGTGCTCCATGGCACGTTTCAGGTATCACTTAACAGGGTACATAATCTGGTTAACGATAGGGCACATGAGGTGTAGGTATGTACAGGTATGTATGTGTGTATGCTAAATCAAGGGATAACATCATCCATCAACTGTCATACATTGGTGTGCCACAAAACCAGTAGTAGCTATGATGACTCAAGATATAGTCCATTTCGATGAGCAATAGAAACAGATTCAGTGCTTAAAGTAAAACTGCACCAAGGTGAATGTTTTATTTTTGTCTGTTCTCTTCTTCAGCCATAGCGGTTTTGAAGGACAAAGATCCGGGTTCTTTCATTGTTCGAGACAGTCACTCTTTCAGAGGAGCCTATGGTTTGGCAATGAAAGTGGCTACACCCCCTCCTTCGGTGTTGCAGTTGAACAAGAAAGGTAGAGTATCTTCAAAGTCCAGGGCTACTAAATAGTATGCAAGAAAGTATGAGATAAGAATCATTTTAATGTAACATTTTATAGACTTCAAAATCAGGTGAAGCATCAGAGTAGTGCACAAAATTGCAGTTTTCCGAACTAGAATTTTATAAGAGCTTGATAAAATTTCTCAAATACATATACAGATGCTGTTATTCTAAAGTTAAAGTATAAAAAGGTTTAAAATAAATATAGCTTAGTACAGTTGGCTAGAAAATACTGTAGCTTACCATAACTGTGCTGGAGCTTCTGTAGTAATTTAATAGTTAACTTTTACAAAGGGAAAGATTGAAGGCATCACATGCTGTTTTCCAAGCTTCCAGAGTCTGTCTTCAAGATTCTGATGTGGTCCTTCAGAGGAATGTGAACCGTACCATTCATACTTGGAGAGCTTCTGCCACTATTGCATTTTGAGGAATAAAAGTATATCATACCAATATATCAGTATCATATCAAAATAATAACTGGTTATGCCTTGCCCATCATGCCTACTTCAGTTTAATAAGTCATTTTCCAGATGTGTTAAAGCACTCTTGCATTGACAACAAAGCTGGTGCCAGGGTATTAGAAGTTTTGCACCCCTTTCAGACAATCCCCCCCCCCCACCGCAATTTTACTAATTATACTTAACACTGTTTATTCTATTTAGCTTTGAAAATGACTATTTATTTATTTATTACATTTGTACCCTGCACTTTCCCACACACAGGTTCAATGCAGCTTACATAGTAAATAGAATTACAAAGTCTTGTAAGGAAAATAATACAATTTGTAATAAACATAATAATAGTTAGGTTTTAAGAATATATGAATTGGAAATGGGAAGGTAAACAACGATAGGATAGCCAGAAGGGAAGGTGGGAGGGGTATGGTGTAGGGAAGATGGAAAAGGAAAGATTGGAGGATGACTATAAAAACAAGAAAAGTGGTTAACAAGTTGAACAAATAAATTAAAGGAAATCATCAGTAAAAAACATAGAGAAAACGAGAGTCTGCAAACCCTCCACTTTCTTTTTACATATGGGAAGGCAAGGAGAATACACCTCCCCTTTCTTACGCCTCAGAGAATAAGAAGGTCTTTAGTTGTTTACTAAATGCTAGTAGACTGGTCTTGCACTCCTCCAAGTCAGTAGGAGCTTATTCCATGTTGCCAGAACAATTACTGAGAAAATGTGAGATCTCCAACACTCTAATCAAACCTAAGACTTAGAAACATAGTAACATAGTAGATGACGGCAGAAAAAGACCTGCATGGTCCATCCAGTCTGCCATACAAGATAAACTCATATGTGCTACTTTTTGTGTATACCTTACCTTGATTTCTACCTGTCCTTTTCAGGGCACAGACCATGTAAGTCTGCCCAGCACTATCCCCACCTCCCAACCACCAGCCCCGCTTCCCACCACCGGTTCTGGCACAGACCGTATAAGTCTGCCCAGCACTATCCCCGCCTCCCAACCACCAGTCCCGCCTCCCACCACCGGCTCTGGCACAGACCGTATAAGTCTGCTCAGCACTATCCCTGCCTCCCGCCACCGGCTCTGCCACCCAATCTCGGCTAAGCTCCTTAGGATCCATTCCTTCTGAACAGGATTCCTTTATGTTTATCCCACACGTTGTTGTTTAAATGCAGCATCTGTAGTGCATATTCTGCGCAGTCATAAGTATTGTCCTACTGAGCGGGACCATTTCAATCTATGTGGATGATGACTGGTAAATGATAGCAAAGTATTGCGGTCTGTAGGTTTATGATAAACTGTAGTATGTAATTCTCCATGCACTTTGTAAATCCAGATGTCCAGCAAGGAGATTTGTCACATGTTTAATCATGGTGAATTTTAAACAAGGGTCAATAGTATTTATCCAACTCAAAAATTGAGATACATGAACCTTTGCAGAATGGTGCTTAGCCGCTTTGCAGCCACTTAGGTATCTAACTGTACTTTCACCCATGGGCGTACAGGTATTCTGTACATTCAGGTGCTTAAATATGGACCCTTAATTCTATAGAATTGCCATAATTATCTATAATTGCCTAAGGTTGGGCACTGGGATGATGCACTCTGACCATAAATTTTATAATGCTAATTGCACACAAACTTGCCGTTATAGAATCCTAGCATAAGTCCACATTTATGCATCTAAGTTTAGACATGAGCACTTACGCTAGCTCAATGTCTGTTGTAAATGCTTGCACCTAAATGGAGGCAGTTAGACCTGTAAATGCTAGTATTCTATAAGATATGCATGTAAGTGCTAGGCACACCCTTGACCCACCCATGTCCACACCACCTTGCATTTGCACCTGATGGAATTTGTTCATGCAATTTACGTAATCTGGTCTAAGGGTTGTTATGCACATAACTGCTAATTAGTGCCAATCAGCACCAGTTCACACCAATGATAGCCAATAATTGGTTGTTAATGCCAATTAACAGCTGATGATTAGGTTATGTGTACAACTTTGCATGCTACATGTAAAATTGGGTGTGCAGGTTTATAGAATTAGGGGTATGGGGTAAATTCTATAAGAGGCACCTAAACATTGGCGCAGAAACTTTTATGCACTGAGTGCTATTCTATAAAGGGTTCACATCCATTTATAGAATAGCGCTTAGGGTATAAACTGCGCCTAGCTTTAGGCACTGACAATTATGCCTGCTACAAGCATGTATAAATGCTGGAGCCTAAATTAGGTGTGACCCAGCCAAATTCTGTATATATGCACGTAAAATGTTGACACACCCCCAAAACACCTCTAGCCATGCCTCCAAAAATTTACATGCATTAGGATTTTTCGTAGATCATTATAGAGTACAATCTGCCTTTGAATCCTAATTAAGGCCAATTAATGCAAATAATTGGTTAGCAGCCAATTAGTGGCACTGATTGACTTATTAAACAATTAAGTTGCGCACATAAATTGGTTATATGCGCTGATTTGTATGCGCAACTTTAGACACCATCCCCTGGTTTCTAAATAGTGCATCTAGAGACCCCCACCAAAATTCAAACGGATTCTGTAACACACATAACTTAATTGGCTTTTAACAGCATTAAGCAATAATGAGTACTAATTGGCAATAATTAGAATTTCCACGCACAACTCCCTAAGCATATTCTGTAATGCACTGCCTAAATTTTGATGTTTGCAGGCAAAAGAGAGGTGATTATGGGCAGGGAAATGGGCGTTTCTTAGGCATTTCAAATTTACGCACATTGTTATAGATTATGCCCCTCTTTGCCTAAATGTATGCACCTATACTGCACCTAAATCTAGGTGCCGCTTATAGAATGCGCTTAGGTGGAAATGTTTTCTGTGCAGATTTTCTAGGCACCATATATAGAATCTGGCCCATAGTGTTCTCTTATCTCTGTAAGCTCCAGGGGACCCCGTGGTCTGGGCAAACCTTCCCCTTCTACCCACCATGGTCCAGACCTGCCAAGTCCCCCGCATTCAGCGGGAGACAGATCATCTCCTGCACTCCCGCCAAAGTGGGAAAGTCTCCCGCTGAATGTGCCAGGGGATGCACTGCCGTCACTGCTACCACTGCTGCTTCTCTTGATGAGCAGTAGCAGCGGCTGTGGCAAAACAAGAAAAGCAAGCAAGCACAGGGCCACAGCAGCTTTCAGGCATGCGCTGCCAGCTCTGCTGATCCTCTGCCCCCGGAATGGGAAGTTGACTGCTGAGCCAACAGCACATGCCTGAAAGCTGCTGTTTCCTGGCCCTGCGCTTGATTTTCTTGTTTTGCCGCGGCTGCTGCTATTCATCAGGGGAAGCAGCAGTGACCAGGAAACACTGGGTACTGAGGGGAAGGGGGAAAGGGGTGGAAAGTGAGGCAGGAGGTGCTAAATTTTTTGTAGTTTAGGAAAAAGTAATGTGGTGGCTGTGTTAATAAAGGTTAATAAATGCAAATAAAACATAAAATAGAAAATAATGTGATACCTTTATATTGGACTGATTTTTATACATTTCTGATTAGCCTTCAGTGACCAACACTTTCTTCCTCAGATCAGGAGAGGATACCATAACAGTAGTATACTGACCTGACTTGAGGCAGGAGGTTTTGGCCTTTGAAAGCTTAAGTGAAAAGGGTATTAGGTTAGTACAATAAAAAGGTATCATCTTATTTTCCATTTTCAAGTGCCTGCACTGGGCATATGCAGGAGGGCCAGCATCGGTGACTGAAGCACACTGCCAACTGCTGCAATTCTTAAACAGCACAGTAGGAGGCTCATTCTGAGTTTGGGGTAGCCTAGTGGTTAGTGCAGTGGACTTTGATCTTGGGGAACTGAGTTCCATTCCCACTGCAGCTCCTTGTGACTCTGGGCAAGTCACTTAACCCTCCATTGCCCCTGGTACAAAATAAGTACCTGAATATATGTAAACCACTTTGAATGTAATTGCAAAAACCTCAGAAAGGCGGTATATCAAGTCCCATTTCCCTTCCCCCTTTCTTTTCTTTTATGCTGTGCTTTATGAGATTCCTTGTTCTGTGCATTGCAGATATTGTTTACTATTTTTCCTTTTAAATGTATTGTATGCCCTTGTGGTTAACATATTTTTATATCTCTGGTTTTAACAGAGATAAAATGTACACTGATATACATAACTTAATGTATATCAGTGTACATTTACAATTAAAGTGTTAATTTATGTGTTTTAAGTATTTGTTTTTATTTGCTTATTTATTTATGTGCCTTTTATATACTGACTCTTGTCTATGGTTTATTAATTTAATTATTTTTTATATGTTGATTGTAGACTCCTGACATAGGCTCTATAGCTGAAACATGGTACCAGTGTCAGGTCCTTTTCGTAAAGGCTGTATTTTGAATTTCACATCGTTTTATGTATCTTCACTTCACCCGTTTGTTGTTGTTCCTTTGTGGAGTGTAGTATTTCCTTCTTGTTTAGATTTGGGATATGTGCATCACAGATCTTTGTATTGTATTCAGTGGCTTGACCAGACAGCTGATGGAGGAGGTGGGCACCAGATTTTCTCCCTGCCCTCCCCCACATCCCTTGCCCAGATAGAAAATATAAATACCTAAGCTGGTGGAATTCCCCAAGCCTCACCAGCTGTAGACCTCTTCCTCCAGTCTGGTGGCAAGAACTCTCCAAGCTCTGCAGCTGGTGGCAACTCGGGGACACTGTTACTAGTTGAAGAGCTTGGAGATTTATGACTGCCAGACTGGAGGAGGTGGTCTTCAGGTGGCAGAGCTTTGGGATCCCACCAGCTATAGCAAGGAAGGTGGCTAATTTTTTTTTTTTTTTTTTTTGGGGGGGGGGGGGGGGCCCTGGCCCTGGCCCTGGCCCTGGCCCTGGCCCTGGCCCTGGCCCTGGCCCTCTGTCTGTTCAGTACCAAAAAGAAGTGCATAACTGTTTTTATTTCTCCAGTGTTTTAGTACTTGCTAAGTTTACTTTCTTGGGGTTCCCATTTCTGTTTCTGTTTGTGATCCATTGTTTTGTATTTGGTGAAGGTCTGTCTGTCTGTCTTGTGTGTGAAGAAGCCATTTCAAGTTGTTTTATGTGTGGTAGTAATGGCAGGTAGGGAAATTGGGAGGAAGGGCAGGGAGGAGAGGGAATCAGGGGCCCCCCCTCCTTAATTTCTGTCCAGGGCCCCAGCATGTCTAAAACCGGCCCCAAGTAAGTTGATCTGAAATAACAGCTTCCAGAAGATGAAGGTTGCCGACCATCGCTGACCACCAGAAGAACTTTGTAATTCAAAATGTAACCTGTTGCATATATATATATATAGTGGAGGAGTGGCCTAGTGGTTAGAGTGGTGGACTTTGGTCCTGGGGAACTGGGTTCAATTCCCACTGCAGGCACAGGAGCTCCTTTTGACTCTGGGCAAGTCACTTAACCCTCCATTGCCCCAGGTACAAATAAGTACCTGTATATAAAATGTAAGCCGCACTGAACCTGCTATGAGTGGGAAAGCGCAGGGTACAAATGTAAGAAAAATAAATAAAATATCATTTTGTTTCTGTTTTATCACAGTTGGAGATTTGACAAATGAACTCGTGAGGCACTTCCTTATTGAGTGCACCCATAAGGGAGTGCGGTTGAAAGGCTGTCCAAACGAACCATATTTTGGTAAGTAGTTCATTTCAAGGGATCCAAATATCTTGCTTGAAGTAGATTGGATCACATGGAGTATGACATTACAATAAAACATGTGAGATAAGCAGCTGCAACTTTTCAAAAGGATTTGAAATTCATACAGAGTACATTTTTTTTAGGTGGGCATATAATTAATGTAAAAAATGGCAAATGCCTGAATTTGTGTTTTACTTTAAACATCTCTCTTTCAGGCTGACTCAGTAGCAATGCTCTGTAGTACCGTGAAGAGGGATCTGGATTTGGTTCTTCTGCCCAAAGTAGGCAGGCTGGGGAAACCACCTAACAAGTAATATTCACTAATTGGCAATAATTAGAATTTACACGCACAACTCCCTAAGCGTATTCTGTAATGACTGCGCCTAAATTCTAATGTGCACAGTTTAAAAGGGCAGGGAGGAGAGGGGATTGGGGCCCCCTCAATTTCTGCCCTGGGCCCCAGCATGTCTAAAACCAGCCCTGAGTAAGTTGATCTGAAATAACAGCTGCCAGAAGATGAATGTTGTTTCTTGGGTGTTCCAAAGTTTACACGCATAGTTATAGAATATGGCCCAGTGCAAATAAATCTACACACAGAGATTTATTCCACATTTTCGTTGGTGTAAATGGAGGCACATAGTTTTAGGTGCTGGGATATCAACTTAGCGTATTCTATATACTGCGCCTAAATCTAGTTGCCACTTATAGAATACACTTAGCCGGAAATGTTTTACCGCGTGGAGTTTTTAGGCGCCTTTTATAGAATCCAGCCCCAGTGGCCAAATTTACAACCCATGATTGAAGGATTTCAGAAGGATCCTCTTGTATGGTCCCCAGATCAGAACTCGCACTGCAACGATAAACTACAGAAAGTTGGGAGAGGGTATAGAATAGGGGAAACATCTCCATACAGTTACCAAAGCTCATTACTGGTTCTGATTTGAGCTGGAACCCCAACAGAACAGGATCAAACTGACTCCAGGTTACGTTATGGAACTATTTTTAAGAGATTGAATTTAGGTGAAAAATAATTGTTGTTCTTTTTTTTCTATCTCTCTCTGCTGTTTTCTATCCTGCTGAAATGATACACGTTTCAAATAGCTTGTACTAATGAGCAACATTTGTCTGGAAATGAAAGGGTTTTTTGCTAAAAATGTTGGCACACCCTACACTGTCATGGTGTAATAACTGAAGAGAAAAATATGTTTATGAAGTGGTTTGATTTTGCGTTTGCTCTCTTATTTTAAGAAAATGCTGCTCACTTATTCAGGCCTTTGACATCTGTGTCCCAGTTGGGAACACACAAAAGTGAGGGAGAATGATATTCATTAAGTACAGAGCTAACTATGAGGGCAATGTTGAAAGTCATGTCATAAAGCAGTTTCCTACACAGAAATAGGCATTTCTAAAATTGCACACCCAATCTACATATTACAGCTGTGCACTCCGAACTGGGACAGGGTTGAGAAGGGGGTTACATTTACAGTTTATGCACAGAACATAACCCAGGCAATTTGTGCTGCTACAGAGGTGCATAAATATATGTGCATACATTTTCAAGGTGGAAGTACACACATGTTAATGTTTTTAAAAATTTGCCAGTGTGTGCAAAAAGAAGAGCATGCACATACTGTCTGCATATTTCATGCATGGAAATACAATTGGATAAAACTGTCTGGAGCATGCAGAATTGAGAATAGGTACTAATAGCTTCTTATGAGCCCTTTTAATAAAGTTCGATAAACAGAGGGCAATCTTATAAAGCATTCCTGTGTGTAAAAAAGCACTGATTTACATTCATACATGGGTTCTTATTAAGGAAAACAGCTGGTGTAAAAGTGCACACTGTGACATGAAGGTGCATGCTCTGCTGGTAGACATGTATAGAGGCGGTGCCTGGGCACAGTCCAGAAGGACACGCAGAGATGATAAAATACACTAATTGATGTGCATACTTCCAGAATCCAGGCATGGAATCTACACATGCTCAGATGCAGGGAATCACACTAACATCATCTAATTGATTGAAAAGGTGATTCTTGTCTGAGGTCCTCTCCTCCTCTGTTATTTTCTCATTGTCTTACAATTGTTATATGATACCTGCTGTTGGTTGGTTGTTATTGCCTATAATTCAGCGGTGTGATTCCCTCTATTTTGTGTTACCTGTGTTATGAATGGCCATAATATCTGAAGATGTCATAGAGCCTGGAATCCTTTGTCACTTTAACTTCCTAGGGAGCGTGGGAGAGGGTCAATAACCACCGGGAGATTAAGGAGGGGTCATCCCTCCAGTGGTCAGCTGTTCAATCAGGGCACCTTTTTATTTATATATATTAATTTTTCACATTTACATTCTCATATAAATTTCAAAGAAATTTTCATTAGTACAAACAGTAGCAATATAAATTTAACAATTTCCTTTTTTAAAAAATTTGTCCACAACATAAATTGAGTCCAGATACTAGGCAAAATAATTAAGTAAGCAAAAAGAATAATATCTATAAAGCACTCTAATGAACTCTCCAAAAACTCAGTCAAATTTAATTCAGGAACAAGTTGAATTTGCCCATTTGAGGGTCCTGAAGAACCTGTTATATATTGAGTTCTTAGTATAGGTGGAAAAGCTTCATTAGGTATGCCTAAAATTTCTCCAAAGTATTTTTTCAACATATTCAGAGGAGATATTAATGGAGATTTAGGAAAATTTATAAATCTTAAATTATTCCTACGACCTTGATTTTCCAGGAATTCAAGTTTATGAACTTGAATTTCCTTCTCTTTTATGAGCGTCGTCGTAACATTCTGGAGTTGAGCTACTTCTCCTCCCTTCAATACTGATATTTGATCCACTTGATCTTGAATATGTTCAGACAGAGTTTTGAGTTATCTCTTTCAAACTTTTAACTTCTCCTTTAAATGAGTTTGAAATACAAATGAAAGTAGAGTTCAAACCTTGTATAGCATCCCACAGTGACTCCATTGTCACCACAGCTGTTCTCGACAAACCACCGTTCCCACTGGAGAACTGGCTCCAAGGAAAAGAAGAAGGGGAGGATAGCATTCCGTGTATCTCCTCCTCTATCGATTCATTCAGGGCTAAGGCAACTCGAGAACCTCCTCCCCAGGCATCTTCGGCCCTTCATTCACTTCCGTTGTCAATGACTCCTTCGACGCCGATATTCTTCTGGGTCGCGGGGGAGCTGTGCACGAAGGGGGGGCTCAGCGACGCACCCTCCACGCTATGGTCCGCGTCAGACGGTGCGGAACCCATCGCAGCATGCCTTTGTTCCCCAAACGCTCGCGTCCCGACGTCCTCCAAAGTAGCCTGGCGCATAGGAGGGGTCTTTGCTGGTGTTGAGGAGGTAAGTGCCCCGGTTTTCCCTTTTCGTTTCCCCATCTTACAGACGGGGAAAACTCCTTTGCGTTTGAGCTCTTTGGGTGTCTCGGAAACTCAGCGCATGCACGCTTCAGTAGGCGCCATGTTGGATCCCAGGGCTCCTTTTTAAAGGTGTGATTGAAACAGGTCAAGATAAAAACATCCTTCTTTATTGCCTTGGATATTTTTTTCCTGTTCCATTATCGCTGAAAGACATCCTAATTTTGGGCCCACCCTGGTCCCACCAAAAACATGCCTCCAGCATGCCCCCTTGCAATGTAAAACATCCAAATGCTGCCTTTTGAAAATTGCAATTTGGATGTTTTCAGCAGACTGACTTTTTTTGACTATTTTGAGACGTCCATTTGTTTGAAAATGAACGCCCTAGGCACCTATGTGTCTTTATCAAAAAGCACCTAAGTAGGCACCTTCTTGCCCTCTTAAACCAGGTGCCTGCTATAAAATTCCTCTCTTAGTGTGTGAATTAGTGTTCAGTAGCTGTTAGTTCATGGCTGTGGTAACCATTAGCAGCGCGTGCTATCTTATATGCTAACTCCATAGCCTATAATAGAGCGGATTATAAGCAAGGAATGGGGGTGGAGAGTGCTGATTTTCTAAAGGATCACTTGAAATGAGCAATCCCATACAGTTTTAGGCGAAAGTTGGACCATCAGATGGTGATTTCAACCGATCATTTCAATGGCATAAAAACACCCAACTCCTTATTGGTTCATTATTTAAACTGTAAATCCAAACATACGGTTGACTTCTTATACTATAAATACCCACTACTTATCTTAGGAAGCAGCAGCATGCAGGAAACCTCCCAACATGGTCTTGTTTTGCTCAGCTGCATTAGGGCAGAGGTTCCTGGAGTGCTTCAAATATCCAGCACAAACGCTTTCCTCAGTCCCATGCTGGATTTGCAGTTTAAATAATGCTACTTCCTGAGATACATAACTGTAATTACAGTATTTATAATGCAAGGAAAGAGTTTCTACCTGTCCTGTGCATATTTTTAAAAAGTTTTTATCTTGAAAATTTGATACTAAAGCCAGGTGGACAAGAATGCCAAGGACCTAATTGAAATTGCTTTCTTACCACAGGGAGTCTGACAGCTTTGGTATATCAACATTCCATTACACCCCTGGCACTGCCCTGCAAGTTACTGATTCCTGACAGAGGTATGTATAGGCTCCAAGGGAGAAAAATGCAGGAGACCTGAGGCATTGCTTTTTGTTTTTAAAGGCATGTAAAGTCTTTTGAAAATACACCTCTACATCAGTTTGCAAAGACACTATGAAAGGAAAAGAGAAAGTGGATGAGGTTTTGTGCGCCTAGAGGTGCCTTTTCCAAGTTTTCATTGAGCACTAACTATTGTGAAAACAATGGAATGAGACAAGGTGGCTGAGAGGAAGTTATTTGCAGTGTGTTCTAATTTTTATTTTAAGCTGATATTTTGGTTCCTTATTTTTAAATAAATTGTTCCTCTTTTTAAACAGAACATATTTAACATAGCTTATCTCTGCTAATGTAGTCTATTTTTCTTTATTTGCATATATCATTATTTAAAACATTTATGTGCTGCATTTTTGAATAGAATCAAAGCAGTATTCGGGGTTAATCAGCAATAATGGAATTTAGTGTTCAAACAGAGAAAACAAATCACTAAAAAACAGACCACCAACCTGTAGCAACTATTCTGTATGTCCAGAGGGTTTTGTTAATAGCACACCTCAAGAATTCTATGACTGGATTAGCGGGGAACAAGATGGCGTTCAGAGAGGAAGTTGATCTCTGAGTTCCTGATCTCTGCCTAAGCTTGCGGTGGATTGAACCTTACCCGGTAACATCAGGGGAAAAAGGAAGGGGAAAGCGGTGAAACCTACCTCCTCTGGTCCTGTTAACTCCACTCCCCGTCAGCAGACGCTTGAGAATTGGGGAATTCAGAGATTGGATCCGCAGACGCCCACAACGATCAGTCCTGACGCTGCTTTGTCGGACTACAGCCCGCCTTCATTCACTGCCCCTCCATGACCCGGAACTATGCTTGCAGTAGGAGTACAGCCTGAAGGGCGGACCAAAGTGCCCAGCTCTCAAGCTGCAAGAGGAAGACCTACTGCAATGCCAACCCCAGAGGTGATTTCTACCCGGAAAGACGACGTGGGAAACCCCGTCTCCATCAGGGTTCTGAGGGAAGTATCCGGGGAGTCTCGTGGAGTTGTTAAACCAGCAGTGATAACCCTAGAGAACCTATGGGACGCCATACAGAGCATGAACAAGAACCTGATCCAGGTAACTGATATCTTAAAAGAAGATTTATCTTCTGTTAAATCTTCACAAGCTCTTACAGCCTCCCAAGCTCAAAAAAACGAAGAGAGGATTGAGACTTTAGATGGAGAATTAAAATCTTTACAAAACCTTACAAGTCTAATAATTAAGGATAAAGAGATTCTGGGTAAAAAAGTTGAGTATCTTGATAACCAGACTAGGAAGAACAATTTGAGACTTCTTAATTTTCCCAAAGCACCTTTAATACCACCAACAGATATGCTTAAGAAGTATTTTGAAGAAATTTTGAAAATTCCCAAAGAGAGTTTTCCTCCGGTAGTCAAGACTCCATATATATTTGGAAAATCTGCTAGACCAGAACCATTACCTGATTTGAATGTAACAGCTTTCTTAGAAAACTCTCTAGAGACCGTTACACAAAGATTGACTTTGTTAGTATCCTTTGCTTTCGAGGTTGATAGGAACAATGTATTTCGTTTATACTTTAAACATATGCAAGCCAGTTTTTTGGGGGGGGAAAATTCAGATTTACCCGGATCTTAATAGAGATACGCAAAAGAGAAGGCGAGAGTTTTTGGTTTTAAAGCCGAGGACTCTCGCCTTAGGAGGGTCATACACTTTGAAGTACCCATGTAGATGCCTGGTAACAATTAATAATGCTAGTTATGTTTTTCTTGACCCCAAAAAGCTAGCTGAATTTATTATTTCTAAGGAAAAGGGAAACGCTCATCCCTGAATGACCCCATAGGATGCTGGTTTACCTTCTAGTGGGCGTCTAACGCTCACCCCTCTGAGTGATTGCTTTTAAAAGGAGGATCATACCTCCTCTGTTTTTTTCCTTCTTGTTTTGTTTTCCTATATCTTGTTCCCAAATTATGGTGGTCAATATGTATAAGAAATATTTCTTGTTTTTCTAATTTAATGAAGAGAGATGTATCTCTGCTGAATATCATTTCTAAATCCTGCATTTATATTATTATGAATGTATTGTTTTTTGAAAAATCATAAATAAAATATAAAAAAAAAGAATTCTATGACTGCATGTAACTTGGATGTTTGCTATAGATGGAAAATTCATTGCAGTGGTTGAGCTTGGCTTGTCCTCATGACTGGCGTCAGTTCCACTTTCCTCCTGTTCAGCAAAAACATGCTGACTGATATTTATGTTTCATTATAGCAGCCAAGAGTGTGGTTGCGAAGTCGACAAACTTAAGCAAGGCCTGAAGGCCCTATTTAAAGCGGTGTGCTCCCTCCCCATTCAGTGTTCAGGACTCTAGTGACAGGGCTATCCTGATTTAGTCTGCTTTTTAAAAGTTTAATGGAAGTTTTGTTGTGGTCTTCCATAGATCCTCTGGAGGAGATTGCAGATACAGCTCCACAGACCGCAGCAAACTCGGCTGCTGAACTGCTGAAACAAGGAGCAGGTTAGTCAGCGCATGGCTGGCTGGAATGGGGGTAGAGCCAGTTGAAGTATGTGTTTTATGTCGGGGATGATTAGGTGACTCATGAGGTGTATAGCCATTTAGCCATCTGTGACTTATAGAAATTGCACGTTTTTTCCATCCTTTTTTCCCCACTGTTTCTTAAAAAGGACATTGTGGACAGGAGAAATTATTGGAATTGCAGACAAACCCCCAAATTCTATGTGTGGTTCCTTAAGTTGTGTGTGCTAATTTGGCCACATGACCAAATTGTGCACATAACTTGATTGATTAATGAGCCAATCAGCGCTGATAATTGCTACTTAACCAATCAGCAGCACTAACTGGCTTAAATTAGAATTTATTCGCACAGTGTTCTAGGTGTACTCTACAACACGGTGCATGTAAATTCTAATGTGCACAGCCATGGGCGTGGCTATGGGCGTGAAATGGGCAGGTTGTGGGCATTTCAAAAAACTATGCACACTATTATAGAATTCATCCAATCTGTGTCTAACTTAGTCACAGGTATTTAGGCTTGGTTTTCAGTGGCCTAAATGGGTGCGCCTAAATTTAGGTGCAAGCCTGGTGTGTAAGTGTATTCTATAAGCTACACCAAACTTTGTGTAGTTTATAGAATCACACTAACCACGTGGTTTTTCTGCACCGATTTTTAAGGCACCATTTATAGAATTTACTCCAAAATGTAATGAACAATGAGGGTAATTCCACAAAGGGGCACCTGTTTTAAGGTACCAAAGAGGCATATATTTGGAGCCTAGTCTGTAAAGGAAAAGTAGTGGCATCTACATTTGTTTGTAGAATATTAGTGTAGCAGGGCAAATACAAGCATATACTTTAGGCTCGACCGCTTAGAGCAGTCATAGTGCTGATGCCAATGCTGACTCCTAGATTGCAAAAAAAAAAAAAATGGGCTTAAATTATACTACTATTATATGTTTTATACCCTAATTCTATAAATTGTGCACAGATTTGTGCATACAAGTTGTCACAAAGTGTCAGTCGCACACGTAACTTAATATAACAATGTTACACAAGGGGTAATTCTATGTATGGAATTTTAGAAAGGACTTCCAACTCAGAATATGGATGGTCCAAGTCTATACGTCAGATATGGACATCCATTTCTCAGGTATTTTAAAACATGGTCTGCTGAAATACAGCCTGTTCTAAATTACTGGCTATCTCCAGCATGAACATCCATTTTCCAAGGGACATGGATATCTGTGTGGCTTCTGAGGAATGTCCATATTATAAAATGGCAACACATGCATCCATGTGAAAGAATAGCCTAAAGGTCAGAGCAGTCTGCGAAGAACTAGAGGTTGCTGGTTTGATTCCCACTGCAGCCCTTTGTAACTTTTTTTTCTTTTTCTTTTTTTTTTTTTTTTTAAATTGTGAGCCCTCCAGGGATATAAAAGTACCTACTGTGACTTAACTTACTGCATCTGATAGAGAACTGCTAAATCAGAGTACCTTTCTGTAACCTGGACATGCCAAGTACCAGGTTTAAATACGGAAGTCCATCTTTTTGAACATTGATGTCCCTTCCCCTTCTGCAATCTATGGAGCATCAGGTATTGGGGGCCTTTCTCCCCACTGAGTGAGGTAGGCTGCTGGTTCGCTGTCTAATGGCTTCTTCCTGGTAGGGCTATCCTTTGGCCACCTTCCGTGGTTTCTTGGTCGAGATTTGCTAGTATCCAATGGTGCTTCTTCCAGGAGGCAGTGTACTGTTCATCAAGGTGGCAAGCTTGCCTTTGCCTGCTTCGGGCTGTCCCACAGAGGCCGTCCATTTGTTTGGCTGCTCCAGCCAGCACTTCTTTGTATTTCCTCATGGATTTCATGTTCGGCCTTCCATGGCCAGCATCGCCGGGGTGGATGTCTGCCTGCGGTTCTTTGCTTACCACCTGGACATGCATAGTGGGGCTTTAGGCAAGCGGCACACTGCCTGATGTTTTGTCATTCTGTTTGCAGTCTGCATCTTCCGTGATCTGGGCCGCCTGCCTTGTTAGTATGCTCTTGTGCCTCGTGTCCCTGTGTTTGGTATGCTAGGGGCCTCAGAGGGACATCATCCATATAGATGTAGAACTGAGTGTCTCAGGTGTCTGTTCATTTTCCTCTGGGCAGATTCTCTTTTACGCCAGTCATCCTTCGGGAGTTTCAATTCCTTCGGTATTCTAGCTGCCCCTAGCACTGTTCAGGGGCTGCAGCCCTCTCTTCAGCCTCCGAGGCTCAACTCCTTTGCTGCAGGTCTTGGGGCTCTTCTTTTTTTGGAGTGAGGCCACTGGGGCTGCAACTAATGTTTTGTCAGGAGCATTAGCTGCGGTCCTGGCTGAAGGAGTGGGCTGTTCAGCACTACCTGGGGCTGCAGGTTCTCTTGGTTACCTCAGTTGCTGTCAGGCACTCCATATTATGGTTCTCTAGGTTCTTTTGTTTTGCTCTGTGGAAACAGGCCAGAGGTACAGATACAACGTTACTGTGACAGCCTTGAGCTTCTTCGCTTGTTCTGTCTTTTCTTTGGTTGGTACCTTACAGAGGATGTTGGTGAGGCGCAGCAGTGTGTCCAGAGGGCATGTTGGTCACCTCCTGATCTCTGCTATGGGACCTTTGGGGCTTGCCCCTCTTGTCTATCCATGTTCATGCTGGTCACAGTGCTGTTGAGTTCTCAACTTTTCCTGGTTTCTCTAGTGGGGGGCTCCATTCTGTGTTGCCTGCAACTAATACCATGGCTCTCTTGCTCCTCTTTGGCCTGGGTTCTATTCCGATTTTTCCACCTTATCAAACTGGTTGTTTTTGGCCCCTGAGCTCTGGGGGGGGGGGGGGTGCTCCAAGCTGACAGGCCTTATTTCATTTACTCTCTCAAGTGGCATTTGGGAGTCCTTCCCCTTATGCTTCTGGATTTGGGACTCCTATTTGCATTCTGCCATATGCAGCTCACTTTGCTGTTCTTCACTTCCTTTCTTTTTGGTCCCACCCAACTTGGGGCACTACTTTGCTACATCCCATTAGTCTGGGCTGGTCTGGTATTGATGATAAGGAAGGTAAAATTATGTCTTAACTGATAATTTTCTTTCCTTTAGTCATACCAGAGCAGTCCAGCAGCCCTTCCTCTCATGTTTCCTTTATCTAGGTTTTTTGTATATAGCTCCTCCTCTTTTATCTTGGATATCCCTCGTCTCCTGACTCTGGGTATCACCCGGGTGTCAGTTGCATTTCATCATCTGCTATTCAGTTGTGACAGTTGTCTGCTTGCTATGTGGGGATTGCACATTGAAAGCTAATCAAAATACTGAGCATTCCAAGCTGCATGATACTCTTAAGGGCAAAGTTCTTGGAGCTATTTGTTTTCTCTATCTCCTTCCACTGGTGGATGAACATAACCATTAGTCTGGACAAGTTTGGTATGACTAAAGGAAAGAAAATTATCAGGCAAGACTTCATTTTCCCTTTTTGTCTCTTAGGGTGGCTATTAACTGGTTTTGTTTTGTTTTATAGACGTTTAAAGGCTGTCTGGTCCAGCCTAGGACCCCTAGACCTGAGAGATTCTATGTTTGTGCCAGAGAACCCTGACCCTGTCTATCCACCCTGATAGTCCTTTTGTACTTACCAGTGAAGGTGACATCTGCTTTCTCTTCTCTGTTGAGGTCATTTTAAAAATGGCTTAGGTTCAGCTGTGATCATTGACTTTAGAAATGGCACACATTCAGTGAAAATAGCTGCCATCCAGGAGGAGGAGCAGAAGAGGCAGTGATGGCCACATCGTTTTTGTATGTTCGAAGGGACTTTTTGGGGGGTGGGAGACTGTAGGATAGGTGGGTAGATGAGGAAGTAGTTTGGAGGATAGGGTCACAGGACTAAGGTATTCAGTCAGGTCTTGGGTCAGAAGTTGACTGGCTTGGGGTCCCTAATTGGGAATGCCCTATATTTGGGTCCCTAACTTGGGTAGCTCAGGCCTCGGGATGTATCATTTACTACCATCAAAGTAATTTTGTTTTTTCATTTAGTTGCCCTTTTACAAAAGTGTGGCAAGCCTACTGCAGGAAAGCCTGATGGTAGTTCTGGCCCCCACTGCATGCCATTTCTGCATGTCAAAATACACACAAAGGCTGGTATGCTTGATTATAGAAGGGCCAGATTTAACGGTTGTATGGGGTTCTGACGGTCATACAGCGTGTTTGATTTACTGGAAAATGTCATCACTATTTGATGACAAGTTCTCTCTCAGCCCATTACTCTTTAGTTTTGGAACACACCTTTTGTGGTTTTCATCTGCTTTGTGACATTTCAAACAAGTAGGCGCATTCCTTTTGATGAAAGGGAGAGAGTTCAGAATAGTTGGGATGGAGGAGGGGGGGAGCTTAGGTAAATGATTGCCTTTAAGGCTGTCAATCCCCATAAAAGACAACACAAGAAAAAGGCCAGGTCAAAAGAACAAGTTGCTTTGTTTGGGAACAAAAGAATCTCTGGCTGCTGGCACTGTCAAGAGGGAATCCTCTCTGGCTGTCAGAGGAGGTTAGAATTATGGCTTTGTAAGCCAACTTCTGGCCCTGTGTGATAAATTACACAATCATTTTCAAGCTGCCTAAATTTAGAATCCAAAACAAGAATTGGAACTTAAGATGCATTTATTTTATTTAGTTGGTTTTTTTTTTACCAGACATTTTTGCCTTGTTATAAAAATTTCCATACAAACAGAGACAAATAAAGGCAGATAAAGATCGTATGGCTTTCCAGTCTGCCCATACATGCTATCTACTATCCCCTTCTCTCCCTTAGAGATCCTATGTACTATATAGTCTTTGTCTCCACCACCTCCACTGGGAGGTTGTTCTACGTATTCACCACCCTTTCCGTGAAGAAGTACTTTGTTAGATCACTCCTGAATCTGTCCCCTTTCACCTTCATTCTCATCATATGCCCCCTTATTGCAGAGCTTCCTTTCAATTGAAAGAAGCCTAACTCCTGTGCATTTATGCCTTGGAGGTATTTAAATCTCTCTATCATATCTCCCTCTCCTACCTTTCTTCCAAAGTATACATATTAAGATCTTTAAATCTGGCCCCATACGCTTTATGACAGATCATTAACTATTTTAGTAGCTGCTTTGTGGACTGATTCCATACTGTTTATATATTTCAAAGGTTTGATCTAAAAAATTGTACACATTATTCCAAATGAGGTCTCACCAGACACTGAGCTGAGTGGTAACCGAATAGAGCAGTGAAAGAAAGAAATTGGTCCCCTGTGACTCAGACCTGGGTTGGCAGAGTGTCAGACCCGGGGTTACACAAAACTGGTGCCCAGCGTGGGACATCAAGTGAATAAATGTAGAAGAGGGAGATAGAGGAGTGAAGGACATAAGGAGTAAAAGAGAGAAGTCTGTACTTTATGGACTTGGACAGGACCTTAGAGCTTACGGGTACCGCGAGGCCCGAGTTACATAGACAATCAATTTTTTTTGTCCATTGTGACTTTGAGTATACAATTTATGGTTTAATTTATTAGCATGTGCAGACCTTCAGTGGAATTTAAGCTTGCAGGTTCATACAGTGATCTAAATATCAAGAATCAAATTGAAGTTTGACAATTTAATATAATGGGAATCCTGACAGTGTACCACACTCTCATTCCAGCCTCTACCATGTTACCTCTGAATAGGATGAGGATGTGTATTTTCTAAAAGAAAATGTATTCTTTAATTTATATAGCACAGCTGTCAGTTACAGATTCTAGCCACATTAGTGAACTAATTAAAAAAAAACAACCTTTTAGTATAAACTTGTTAATATATCTGGGTATTAATTTTTATAGCCATTCAAGCAAATAAATGAACAGAATCTACTAACCTAATAGAAACAATCAATAAACATATTTTACTTTCTGAGAAACAGTATCTCTCACTCTGGAGGGCTTTGCTAGTCCATTATATGTAGTCTAAATTTGTTTGTTTGTGTGTTTATGTTTTAAGTTCAGTTACTGGATTACCTTTGCTATTTTTATTTTAAATTAATTTGGTCCCGCACCTAATTTTACTTAAAGGCTCATTCAGCCATTGTAAACTGAGGAAACCACAGCAGCTTAAGGTCCTTATAGGAACTGATTGATGCATTTGTTAAAACATCCCTTCTGTTATAATAGAAGGTGCTCAGTATCCTAGCGAACCATCAAGAACTAAAATAGAGGGTGACTGTGGATTATGTTTTCCTAGAACTGAGGCAAAATTACCTAGTAATTACCTATTAAAGAATTTTCAGTTTTGAAAAGCAAGCAAAAGGAACACTCATAGGGGGCAATTCTACGACTGACCACCCCCATTTATTTTCCTATTCTATAATGGAACTTGGCCATTCAGGTTCTGTACTTCAGACCGCTCAAAACATGGCAGCTAAGCTTATATTTGGAAAAACGCGATTTGAAAGCACAAAACCCCTCCGCGAAAAACTACACTGGCTCCCAATCAAAGAACGCATTGCTTTCAAAATCTGCACCCTGGTTCACAAAATTATCTACGGTGAAGCCCCAGGATACATGACAGACTTGATCGACCTACCAACTAGAAACACATCCGAATCAACATGAACATATCTAAATCTGCACTACCCAAGCTGCAAAGGACTTAAATACAAATCAACTTACGCATCCAGTTTTTCCTACATAAGCACACAACTGTGGAACGCATTACCAAAAGCCTTGAAAACGATATACGACCACCTAAGCTTCCGGAAAACACTAAAAACTAACCTATTTAAAAAGGCATACCCTACCGATCCAACTTAAATGCCTGATCTTTGCAACACAACAAAACTAAAGTACGGAATGGGCATAACACAACTCTTCCGCTGTATGATTCCCTAATGTGGCTTTGCCACATGAACTTTATCTTTCCACAACATCACTTTGTATTTGTTCACACCGGAGTCAGCAAACGCCTCTCTGGTACTATATAAGCCACATTGAGCCTACAAATAGGTGGGAAAATGTGGGATACAAATGTAACAAATAATAATAATAAATAGTTCTCAAAAGAAGTCTAGCCTCCAGTTAATGCTTATGCATGTAGAGAAGGAATTGGTCTGACAAAATTGTGAGAGAGGCTGAGCACTTTATTTGTACTATTTTCAGAGCACAAAATTTAGGGCGGTTGAAAGCAGCTGAAAAGGCATGGGCGTAGATTGGGGGGGCGAGGGGGGCATTGCCCCCCCAAACGAGTCGCACCGGCGAACTGGCGGGGCTTAATTGTGTCTTCCCCGCCGGCGCTGCCTCGGTCTCTGACTCCCTGCAGCATTTTTGTCCGTCGCCGTCAGCGCTGCCATTCATTCTCACAGGCAGCCTCGTTCCCGCTCCCCTTTGCCGCGTCCTCCGGCTCTCTCTGATGCACACTTCCTGTTTAACAGGAAGTGCATCAGAGAGAGCCGGTCGGAGGAGTGGAAGCGGCAAAGGGGAGCGGGAACGAGGCTGTCTGTGAGAATGAATGGCAGCGCTGACGGCGACGGACAAAAATGCTGCAGGGAGTCAGGGACTGAGGCAGCGCCGGCGAGGAAGAGCGAGGCAGCATGCTGGCTGGTGGCAGGGAGAGACAGTCACAGGAGCACTGTTGAGGTGATGGGGTAATGCTAGGTAGAGGTGAGCGAGAGAGGTGGGGAATGTTGGTGGGGGGAGATGCATGGGGGAGAGAGAGGGAGAAATAATACTGGATGTGGAGGAGGAGGGAGGGACAGCAAGAGAAAAGGGGAAATGTTGGAACATGGAAGTGGGAGGGAGGGAGACAGAGAGAGATGCTGTATGGGGATGGGAGAGATGCTAAAAGGGGAAGGAAGAGAACGAAAGAGATAGATGTTGGGCCCAGGGTGCAAGGAAGGGAGATACTGAGAGTGATGTGGGCATTGGGAGAGAAGAAGGAGGGAAGAGAGGTTGTACATGGGGATGGATGAGAGGGAGGGATAGATATACACTAGAGGGGAAAGAGAAAAAGAGGGAGATTGTGTATCCAGGGACAGAAGAGAGAGAGGAAGAAATGCTGGACCACAGGGAACGGGGGGCTGGAAGATGCTGGGGTGTGGGTGTGTGTGTGGAAGGGACAGGGAGATATTAGGCTACAAGGGGAGAAAGGGAGCAGGCGTGCTGGGCTAGAAGGTTGGAGGGAGGAAGATGCTGCAAATGGTGGAACTATTTGGGAGAGGCCAAAGGGGAGGTGGGAAGGAAACAAATGAGAGGTTGATAGTGATGGGGGGGGGGCAGAAATGTGGTAATGGAGAGTTGATTAAAGATGAAAGGAAATGGAAGGTTGGAGGAAGGACTGAGAAGATGAATGGGGCAGCTAGTGGGTGAGAGAAGGAAATGGAATTTGATAGCTGAAAACTAAAAAGGAGAAGGATGAGGACGAGGGTGAAATTTAAGTGAACAGAGAGGCAGCAAAGAAAAAAAAACAGAGGAAACAGCTAAAAAAGAAATAATGTGTCAAAGGTAGGTGTAGTGAAGGAATGGAATAAGACAGGAGAGAAGAGAAAAGACAAATGGACAGCAAGCAGTTGAAGGAGAATTAGCAGAAAGACAGGAAAAGAGGAAACTGGAACCAGCATGATTGAACAGTAAAATGTCCAGACAACAAAGGTACAAAAAAGTATTTTATTTTGAATCTATTAAATGGAATATCAAATGGAAAGAAGACACTGCATAAAACAGAAGACACTGGGACCAAAGCGAATAGAAAAACTAAATGATCAGACAACAAAGGTAGAAAAAAGTATTTTATTCAGAATTTATTAATTGGAATATGTCAGCTTTCTGTGAAATTTTGCATGTAAGTTTCAATTTTTCTGGTATTGCTGCATGCTGAGTCTGACATCGAGTTAACTTTCCAGTTCAGTATTTTGCCTTCATATTTTTTGCTTTCTAGTTCCTTGTGTCATGTCTGTTGTGTCATGTGTTTTTCACGAGGTAGTGTATTGGTGTTTTAGAGCCTGGTGTAATTACAGTTCTGCCTTTTCACGCATAAGGTTGCAGCTCGTCCTGTCCTTGGAATTAGTGCTGTTATGGTTTAGTAAGGTTATGAGTGTGTTTTTGCACAAGTTTGTGTATAGTGTGTTGCAGTGGAGAGATTGTGTGTTGGCTTTACTGAGGTGGCACCAAAACATCAGAAAGGGTGTAGAGCCTAAATCATGACACACTACCTCTTGAAGGATCTACATATAGAGCTTATGCATTTCTAAGGTCAACACTGGCATGGTATGGGAAAAGGGGTGGGGAAATACTACTGGAGTGGAAGAAGGAAGGAAGGGAGAAAGAGCTGGCTAGAGATCTCATACATATTCATTATGGTTATTCTCAAAAAAAGCCAGCTTTTTTTCCCTTCCTTCCTTCCTCCATATTAGCATATTCATTTGCATATGTATATATGCAAATGAATATGCTAATATGCTCCGCCCCATCCTTTGCCCCCCCAAATGAAACAGTCAAACTACGCCTATGTGAAAAGGTGCCATAAAAGGGTTTGGGACTGAGTAGGAACTGGGGAGGGATTGTGAGGACAGGAAGAAGAGAAACTGGTAGAGGGCCATGAGGAGTGGGAAAGGAAGGAAAGCAAAGAAGGAGTCAGGAAGAGGTTATGCAGACAGGAGGGGAAGGAACCCCTTTACTGGCTAAGTTTGGCGGCCAAATCTGGCCACATCATTAGGAAGTCTATCTTTGGCCACGATGAACTTAGCCAGCCAGCACTGAATATTAACTTGGCTAGCTATGTTCTTAGCAGCCAAAAATAAACTGGATATGGCCCGACATTGAACATCCAGGCTTAGTGCCGACTGCAAGAGGCAGCCTAGCTACCTCCTGCGGTCTGAATATTGGCCCCTTTGTGTAGAAACATCCCCAACAAGGGGAATTCCTCTAATTTAATTTTTCCCTTTCCCATAGGAAATACTCACTCATGGCCATGAGCTCTGAAAAACATCTATTTCACACACGCCATCTAGTTCCCCCCAATATCTAGCATACCAGTCCACCCTGTGTTACATCCAGCTATGTTTGTACCACATCCGCCATCTGAATTCAAAGCTTAATTGTGCATTGAGTGAAAAAATATATTTTTGCCCTCTCAGGACCTATCAGATACTTTGGGAATGGGAAGTTTAGACTTGTTTTGTGCACTTCAACTTCTTTAAGTAAGGAGAGAGCTCACAGAGCCCTGCTTTGAGTCTGCAGCTGCTCCCTGTGCACACAAACTCAAAATGGATTTGGGTTTTAGATCTGGTTACTCGCCTGTCTTATTCTGATCTCAGGGCAAGTAACATTGACATACAGTAAATACTTCCATTGCTAAGATAAATTTGTATCTGAGGCGACAGAGGGTGAAGTGACTCGTGCAGAATCAGAAGGAGTTAGTGGGAGAAGCAAAGTCTGATCCCTTCCCTTCCTGGTTCTCGGCTTGCTACTCCTCTACCATAAAACAAGAAAATACTGCTGAATCCCTCTTGGGCTCAGCTCTTGGACACACAGACTGGAAAAGGTAGTTTTTATAAAATGGACCATAAAAATATGTTCTTTGTAAAGGGCACATGTTTAATGGAGAATCAAGGGGTTATGGATATGTTTTATCCAAAGGATATTTCATTGTGTATTAAAATTACATTTATGTCAGAACTGCAGAGGGAACATTTTACTCTGCCTTGCATCAACTTAAATTGTGCCCTAAATTGTACTGGGAGCTAGTGTAAAGTTTTCATTAAACAAGTAGCATGATCGGATCTTTTTAAACCTACAATCAATTGCCGGAGAAAAGGCAAGATGGCGTCTGAGTGAGATGTTAAGGAAGTAGCTCCGGTCCCAGCTCCTATCTTTCGCAAGAGAAATATATTCCTAACTCTAATGCCTAAAAGGAGAGGAAGACGACGCACCAGCCCCGCGACGCCAGTCTTACCGGTTGCTGGAACGATGGATCGATTCCTTACTCCGGGTGGTATATCGGGAGCTACCTCGCTGTTGCAGAGTTTGGGGAGAGGGTTGCCAGCTCTGCAACTTGAGCTTGAAACATCATTTAGCCCCGAGCAGAGAGCACCACCTCCTATGCCGGCAGGAAACCCGAGGACGGACCAGGAAACCCCAGAAGAAGAATCTACGGGGCTTCTTGGCACGGGTGCCGACTCGAGAGAAACGCCGACTTCCCCCGCATTGGAGAGTGCGGGTGTAGTAGGAGGATATTCTAATCTTGGGGAAGATCGTGGATCACACCAGAGACAGACAGGGGAAACTTCCACTACAGCTTTGGGCCTACTAAGTAAGTCCTTTTTGCCTAAAAAACCTATAGTGATATCCTTAGAAAACATATGGGAAGCTCTGGTTGGTCTTGAAGCTTCCTTTTCGCAGAAGTTTTTACTTCTGAATCAACAACATGTTTCTGAATTAGAGAAAATAAAAATGATGGACAATACAATGATAAAAATTGGAAAAGAAGTAGAAAAGAACTCTCAATTAATACAAAACACTCAAAAGATACAAGCTGAGCTTATTAAAGAAAATCTTTTTCTACATAACAAAATTGAAATTTTAGAAAATGCTCAACGGTCTAATACCCTTAGATTGACAAATTTTCCAAAGCAATTGTCAATCTCACCATTAATAACTTTTCGGAAGTATCTTACTGAGATATTAAAAATCCCAGAAGGATCACATCCTCCAATTTCAAAAATATATCATATTCAACCCTTTTTTAAGAAACAAGCACAAGAAAATGGAGAAAGACCTGATCAACACTCAGTGAATTTAGACTTGAATTTAACACAAATATTACAAGATGATAAAATAGGAATGACAACTGCTACTCTTAAAGTTGTTTTTATTTTACAACCGGATCGAGACTGGGTACTAAAACAATATTTTCTGAATAAAGACCAACTTTTCCTTGATTGTAAAATAAGAGTTTGCCCAGATATCTCCAGAACAACTCAGAAGAAAAGACAAGAGTTCTTAAAACTGCGTCCGAAGGCAGTTCAACTAGGTGCATCATTCTGGTTGAACTTTCCCTGCAAGTGTGTTTTAAAACTTAATGCTGTTAAATATGTTTTCTTTGAATCAAAACAATTAAATTCTTTTCTGGAAACTAAACTGGCTGCTTTGCCGGTGACACAGCCAAGCATGGTAATAACATCGACTCCGTAATAGTATGTAAATCCGGTTACTCTCCTCAGATGTCTATTTTTTTTTTTAAGAGTTAGATGTTGTTAATCTACCTTAAATACTTGATTTCCTGAGTATTGTGAATTGCCTCTAATTGTTGGACTAAAGATGAGTAATAGTTCATTCTTTAAGAGAAGATAAAGTTTAATTATTTTTCCTTTATGAAGTACTTGTTTTTGACTTAAAATCATCTTTTCGATTTTCAAATGATATGTTGTAATATATTTGAAAAACTTAATAAACAAATTAAAAAAAAACAAAAAAAAAAACCTACAATCAATTACACAGCAGCATGCTGTATCATTTATAAGGCTCTATGGCATGACTGAGACAAACCCAAATATACGCTGTGAAAGTAGTATAATTTAGACAGAACCAGACTTTACTTGCACAATGGATGTGTAAATGTTAGCACCTAGCTTATAGAAATACCCTTTTTGTAGGATTATTTCATGATGCCTTTTCTGTGTATGAAGGTTCTTTTACATGAGAAAAGAGCTCTTATAAAATTGTGCAACTGCATATGTGCATAAAAAGTACACACACTCAAAGTATGTGCACAGATAGATAAAGTATAAAACAACCCCCTTGATGTCTGTTTAAAAGGAGTAGAAAGACGTGTGCATTGGAGAAGAAAGGGATACGGGACCTGGCCTCTAAGAGAGGCGACCGTTTCTGTCGTACCTGGTCACCATTTTGGGACACTCTCACTCCTGTAGCACGAAGCAAAATATTGAATGTTTAACGTTAAAAGGGGGGGGGAAGGGTAGGGAGGGAGGGGAGGAGGTTCGTGGGGATAAATATTAGAAATTAAGGTGACTAAATTAATGTGTTATATATTGTACTATGAGCTGTCTGACTATTGTTCAAGTTTTGAATTGCAATAAATAAGAATTATAAAAAATAAAAAAAAGGAGTAGAAAGAATACTTGCACTTTGGTAGCCAAAGTAAGGTTGGATTTATTGGCCAAAGGATACAGAGATAGCCCTAGATTTGATGTAAATACACATCCCTTTCCCTTCCTCCCTCTTCCTCCCCTCCAAAAGACAAGAAAACTTGGGGGGGGGGGGGGGGGCAATATTCAGCTAGCAGCAGTGATTGTTTTTTTGCTGCCACTGGCATTATTCATGGAAATTCAATTCCCAGGCTACGTCCAGGCACCAGCATAGGATATCCATGTTTATGCAGCCAGCACTTAACCATATAAGAGATAGCGACACCACAGAAAGATAGTACTGAGTTTTATGTGGTCCTATTTGGCTGCTAAACTTAGGCAGTTAAGTGCTGAACATTGGCACTTAACTGCATAAGTGCTGAGTCCGTCAACAGACCGCCCACAAAATAGCCGGTCAATGGTAATATTCAGCAACAGTAACTAGTTAAGTGCCACTGAGTACCAGCAGATAGCCCAAAACGAGCATTTTAACTGGCCAGGAAGCATTCATGGCCAGTTAAATTGCTTTGCACATCAAGCTCTTATTTATTTAGATTTTCAGTAGTAGCTCAAGGTGAGTTGCATTCAGGTACACTGGGTATTTCTCTGTCCCTGGAGGGCTCACAATCCAAGTTTGTACCTGTGGCAAGGGAGGGTTAAGTGACTTGCCCAAGATCACAAGGAGCAACAGTGGGATTTGAACTGGGCACCTCTGGATGTCAAGACCAGTGCTCTAACCACTAGGCCTCGGACTAACTCCCAGATGTAGGCTTAGATATATGGCAACAGTATTACCACAGTAATAACTTTTCCAGTTTCACTCCAGAGGAGATATATGGCTAATACTGTTGCTTAGATTATTATCCTAAATCCTAGATAGGCATTTCTAATAGAAGAAAACTTGCCCATGTTTAATGAAAGATATGTTAATCTGTTGCATTTCTTCTCCACAGCCTGCAACGTCTGGTATTTGAACTCTGTGGAAATGGAGTCTCTGACAGGTTATCAGGCAGTGCAGAAGGCCCTGAGCATAACGCAGATACAGGATCCTCCTCCTGTTTCTACAGTGGTGCATTTCAAAGTGTCTGCCCAAGGAATCACGCTGACTGACAATCAAAGAAAGTAAGTGGGCAGTCTGTAGGACACATCTAGATGCAGATTCTGCTTACCTCTGAGGTGTACTGGAACACAATTTTATGGCTCATATATAGCTCTAATAACTATGGCACATTTCAACAAAGATTCACATCTTTCCTATCCATGCCCTTCACGATTCAAGTATGCTGTATGGATGGATTACTTCAGGGATATTAGTAGAGTTACTGTTTACCACACACTTTTCCTTGTATCTGATTGTTTAAAAAACCATTAAGAGTCATTGTTGCCAAACAGTGGTCTCATTCTAGTGCTCTCTCCTCTTCCCCTGCGGGGAGCATATCTTCACTTCAACAGTCTCTGGTCCTAGTGAACAGTCCCTGCATATACAGCAACCAGACATACCCAACTGATCTGTAGTGCTGAGGGAAAAGACTGTCATGTCAAGATATGTGTGTGTATTGATGTACACTTGCATGGCCCACTGCAGTAAGGCTTCCCTTCAAGTAGAAATCAGAAGGGTATCTCCCCCCCCCCCCCCCCTTAGGGCAAAAATTGGCATGCATTCACAAACTGCCGGGGATTGTCGACTTATGACACAGGATACTGTAAGTTACATGCGCCTATGGCTGATGTATCTGCAGGCACTTAAATGTAAGGTGCCCTGATCTCAAGTGTGAGGGAGTGGGTGGTACAAGGCAGGGTTTCCTTAAGGACACTCCCTCACCTAGGCTAGAACTGAGCTACCTTAAGGCAAGGAATAGCTTAGGTAGCTTGCTGAGTCAGGAGGGTGGGGTTCAGAGGAAGGAGGATGTTAAAATCTGTCCTGACAGGGCAGAACAGGGAGGCCCTGAGTAGAAAAGAGAAAGGAGTCTTCCACTCTGCCTTCACTACAGAAGTGTAAGCTGCAGAAGCTCCATTAAGATGGGCCATAATTATCTTGGAATCCTGCTGATAAGTGTAACTTTGGACTTTAGGGCTAGGTTAGGCCTGACTGAATAATGAAGCACAGAACTTTAACTCTAGTGGGTCAAGGCGCAGAACTCGGGCACTGTAGGGAATAGTGCCAGAACCAGCGCACAAAAATAACTTCCCAATGCTCACTGTTAATAGCAAGCAAATTATATGCACGCTGTGCAAGGGGGAGGAATGTGCTCATTCAAACCCTGAACTGCAGGCACACATCGGTGCCATTCTGCTCCTTAAATGTAAGCTTTTCAATTTTTTTTCACTTGAAAAGCTTATATTTAAGCGCAGATAACAGGCACCAATGTGTGCTTCCACTTTCAGTTTTGCTCGGACTCCCACACATTTGTTTTTCACTGCTGGTGCTCAGAGGCTTCCACATGCTTCTTATCTCTTTAAACTAAAATAAAAACAAGCAGATTTTAAAAGGAATATCATGAGAAAATCCTCTCTTCTAACCCCTCAGTGTGACCTCGGAGCTGGCATTAGGTTTCCAACACTAGAGAAGGGTTTGTTTGAATGCTGTTTCTCTAAGCATTGGGAGGGAATAGCTAATGGCCACTTTTACATCTGTTTGCCTACATTTTTTTTTTTTTATTTATTTATTTATTAAGTTTCAAAATTTTTTACACATTAACATGTAATTGGAAATACATTGTATACCTTGATCCTTAATCTAAACAATACATTAATAATAATTTGCAAATACACAAATTCACCAAATAAGAGCAGGTTATACAATTAATTAGACCACAACTATGACTTTCAGGGGAACGTGAGTTAGATTATAGGAGATCTCAAAAAGAAAAAGAAAATATCGTTTATGGCCTGGCCTGGCCTATCTTAGCCTTGCTACTATTGATAATCTGGTAACATCAATTATTCTGCAGGTGTTATGGCTAGTTTTTTCATCGCTAAAAATGCTTTGAGATGTTCCGGTTCAAAAAAAATATATTTTACTCCCATATATTTCACCAAACATTTACATGGGTAAGCAAGCAAATATGTTGCCCCCAGAGCTCGGGTCTCTTCTCTATATGAAAGAAACAATTTTCTCCTATCTTGTGTTGTCTTACAAACATCCGGGTATATCCACAGTCTTTGACCACAAAAGGTTTTTAAAGCATTTTTAAAATATAACTTCAATACAGCATTCAAATCCTGTTCAAAAACGAAAGATATCAAAAGAGTCCTACGCTGTTCAATTTCAGATAAAGATGAGTCTAATATTGCTGAAATATCCAATTGTGCTTGAGGATCCAAGATTATATTCCCCATTTCAGTTGTTTTACCCTTGTCTCCAGGTTCAGCTTGTTGAGGAATTAAAAGGTAATATATCCTATTTATAGGAGGAATAGCTGAATCTGGATATAACAAAATTTCTTTTAAGTATTTCTTAAACATTTCAGTAGGGCTCAATTCTTTAATCCAGGGAAAATTCAATATTCTAAGATTCAATCTTCTATTAAAGTTCTCAAAGTGTTCAATTTTCTTGTGGATTACCATTTTGTCTGCTACTAAAGATTCAGTCACAGATTTTAAAGATTTAACTTCCTGCTGAAGTACTTCAGTTTGTAAGAACGATTCCTGTTTAGTTTTTTCAAGGGAATTAGTTAAAGAGTCAATTTTACTTACTAAAAGAGAAGTCTCTTGAGCAGATTTTGTTACCGTCTGGGTTAAACCTTGCAGTATCTTCCATATCATCTGCAGATTAATCTCCGCTGGAGGATTCCCCTCCAAAGAAATATCCTCAGCGTTCGGGGGGGAGTTAGCGCCTTCTGAGGTTTGGTCCAACACGCCTTCCGTAGTGGCTTCATCCTCCTCCCTCCGCCCCGAAATCACTGGCGGCGGAGGTCGATTATCTGGCGGCGAAAGAGAGATTTCCAGTGCTGAGGGAGATATGGCTCCTCCAATAGCTCCCAAATCAGCTTCGCTCGCCTTACGAGAGATAGGCGTCGTGAATCGGTCCAGTGTTTGTTGGGACGGGGAGGAAGTTCGGGCCGCTGGCGTCAGGCCCCTAACTTCCTTTACTAGCCCCTTCCTTTTAGTATGAGGCATTTCGAAGAAAATCAGAGGAATTAAGCTCCCAGCAAATCTACCGTGAGCGATTCACAAACGCTCCGGCCGCCATCTTAACACGCCCCCACCCCGAAGTCCTGTTTGCCTACATTTAAATACAATTTGCATTAATCGGTGTGCACGTTGTTTCCTTCACTAGAGCCTTCTGAGCATTCTGACCTCATTAACACTGGCGCTAATCTAGTGCCTGCGTTAGGTTTTGAGCCCATGGGACTTCAGGCCAGATACCAGCTGTTTATGCAGTCTGTTTTGGGAGACAGATTAGTAGTGCAATCTGTTGACCTGCAGGACAGACCCTGGGAAGAATTCCTGAGAACAAAGACTGATTTTTTTTTTTTTTTTTTTGCTGTTTATTTCTCCTCATCTATGAAAAGAGAAGAGGCTACCCCATTGTACATCAGTAAAGTGCCTTGCTTTACTTTTAACCCTCTGTGTGGCTTTAGTTTATTAGGGGCCCAGGCCTGTCTGCTAGCCACGCTGCCACACCAGGTTACACTAGTATTCTGTAATGGAATCTGGGTGCCCAGATTCCACTAAAGAATAAGCTGTCGTCATGAGGCATAAGGGTACTGTAACCCTATGGGTTAAATTTTAAAAGATTACCTGGCTCCTTCTAGATCTGGTGTAGAGACAGTGAGCAGTGCAGTGAAGCTGAGCAGTCTGTGTGCATGCGCTGAGTGTTCCGCATGCTGATGGAACTCTCAGGAGAGTGACAAACAGCTCAGGCTGGCAGTTGGGAGGGAGCTGTATTGGTGAGAACATGTTACTAGGGAAATAACATAGGCAGCCGAGACCCCTCGGGCCCCATATACCGTATTCATCCTTTTACTGAATAAAGACTTCACACATATTTTCTAGATTTGGCACAACTTGGCCGCAGCTTTATTTAAATACAACAACATAACTTCACCCTGGGCATACCCAAGCCGCTTTCAGCCTCTGGCTCAAATACCCCCAAGCCAAGTCCGCCGCCCTAGCAAGACTGGCTAATCGCGAACAGGGCTCCCCGCCGCACAGCAAGGGAGCCGTATGGTATCCGCAGCTGCTAGCTGCCTAGCAAAATGTCAACTGGCTTGGGTACCCCGCCACCAGGCCGAGGTAGCATGGCTTACCTCGGCCAACCCCCCCCCCCCCCCCCCCCCAATAGCTGCGGCCTGTTGTGCTGCCAGTACCAGCTCTAGCACACTCAGTAAGTCATTGTTGAATAAGTCATTTCCAATGTCAGAAAGGTGTGTGCCATCCTTCCAGAAGTAGCCTTTGCACAGGTCGTCCGCCCACTCGTGTGTGATCTGCCAGCCGCCCCTGCGCATCACCCACGCTGCGATCTGCCTGTTCAGTTTCTTTCTTGGCCTACCCCACAGATTAGCGTCCCTGTGTATCCATCTAGGGAGAATGTCGGACCACACCACACTAGTGTTGGGAAAAAGGAGGGCGATTCTTGAGAGCTCGCGCTTAGCTGCCTTTATAATCTCGATGGCAGGGAGCGCTCCGATGTCGTTCCCTCCGAGATGTATGACTATGGCTGCTGGGGCGGCTAGGGTGTCTGCCTTGCGTTGCAGTAGTGTGCCCAACTGGTGCCATTTCATGCCTCCAATTCCCATCCAAAGTATTTGTACTCCTCTCGCCGCCAAGCCTAAGTGGCGGCCGCCGGGCCTTACACCTGCTCTGCGCGCGGCCCACTTAATGTAGGAATGGCCGACAATCCACACTGTGTGAGACCCTGCAATATAGAATAGTGGGAATATTACATCGCCGCCGACGGATCCAGCGTCCCGTGGGACTACTCCCTAATATATCCCTTGTACGCTTTCGACTTCCATCTCCCTATTTGCTTGATGGCTGAGGGTGGTAGGCCTAGGGATGCGGCGCATGTGGCGGCTCCTATCCTAAAGGAATGTGTTCCATATCCCGCTGGGTCGCGCCCTGTCTTTGTCAAGCATTTGCGTAATACTGCCGTGAATTGGAAGAGGGTGAGCGGGGTTCTATCTATGTGTACTAGTAGGGGCTCGCTCCCTGAAGGTCTCAGCGCTAGGTAGTCTCTGATGTTTGCTACGGGGCAAGTATGGAGCGAGTCCACTTGCGTTAGTGTGAGTGTCTGTCCCTTGCCTATTTGGTCCGTTTTGGATCTGCGGATTACTATTTGCAGTGCGTCATTCGCTACCGTGACCTCACTGATCTTTAGCCCGGTGTGCGTCGGGTTTTTCTTGGATGTGGCTACCAATTCGCTTATCCTTAATGCGCCAAAAAAGGCCAGTGTAAATGCCGCCCGGAAGAGTTGGGTTTCGTATTTAGAGTGGCAGACGCTTCCCATGGCTTGCCATATCTCATACAACAGGTCATGCGTGATTGGAAGCCTCCAGTCCGGTCTGGCTCCGCGTTCACGGCGCCAGCCTGCTAACAATTTTTTGATTATGAATCTATTTTTTGGGTCACCCCACCCTCTATCTTCGTGAAGAATGAGAATGCTGTCAGATGTCTGGTAACTACGCTGAGGGTCCCTCCCCTTTGTTTCGCCTGTATGATATATTCAGTGATTGCGCTGTCCGGTACTGGGCCTCCGCGCCATCCTTGCGCGTGCAGGAAGGAGTGTACTTTCTGGTACCCAGCTATGTACGTCCTCCAGGTTCTCGGCGCCAAGGATTGTTTCAGTAATCTCCATGCCTCGGGGCTCCGAACCTCCATAGGTAACTGGGTACGGGCTCTCCTCTCGTCGCTGCCTGGGGTGCCAGCTTCCTGAAGGTTTCCCACTTTGAACGAGAAAGAGCATCAGCAATTGGGTTGCATGCGCCAGGGACATGCTTTGCGCGCAGTAGAATGTTGTTATATAGACATAGTTTCACTAGCTCGCGCGCTAAGTCTACTACGCGTGGGCAGCGCGCCGTGTGCCTATTTAATATGTCTACGACTGCTCTGTTGTCCGACCAAAACACTACTCTCCTATTGCTGAGCTTCCACCTCCATATGGCGACTGCTACTACAATTGGAAAAAGTTCTAGGAATGTAATGTTTTTTGTAATGTTCTGATCTTTCCAGATCGGCGGCCATGTATCCGCGCACCATTCTCCCTGGAAGTAAATTCCGAACCCTATTCCACCCGCTGCATCAGTGTATAACTGTAAATCTGCGTTGGATACTGGAGCGTCTAACCATACTACTCTGCCATTGAATTGCCTCAGAAACATGTCCCATACCCTGAGGTCGTCTTTCATGTTCCGTGTTAGTCTGATATGATGTGATGGTTTTAGCACCCCAGACATAGCGCTGGATAGTCGTCGGAGGAATGCCCTACCCATAACAATTACTCTGCAAGCAAAGTTGAGGGTACCTACTAATGACTGCATTTCCCTTAAGGTGACCTTCTCGCGTCTCGCTACTTCTGCTATCTGCGTTCTTATTTTGTCGATTTTTTCGGCTGGTAATCGAGATACCATCTCGCGGGAGTCTAGCTCGATTCCTAGGAACTGCAGGCGTGTGGTAGGGCCCCATGTTTTTTCTTTCGCGAGGGGTATACCGAATGACTCGGTTACTGCGCGGAAATGGTTAAGTGTGGACTGGCATGTTGGCCTGTCTGCTGGCCCTATAAACAGGAAGTCATCTAAGTAGTGGATAATGTTCTTGGACCCCGATGTTCTCTCGACTACCCAGTGTAGAAATGTACTGAAGCACTCAAAAACTGCGCAGGATATTGCGCATCCCATGGGCATACACTTATCGTAGTAGTACTGCCCATCGAATTTGAAACCTAATATGGGGAAATTGTCTGGATGTACTGGCAGGAGTCGAAAGGCGGACTCTATGTCTGCTTTGGCCATGAGGGCTCCCTGTCCTGCTTTGCGCAATAACTGGACCGCCATGTCAAAGGTGGCATAGTGCACTGAACTCGCTTCTGGGGGGAGAAAATCATTCACCGAGGTGCCTGCAGGATACGATAGGTTATGTATGAGTCTGTATTTTCCGGGCTCTTTTTTGGGGATGATTGCTAACGGGGACACGATGAAGCGCTCAAAAGGTATGTCGTTGAAGGGGCCTGCCACCCTTCCTAAGCTCACCTCTTTTGCGATGCGTGTTGTCGCTTCAAGGTGCAGCCGCCGCACCAATGGGGAATTTCTGACCGCTCTTCTTGTTTGAGCACCATAATAGGGGATTCTAAAGCCGTGTGCAAAACCATTTTCGATTATTACTGCCTCCTTTTCCTTATACCGGGCCAACCATGGCCGCATCGCTGGCAGGTTGACCGGGGAAGGTGCTATGACCATGTGGTCTCCGTTAGGGTTGGGCCGTTCTATCTGGTGGTTTCTTGGCGCATTTGACGGCTGGGTGTGGGGCTCCGCACGAGGTGCACACGTGCTTGTATCTGCAGTTTGGCTGGGAGCATGCTGCGCGGTTGAATCGCCAGCACGCCCCTTCCTGGTTCCCCAATGTTCTTCCCCCGCTGCTTGGTCCCCCTGGCCGAAAGGGTCTTCCCTGTGCGCCAGTTACGGGCCCTCTGTTTGACATGCAGTGCAACCACAAATCCACATTCATCCACCCCCACCCTAGGGCTGAGCACTCGTCCATCCTGTCCCTATAGTCTTCGTCATATTTTAGCCACCTGTTTCCCTCGTGATCTTTGTACGCCTGCACTATGTTGTGGGCGTACGCTAGCATAGGGCTGTACTGGGTGGGGTCGGCCTGTCCGGCTACGTCTATTACTCTGAGGAATGCCCATAGCCAGTTTACAATTGATTTTTGTGTGCCTTTGTCCCGTGTGTTTGTATTATCTTTTGAGTCTTTCTTTCTTTTCTTGTCCCTCTTCTTCCCCTCTAGCACTTGGAATATGTCAAAGTATTTCCTGTTCTTTATTTTTTTTCTAGTGGATTTGGGTACTAGTCTCCATATGTGAGGCAGTGCTACCATTGGAGGGGGGCGGTCCTCCTTGTTAGCTGCCACTGTTCCTTCTGCGCCCTTTGTTTCATCGTCTTCGTCCGATGATGAGGTAGAGGACGAAGACGATGAATCGGAGCTACTCTCACTGTCTGAACTGCTATGCTTGCATTTCTTCTTTCCTTTCCTTTTCTTTTTCTCTTTTTTGCCTGGAGGGGGCCCTGCCTCTTTGACTGTGATGCTGGGCCCCCCACTGCCGCCCTCTCCCTCGGCGTGTGCGCCCTGATCGCCCCCGCTTGTCGTGCTACTATCGCCTGCTCTGCTCGTTCCCACCCCCGATTCTGCATTGGCATTTACATTCTCTAGTCCCCAAGCCCTGCTGGTCGTACCTGTGCTCTCCTGTGTTGGGGCACTGGTCGTGGTAGCGTGCTCCGGCCTTGGGGTATTAGTTGTATAGCACCCGCAACTGTGGTTTGGGGTGCTCGGGGCTGTTGCGGGGTTCGGGTGATTTGCCGCATTTGGCATTGGCCATGTATGGCTGGGTGGGGGGCCGAATCCTGGCCATGCCCCAAAATAGGAAGGGGGGTATCCCCAGCCATATGGCCATGCTGTTGGCCCCGCACTTTCTGCCGCATGTGGAGACGACCATACGCCTGCACACCCTGGTCTCTGTAGGGACTGGCGGGTCTCCACACCGCTGGCTGTGGCTTTTTTCTTGTTTCTTTTCTTCAGCACTGGCGTGGCTGCTGCTGCAGGGGCGAGTTGTCCTGTCGCTTTTTTGCCTGCTTGCTTTCTTGCCGTTCGCTTCTTCCTTGTTGTCTCGCTCGTGTCGTTCTCTTGGGCCGTTGTCTCGACCTCCTTCTCCGGTGGCGTGCTGGGCCCCTCTTCCGCTCTGCTATCTTGGGTTGGACATTCGTTTGCTGCCTCCGCTTCCGCTTCCATACTGGGCGAAGGAGTGGTGGGTGGTGTGTAATTCGTCAAGGATCTAAGACTTAAGAGAAAATCAGTTAGGGTCTCCTGCGCCTTACCACGTTTTTGCGCCTGCTTGTGCTTTCGTTATGTTATTACCTCATTTGGTCCCTTTTATATGTGGATAACTTAGTATAAGGGAACTTGGCTGTTCTGGGTTACGCACTTTTCTTCTGTTAGAGAGAACAGGAATAACGTAAAGCCACTACTTAGAAATATAGTGAAATATATCACGTTATTATGTAGGTAAGAAATTAGAAATATATAGAAATATATCACGTTACTATGTAGGTAGGAAATTAGAAACCATCTACCCTACTCTTACGGCTCCGCTGTCCCCATGTAGCTCCCTTATGCGCAAGAGCGCACAAGCAAACTTGGCATGTATTGGCTGACTAAAACAGTGCCTGAGTATAGAACATACAGTACAGAATATACATTATGAATTACATTGCTGTGATTGCCAGGCTGCGTTTGCAGTACTCTATTGCTTTGTTTTTTTGTTTTTTTTGTAACTTGCCACATTGCATACTGAAAGCACCATACTGCCCTCTGCTGTCCGTTGGGTACTGCTGCATCTGAATAGCGAAAGCAAGGTGTTATTATCAAGCACATTGCAACGTGAGCCCGAAAGTGAAACCAGCTCCTAAAGCCATGCGCCTTGTCCCGGGACAGATCTCTCTCCGGTCGGATTGCCACTCGCGGCGCGACGTGCACGGGGATCCTGCCCAGCTAGTGCGACCACCGAGGCCGCTGGGGATACTTCGGCTGGCCGCGGCGACCGGAAGAGGTCGACCTGGCTTTACACCTGGGCTTTTAAGCCCCCCTTTTGGCTCCTCCCGTTGCCCAGCGGGGAGCCGCTGGCAACGGGGGCCTGTCCCTTCCCTCGCCGCGCTCACCCCCCGCTGGGGATTAGTGCGCGTGCCCGTCGGGGCACGGCGCCATATTATTTTTGGCTCCGTGCACCCTTCGGGGCACTGCGCCTTGCATGACTAGAAGAAAGTTGATGCTGGAGATCATCACCTGAATGAAAAGGCACCCCCACCGTTCAAGAGAGCCAGAGAGAGAAAACAAAGAGAGCAGCTAAGTGACTGAAACTATTTTAAAAAGTGCACATAAGAGAAAATAGTAAAGGAAACCTGAACAATAAGTGAGAGATAACTAAAAGAAGGAAAAAAAGAGTAGAGGAAAACTTACATGTTGAGATCCTTGAAGGTCTCTGGAAATCTGAAAGACAGGAGAAAAGAAACTTTAAAGAATCTAGTGTGTTGCAAAATTGAATGTATTTAAATGATTTATATACAGTGGGGGAAATAAGTATTTGATCCCTTGCTGATTTTGTAAGTTTGCCCACTGACAAAGACATGAGCAGCCCATAATTGAAGGGTAGGTTATTGGTAACAGTGAGAGATAGCACATCACAAATTAAATCCGGAAAATCACATTGTGGAAAGTATATGAATTTATTTGCATTCTGCAGAGGGAAATAAGATTTAATCCCTCTGGCAAACAAGACCTAATACTTGGTGGCAAAACCCTTGTTGGCAAGCACAGCGGTCAGACGTCTTCTGTAGTTGATGATGAGGTTTGCACACATGTCAGGAGGAATTTTGGTCCACTCCTCTTTGCAGATCATCTCTAAATCATTAAGAGTTCTGGGCTGTCGCTTGGCAACTCGCAGCTTCAGCTCCCTCCATAAGTTTTCAATGGGATTAAGGTCTGGTGACTGGCTAGGCCACTCCATGACCCTAATGTGCTTCTTCCTGAGCCACTCCTTTGTTGCCTTGGCTGTATGTTTTGGGTCATTGTCGTGCTGGAAGACCCAGCCACGACCCATTTTTAAGGCCCTGGCGGAGGGAAGGAGGTTGTCACTCAGAATTGTACGGTACATGGCCCCATCCATTCTCCCATTGATGCGGTGAAGTAGTCCTGTGCCCTTAGCAGAGAAACACCCCCAAAACATAACATTTCCACCTCCATGCTTGACAGTGGGGACGGTGTTCTTTGGGTCATAGGCAGCATTTCTCTTCCTCCAAACACGGCGAGTTGAGTTCATGCCAAAGAGCTCAATTTTTGTCTCATCTGACCACAGCACCTTCTCCCAATCACTCTCGGCATCATCCAGGTGTTCACTGGCAAACTTCAGACGGGCCGTCACATGTGCCTTCCGGAGCAGGGGGACCTTGCGGGCACTGCAGGATTGCAATCTGTTATGTCGTAATGTGTTACCAATGGTTTTCGTGGTGACAGTGGTCCCAGCTGCCTTGAGATCATTGACAAGTTCCCCCCTTGTAGTTGTAGGCTGATTTCTAACCTTCCTCATGATCAAGGATACCCCACGAGGTGAGATTTTGCGTGGAGCCCCAGATCTTTGTCGATTGACAGTCATTTTGTACTTCTTCCATTTTCTTACTATGGCAACAACAGTTGTCTCCTTCTCGCCCAGCGTCTTACTGATGGTTTTGTAGCCCATTCCAGCCTTGTGCAGGTGTATGATCTTGTCCCTGACATCCTTAGACAGCTCCTTGCTCTTGGCCATTTTGTAGAGGTTAGAGTCTGACTGATTCACTGAGTCTGTGGACAGGTGTCTTTCATACAGGTGACCATTGCCGACAGCTGTCTGTCATGCAGGTAACGAGTTGATTTGGAGCATCTACCTGGTCTGTAGGGGCCAGATCTCTTACTGGTTGGTGGGGGATCAAATACTTATTTCCCTCTGCAGAATGCAAATAAATTCATATACTTTCCACAATGTGATTTTCCGGATTTAATTTGTGATGTGCTATCTCTCACTGTTACCAATAACCTACCCTTCAATTATGGGCTGCTCATGTCTTTGTCAGTGGGCAAACTTACAAAATCAGCAAGGGATCAAATACTTATTTCCCCCACTGTAACTAATATTTATACTTATCTGAAAATGCTCTCAATGTTTCTAGAGACTAAACTGATTTCTGTTGCAAACCTGTAATTGAAATACATATGTTAAATTTGCAATTTAAATATAATTCAACTAATAAAAAAATATTTTCTTTTTATTGTTAAACTCCCTGGTTGGTGTTGTCATTTTGGGGAAACACTGTGACATATTTGGTACCATCATTTTAATACCTTGCTCTGCCACCAGGGAGTTTACAATACCTAAAAAGAGGCACTGATGTAGAGAATTGCTCCCCTAAAAGATCATAGGCCAACTGAATCTGTAAAACCTTTATTAGGAAGGAGTTAAGAAGCAAAACTATGAATGAGTAGAAGTGAATCAATTTTTTTACTCTTTCAAAAAGTACAAAGACTAGGGGACTCTAAATGAAGTTACATGGAAATACTTTTAAAATAAATAGGAGGAAATATCTTTTCATTCAAAGAATAGTTAAGTGCTGGAACTCGCTGCCAGAGGATTTGGTAACAGCATTATTGTACCTGGGTTTAAAAAAGGTTTGGTCAAGTTCCTGGAGGAAAAGTCCGTAGTCTGCTATTGAGTTAAACAAGGGGAAACCACTGCTTGTCCTGGGATTGGTAGCATGGAATGTTGCTGCTATTTAGGTTTCTGCCATATACTTGTGACCTGGATTGGCCACTGCTGAAAGCAGGATACTGGGCTAGATGGACCATTGGTCTAACCCAGTATGGCCTTTCTTATGTTTTTATGTTCTTATGCACCAGTTCTCAAAGACAGTACACATATATTTTCCATATGAAAATTGCCTAAGCAGAGAGGTAGTGTGTTTGGTTTGTTTTTTTTTATGTGAAAAATAATAACGGGACTTCCAGTTGATGCTCAAACGTGTTGGCTGCTTGATTGCTGTGCTCCCAAGACTTTCTCACAATACTCAACCCATATTTTCACTTCATCTCAACAGTCTATTTTTTCTTATTTCTTCTTCTACATTAACATTCTAGCAATGAAGAAAAGCAATTCAGATGCACAATTTAATGTTGCTTCTGGCCTGAAATGCCTTAAATCAAATCCGCCCTCATAGGACAAGTCAAACGGTCATGGCAGAACTCTCATAGGCAAAGACCTTGTGATGCTTGAGGTACACAGTATAAAAGAAATGTTGCACAACTACATGGCTATATGTCATAATATAAACCTGGAGCTGGAAACGATTCACTCCCAGATTGCTTCCTAATATCAAAATTACTTACCTCTCGTGTATCCATGGTAGAATCAGCTCTTTTTCAATTGCATTTCAATTCCTCGGCAATTGGTAAGCTGGAAGAATACCTTGAGGATCTCGCTAAAAGGAGCCAATGGAATAACATCCACATCCTCGGCTTATCTGAAGGGGCTGAAAGTTCCGACTTGATTTCTTGTTTGGAAGCCTAGCTGCTCAAATTTCTGGAAATTGAATTTAATATTCCACTGCAATTTGAATTGGCCCATCGTATTCCTTCTAGATTGCAACCGGGCGCAAAATATCCTAGGCCCATTGTTGCAAAAATTCTCTGTTACCCTCTTGCTTTGCAGATCTTAATGGCAGGCAAGAGTAAATCATCGCTACTTCATCAAGGTCTGAAGATAATCATCGTCCCTGACTTGGCTGCCTATAAAGCTTTCTTATCTGTAAGGCAAGACCTTAAGGACATCAAGGCCCAATTTGATCATCTTTACCCAGCCTGAATGCATGTTCCACACCAGAATTGCACCGACCCCAACACTCTTCGGACCTGGATCCAAGAACTAAAGATGAGTTGAAATTCCTTGCCAACTCTAATTCTACCTTTGTGCCGGTATTTCATTATATGAGAGTCACTTTAGTACAGGAAACTTGTTTCCCTTTTTTTTCTGCTTAAATGATGACTCTAGCAGCTTTTTTCAGTCTTTCATCTTTGGTGTCATGATGCCTTTATTGTAATATCTAATGATATCTCCTCTCCAATTCCCATTGTATTGGGTATACCCTTCTTTTATGGTATGCATTATTATTGTTGTATTTATTTTATATTACTGGTTGTATTATCTTTAAAATCAATGAAATGTTTTTGAACTAAGAAAAACGATCATGGTGTTTGCTGATCGGTTGGCTGGTCTTTTGTTCTCTCTGTGGATTAACTTGTGCATACATAAAGGAATTATTCAAGCCAATCAGCTTCTTCTCAGAGAAAGTTGTTTGTGACCCCTGAGGCAGGTGCTTTGGCGCTGAAACACAGACCGTGTCAGGTCCTTGATATGAATATTCTGAATAAACTGGTTTTTGATATTATCTCCCTATTGGTTTGCGCATTTGTCAGCCTCTACTTTTGCTGTTTTGCTTTGGTGTTTAAAAAAAACAACGCAAAACTGTACATGCTATTGCCGCTCCTGCCCTAACCCCCACCCCCTTCCCTCCATGAACACCTACACATAAAAGCAGGTAAAATGTGTGCACCATGGAAAACAAATATCTATATATAGAATGGCTCATGTAAGTAACAATTTATACAGGTAGATGGCTTTTTAAAACTGCCCTCACATGGTACCAAATGTACAGGAACTCTCATAATTTCAAAACTTTGAAACAATACAATTGGTCTGCATAGAGAGTGCTTTTAAATGATTTTGCCCAGGTAACCAGTGGTGTCTGTAGACAAAAGTATTTGAGGGGTATGCTAAAATGGCATTTCCACCTTAAAAAGAATCTCAGAATAGTTTTGTATTCTCTTTTTAAAAACGTTTTGCTTGGAGATGGGTAAATGGGAGTTTATATCTTTTGTGGGGGGTTTTCCACGCTTCATGTATTCACATTTGTGCTTTTGAGTACTTAATAAATACTGTATATGATCTGGAGGAGGTACCTCCACTAAGTACACTGGGCTACTCTATCCTTAAATTTCAGGATCCTTACTATCTAATATAGTAACATAGTAGTTGATGGCAGATAAAGATCTGTACGATCCATCCACACTGCACAACAAGATAAACTCATAGCATATGATATGCATATGCATTCTTGATCTTGATTTGTCCTTGCCATTTTCAGGGCCCAGACCTTAGACATCTGCCTGGCACTGGCTTAATTTGCAACTACTGCTGTGGTATTCTATGCTATCAGAGACTTTTCTCTCGCCAACTCTCTTAATTTAAAGTTTCAAGGCGAGAAACATCAAATTAGGTAAAAGATTGATACAATCACCCGGAGTTAAAATATTACTAAAAACCTCAAAATTAAATTTTAAAAAAAACATTGCCTCTTTACCAGCCATTTAGGTGTCCTGAGAGTGTGCGGTAGGAATCCTGTTCTACAACGGCATCTCGGGACCCAGGCTCCATTATAGCATTCTAGTGTATCCTGGTGTTGGCACATCTTTATATTTATGTACACGCGGTTACACCAGCCATAGAGCTGGCATAACTGTGGGCGTGTAAATGTGCAATGGACATATGTAACTTACAGTAGGTCTGTAAGTTATCAGCCCATTTTGAACGGACGTAGAACAGACTCTGCTGACGTAGAGGCTATTCTAAAATACAGGCATAATAGATGTTCATGCACTTAGGGCTAAATTCTATAAATAGTACCTAAAAAAATCGGTGCCGAAAAATAGCACTTAGCGTTATTCTATAAACAGCTTAAAGTTAGGCGCCAATTATAGAATAGCACTTAGCGCTGGAAACCACGAACATTTACACCAGCAAAATCTTGGTGTAAATCTCCGTGCCTGAATTAGGCGCAAATCCTCTTTAACGTGCTTAAATTAAAGGAATGCCCCAGATCCACCCATGACCCTCTCATGGCCGCGCCGTCTTTTTGGACCAATCTCGGTGCCTAAATTTACATGCATAATTCCTAATTTATGCACTGATAATTGATAGGGCCCAATTATTGATACTAATTTGCTTGTTCAGTTAACTTGCATATGCAAATTGGGTGCATGACCAAATTTGTACACTCAGTTTTTAGCGACTTTTATAGAATTTGGGGGTGAGTGTGTGCAGTATAAATATCTACTTTAGAAAAAAAAGTGTAAAATTTCAATGGGTTGAAAACCAATACATAACCATGTATGTGTTGTACATGTTTATGTTGTAGAACAGCCAGTACTCACATGTTTATCTTAACCAGTGTAGAAATATAAATGTTTTTTTTTCTGATGCTGTCACAGAGACTGGTATCCCTTACCAGTTTAGCTTTTTGGATTGGAGGGGGGACAAAAAACATTGTGGGATTTCTATAGTGCAGTTCTGCTCAATCGAAGCACTTTGCCAAAACCTAAATGTGCTTGGTAGCAGAGGTAAATCCCGGTGCTTTGGTTAGAACATTGTCATTTATTCCTCTGTGTGAAATGGGGAATAAGCATGTTTCTTCTAGGCACACCCTAGACCTACCCAAAACCAGGGGCATAGCTAGGTGGGGCCACGGGGGCATGGGCCTCCACAGATTTAGCCCTGGCCCCCTCTTCTTTCAACCTGCCACCCCTCCCATGCCACTTTCGACCCTCCTCCCGCCGTCGACCCTCCGCTACCAGGTACCTTTGCTGGTGGGGGTCCCCAACCCCCGCCAGCCGAAGTCGTCTTCAGCGCCGGTCTCTGGCGCGTTCGCTGATTTGTTTCTGCAGGATGTCAGGAATCAGGACTTGCAGAAACAGATCAGCGAACACGCCAGAGACTGGCACTGAAGAAGACCGGCAAAAGTACCTGGCGGCGAGCTAAACTGTGCCCCCCACCTCAGGCTCTGAACCCCCTCCTATCGAGGTCTGGCTACGCCCCTGCCCAAAACACATCCAGACCATGTCCCTTTTCCATTTACATGCACTTAGGTTTTTCAAGTTTATGTAGAATAGATGTTTAAGTGCTGGTTTATGCACATCTCAAATGTGAATAGCCCTTCTAAAACGACCTCCTGTGTGGAAGCGCCACCCACATGTATGCTCGCTTGCATGTACACACTATGCCAGTTACACGCTGTTACAGAATAGTGCTTAGGCACCCTGCTGGCAGCGTCACAGGTTGCACACACTGCTAATATTCTATGTAGTTACGCATGCAAGGAGCAGATAAATATGTGAGCCTGCTTTACAGAATTGCCCTTTAATAGCACGATTCACCAACTGCAGTGTACAATCCATGCCCATTCTCCACCCAGTTCCTGCCCTCTAACACAGCATGCAGTTCACATGCAAATTAGCACATTCTGGGGTCCTTCTACTAAGTTGCGCCAAAAAATGACTTGCACTGTTGTAATGAAAATAAAAAAGGTGGAAATATGAGCCAGGCTATCCAAAAACTAGAACCAAACTGAAGTTTTAAAATAAACCGTATTTAATAATTTTCAAATAAATGATAATAAAACAATTTCACATAAACAATGACTCGACACAACGTTGTGTTTCGGCCAAAAGGCCTACACCAGGAGTCTATAAACAAAAACAATAAATAAAAACATGAATAAAATATACATAAACATAATATACAAAGAAGAGAAACATTTATGAGATGTCAAATATCAAACTGATTTACCATGCATAACAAAAATCATATTTTAAAAAATGTTACATGTAACGGCCTATAATAGAAATTCCATATATAGAATATGGAGTTGGACACATATATAGAGCACCTGTCATAACTGTCTTGAAAATCATAAAGCTTAAAATATGAACAATGTTATTTTATATATACATACATGGGTCTGTATATAATGTGGGAAAGACTGACCTTGTAACTGAGATCACCTATGAAGTGAAATCATGGATTGATGTTATAAAAAAAATCTGTAGAAAAAAAATGATGAATCAAATAAAAAAAAAAAACAGGTATAATGTAAAAGAATAAAAGACTAACCTCAGATCACAAATGCAAATGCTGTAGACAAGAGCTTAAAATGGGTCTGCAAATAACAAAAGAAAAAATAAGAAAATACAAGTGCTTAGATGACGATCCACCTTAAGACAATGTTTGTCTCTGGCCATCCTTACCAAATATCTACAAAGCTAACGAAAACTTAAAAAACGATCCTCCATAATTGCCAGACCAGTGTATAGCGGAAGAAAACAGTGTGTAATTAAAACAAACATGATATGCCTGTTCATATCAAAAAAAGATTACGTGAAGAAAGCTAATATCCATAGCGCTGATTATGTCAGACATCGCCAGTGTCACAGAGAAACATACTGTTTGTAATTGAATTTAAAGCAAACATGATGTGCCTGTCCATATCGGAAAAAAGAGGGCACGTAGGAATGCTAATATCCATAGCGCTACTATGTCAAACATTGCCAGTATCGCAGAAAAACATACCTTGAAAAAGACCGTTTCAAAAGCAGTCCATCTTACACTGCACTCTGCAGAAAAACGATTGAAGTGTTAGGGCGATCGGGCTGCACAGGAGTGGTTAAATCAGAAAAATAGTGCGAAAATTAAAAAACAGTGACGTCAGAGAAACCGTCAATGTCAATAAACAAATGTATAAAAAAAGGGGGGAAGGGAAGATGTTAAAATTCACTATGCAGACATCCATACTAATTAAAAAACGATGGGGCAAATCCGAAATGAAATAATTACTGAAAAACGTGTACAGTGGGTGGGGCTTGCATTCCGTCATACCATAGAGCACAATAAATGATGTGTGGATGTATTAAGTAAACGTGAAGCTGTTGTAGACGTGTATTGGATGTGCTTAGGTCCATTTTTCAGTGCGCCTGCAAAAAAGGCCTTTTTTTTTTTTTTTTTTTTTTTACTGAAAATGGACGTGTGCCAAAATGAAAATTGGCGCACGTCCATTTTGGGCCTGAGACCTTACCGCCACCCATTGACTTAGTGGTAATTGTCAGCGTGCCTACATTGCCGATTACCACCCAGTTAGCACCGCACACCGGAAAATAAAATATTTTCTGGTGTGCGTGCTGGATGCACATAAAAAATGAAATTACCTCCCAGGCCATGCGGTAGCCAGGTGGTAGTTTCGAATTGGCACGCGTTGGGTGCACGTAGGCGCCTACACAGCTTAGTAAAAGGGCCCCTCTGTCATTCCAGCAAGGAACAGTTACTGCCGTTGTGCACTAACAGTGCGCTTTAACTGCTTAATGCACTCAAACAAAAGAGACCCTTAAGACTCTTCTACAAACTCAAGAGATACCAAGAAATGCAGAGATTTACTTGGTTAAAAATACAGTGCAGGTTTAGATACATAAATATTACATTTGGGCATCTAGCATTTGATTGTTACATCTGTGTGTTCGGAATGAAATAGCCATACCACTCCGATGTAGTATATATCTAAGGTTTTGACATATTCACCCCTAATGTGTAATCTGAAGTTGTGTCGTGAACTTTACCGCACTTTGATATTTCTAATGGTACCGTCATTGCCAGTGATCTGACTAAGCCTTCTGCTCTTCTCTCACTAGGCTCTTCTTCCGGAGGCACTACCCTGTGAACACTGTCATTTTCTGTGCTTTGGATCCACAGGAGAGGAAGTAAGGCGACTTTACTTGAAATCATTATTGATTGTTGTAGTAATAAACCAAATCCTCATTTTTCTTTATTTGTTTCCTCCACCCTGTCGTCCTCCTCCCCCTGCTTCTCTGCTTCTTAATGCTACAGGTGGACTAAAGATGGACTTTCTGCAAAGTAAGTTGACTATGATTTTTCTGCCTTATTGTTTTAATGTTAATGTGCTTATGTGAAGAAGCTGGACTTTCAAGAGACAAGAGATAGGAAAAACATGGACCAGCATGGTGACTAAGCAGCAGTTCCAAGGGCCTCAGTACCTGGTTTGGGTCCTCTGCACATAGGGTTGACCAGAGCTGGGGATGTTGTGGAGGTTAGCATTCACAGCCTCTGGGAGTAGTAGAGACATTGTAGTGGACAACTGGTAGCCAAATTTGAAAATCAGGACACAGAAAGGTGGTTTAATTCTTGGTTTCCAACCTCAGAGCCATTGCTACAATGACTGGGGACAGTGAGAGGGGAAAGTCTATTAAAAGTAAGGGAGAAACCTGGTTTGGAGGGCAAAGGAGTAAAGAAAAAAAACCAAACACATTCCTTTAGGTTCCATTTCTTGCATTAGTACATTTCTTTGACAGCGTATTTACTATTTTGGTTCTCTGGCTAGCAAAGGTTATGCACTAATTTAATATAGTGGTCATCCATTTCAAATGGGTGAGTACGTATGGAACCATTCAGGACTAGATTCTATATATGGTGTCTGAAATTCTGCGCAGAAAAAAAATACACCTAAGCATGTTCTCTATAGTACGCCTAAAATTTATAGAATAGGCTTACATTTCTACATGGTATATAGAATTACACCAAGTGCCTCTCTATGTGACCAAATTTACTCACAGCCTTTGTACACCATGTTTTACTTGGTGTAAATCCCAACGTCTAAATTAGGCGCAGAGTGGATGTATTCTGTAACAACGCGCATAGATTTTAAAAATGCCCTGCCCATGGCCACACCCCATTTTCAACTCTGTGATTTGGAATTTACGTGCACCATTTTACAGAATACGCTTAGCAAGTTGGGCACGTAAATTTTAATGCAATTAATGCTGATTGCTTGTTAACATCCAATTAACAGTGCTGATTAGCTAGTTAAACAATTAAGTTACATTCATTGTTATAAAATACTCTTCGATTTCCACACGGAAATTAAGGCACGATATATAGAATTCCAGGGTTATGGGGTAATTCTACTTTTAGACAACAAGAATGCAAGTAAATGGTAGTATTCTAGTCATTTACATAATTGGATACTTAAGCATGTAAAGGAGCTCTTATAGAATAGCAGCTACTAGGAAAACATACATCACATTTTGATGGTGCTTAGTTTGCCAGTGAGGGAGTGCATATGGCCATGCTTGAATTATAGGATTCTCTAATTATGCTGCACTCCCCTTGCCTCAGAGACAAGAGTAGCCTTGTGGAGGTCTCCTAGAGGGTGAACCTTCGAGTAAATCCTTTCTCCCCCAGGCAAGAAAAACTCTGGCTACTAAATAAGTATTAGACTTAATAAATGTTTATTCAAAAAAGCCAATATAAAGAAGCCAATAAGTAATTATTCAGATATTAAAGAAAATAAAAACCCCAATAGAAAATAATATGTAGCAAATAAACAGAGTTTTCCCTGGGAAATGGCAATATGTCCACCTGCTAGTATAGACACACTGAGGCTCCTCATCCTCAGTTCTGTGTCCTCTTATATACCTTTTTCTTCCTTTCTTTATTATTTTAATTACCCTTCCTACCTAATGAATATGCATCTTTCCAGAACATTCTATTTCCTTTTATGGTGAAGCCTATTCCAGCTCTTTCTACCATCTTCCAACTCCTATCATTTATTCCCTCATTGCCTGGACAGTTAGGGCTTCTCATTTACATAAGCATACGTTTTCATTAGATAATGATGGACCTATATCCCAGTTATGCATAGTCACTATGACAGTGCCCACTCCCTCTTGCTGAAGCTACAATTTCACCCAAACCCACTTCTCCTTTTGATAGTTTATCTGGATACTGCAGGTGTCCTTAGTCATAGGAATCTCTGGCTCTTGGTTGCTTATCACAAGTTAGCATAGGCCAAATGTCAAACTACAAATTTCTACAGCCTTAGAAGGGTAATTACCAGAAAAAAAAATACATTTCTAGTTGTCTTGCCATTCCAGGTCTGCTCCCAGCTCAAGAAATGCAAAATAGCTATACAAAAATAAAAACTAGTAATATAGATGGTTTGCACCTTGCCATGGCCTCTGTGATATACAATGTACAATCATGCGTACATCCAGGTGTGGGCATTTACACCAGCTATAGTGCGTAAGAGTATGCCTTGATGTGTACCTGTTCCCTGCCACTTCCTGTAGTATTTCTGTAAAAAAAAGGAGGCAACTGCTTCTTTAAAGAATAAGCTTAAAATTTTATGATGTAATCCACTTTGGTGTGCTTTGTACTAAAGGTGGTATATTAAGCACCTAAAAAGCCATAAACCATAAAATAGGCACCAGAACCATTGCCTATAGTAGGTGCTCTGTCATAGAATTACTCCCTTAGGTGCTAGTATATTCTTTAAAGTACACATCAATTTTATAGAATAGGCCTAAAGTTCCTCACAGTATATAGAATACGCCGAGCGGCTCTCCATGCAACCAGATTTGGTCGCATCCGTGTAGGCTGTGTTACTTGGCATAAATCCCAACAACAACTGCGTCGCCTTCAGCTTTTGCAAAATACTTCTGCTCGATTGATTTACGGTTTGGGAAAATTTAGTGAAGTCAGTCCTCTTTTGGAAAATTTGGTTAAGAGTGGAATTGCATATTCAATTTAAAATTGCTTGTTAAATATATAAATGTATTTATGGCATGAACTCAGTAATGGTAGGGCATTTGGTACCATCTTCAAGTTTAAGTAGACATTTGAGAAGTTTAAAAAAATCGTGACACTCTATTCTATCTATAAGAAAAATGAAAGAAATCCATTTGGGAACATTCTTTCTCATTTCAAGGCCCAAAAATATGGAATAGTATACTAGTATCTATAAAATTGATATCTAATTATAGTCTTTTTCGTAAAGCCTTGAAAACTTATTTGTATACTAATCTAATTTGATTGAAAGTTGTAATTCATATTTGATTGAGATATTTAGTCTTGCTGTAAACCGCTTTGAAGTATATGGTTAATGCGGTATAGAAGTACTGGAATAGAACAAAGGTAATCAAACACACAAACAGAATCAAACACTCTACTAGATACAGACATAAGTCTTCCCTTTCCCAGGTTTGAGATGAACTTGGCTATAAAGACTAGAAACATAAAAAATTCTGTGGGGATCAGTCACAGGCCACCTTTCCCAAACCACCTAGAAGCACCATGGGGATCATGATTTTACTTAAAAAGATTTACGCACCACTATACTGGAAATTCCAAAATGTGTTGTTCGTATTAATGATTATGTATCTAATGCTTGTTCTGCACTCTGGGTAAGGGTGGATTATAAATCTAAGTGAATTAATTAATTAGACCTGGATATTCGCTGCTGGGCTCTGGCCTTGAATACCAGTCTTTGGTGGCATTCAGAAGTTATATGGCTATGGCCGGTATTCAGTGCTGTACCCATGTAGCTAACTGGGCAGAGTTGGGACTGCCTTTTGAGTGAACCTGGTAAGTGCAACTGGATATCGGCTCCTGGGCCACCCAGCACAATTGAACTGAACAGGAGCCTCTTCCACCCAGTTAAACAGTTTGAATATCGACCTCTTTACTTTTATTATTTAAAATAAATTTTCAGTATTTAATTTGCATACATGTGAGTTATTTTGCTTATGTACCACTTTATTGCCAAAGAAATGTTGCCGTAGAATCTACTTCAGTCTATACATTTGATTTCAGTCTTTGTTTCCTTATTATATCCATGTGAGAAAAGTCTTGAAATCTGAATGATCCTCAGAACAGTAATCAGAGGTGATAAATATGTAAGGTTTTCCCACATAACTGTGTCCATCTGTCTTGTCCCTGCTCCCTTCAGTTTATGCAATAATGCATTTACTTGATGGCTAACACTTCTATTCGTTAATGCAGATCTTTGCAGTAACTATTTAGTGTTTGTTTTTTAGCCTCACGTTATGTTTAATGTGTGTGTATATGCTAGCGCAGTGGTTCTCAAACCTGTCCTGGGGGCTCCCCTGCCAGTCAGGTTTTCAGGATATCCATAATGAATCTTCACGAGTTACATTTGCATGCACTGCCACCATTGCATGCAAATCTAACTCATGAATATTCATTTTGGATATCCTGAAACCCTGACTGGCTGGGATTCCCAGAGATAAAAGCAGGCCCTGGCAAACACTCCTGAGCCTCCCCACCACCATGCTGCACCATCAGTCAGGAAACGCAGGGGTGTAGCCAGCAGCCCATGGGGGGGTGGGGGGAACTCTGAGGCCACCCATTCCTTTTTGCTCTCTCCCCGACTCCATTCTTCTCCCCCCTCCCCCTCATTAAAATTATTGCTTTTGCTGGCGAGCATGCCCAAACCCTCTTAGCCAAATAGCTCTGCGGGCCGAACCTCCCCTGGTGTAAGGGAAGTCGGAAGCATGCTTTCTAACCACCAACGCCAGCACTCCTTGCACATGCTCAGTTCATGCGTGTGAACTGAGCATGCACAGAATGCCAGCTTCAGCTGCTAGAAATCATGCTGCCAATTTCCTTACACCAGGGGAGGTTCAGGCTTCGGAGCTATTTGGCTGGTGGGGCTTGGGTACCCCCACCAGCCATTCAAGGTACTACAGTTGGGTGGGCCCAAGCCCAAAGTGGAAAAGCCCTGGCTCCCCATGCCGCTGGGTCAACCGGGCCTGAGGAATCTCCCACCTCCCACCCCCCCCCCCACCCCTCGGCAGGTTTGGAGATTCCCCCAGGACAGCTTTGGGAACCACTGTGCTAGTGAATTGACAGCTACTATACCGGTCAGTCAGCACTGTGCCATTAACTCAGCTTTCACACATCAAGTGAAAAAAATGAATTTCCCTCAAACCTTGGCTGAGATTTTTCTCACACTCACTATTGCGTGTTTTTGCTTCTGCAGAGTTTTTGGATTTATTGCACGAAAGCAAGGCAGCACCAATGAAAATATTTGTCACCTGTTTGCAGAACATGATCCAGAGCAGCCGGCTAGTGCGATTGTGAACTTTGTATCAAAAGTCATGATTGGTTCTCAGAAGAAAAATTAAAATACATCCTACTATGTATGGACTCGGTCCAGAGCTCACTTAACCTTTTCAGACCCTAGAGAATGGTGTATTGGGAACATTGTAAATCTGACCATTCCCTGGAAATAATTATTGATGTCAACAGAAGAAAAAGTACCTATTTCAGGATAGACAATACACATCATTTCATTTTCGAGAAAGTTGTTTGTGATTTTTGCAAATCTTCTTAGTTCATAAGCCACCCTGCCTTGGAGGATGAAGAACATATTACGTTGGATGTATTTTATCAGGATTACAGGAAGGAAAACACCATTTTAACAAACCAAAACGCCTCCTCCAACTCCCCTCCCCTCACTTGCCTACAGTGGAATCCATGACAGATTTATGTTTAAACGGTTTTTATTGACATTGCAGCAACATAAACATTGTCATACAGGCTCTGCATATAACGTCCATCCAACCTCGATCTAACTATACAACAATTGCTAACTAACATGCAGCATTTGCGAATTTTATTCCAACATTTATTACCCCATCAAGATGTACCTATCCTCCCCCCACCCTCTTCCATGACAGATTTAAATGTAACGTTTTGCAGTTCAGCTCTTTAGAATGGTACCAAGTGGTTTCATTATCCTAAATGACATATTCAGGCCGCCCCTTTACTATCCAGTCATTTATTTTTCCCTTCATCTTTTGTGTGAGATGGATTTTAGTGAGGAACTGTCAGAGGGAAATGTATGTTGTCTAAAGAAGGTATGTGCAGGTTGAATTCTTCAAATAAGTAGATGGGGGTGCTGGTTTCCAAAGACTGGATGACTCAGGCTGATCTCCTTCAGTCTCTTTGATTGAACTATGTGGTGGTGCAAAAAGAGGTGCTATGCATTGTGATGGTGAGAGGTTTGGGTGCTGACGTTTTTTGATTTAAAGATGTGAGTAAGACTAAAGAACGATAGCATGCTGAAAAGTGAGGGGAAGACAAAAAATATTTGGGCTGATGTTGAAAAGAAGTTATGCGTTTAGTGGTGGCTGGCGAGTGTTTAGCTTCGCTGTCTGTGGATTTTTGGACCTTATATAGATCGTATCAAGCTAAACAGCCTGATATTATTGGCTAGATTCTATAAATGGGAATCAAATTTCCATGTGCAAATTGTATCCTAATGAGCCAATTAGTGCTAATTGCAAACAATTATTGACATTAATTGGCAACAATTTTTTATTTATGTGTGCATCTTACTAAGCACTATTCTATAAAGATCCGTTTGCACATCTTATAGTGAGCAACTCAAAGGGATGGCCATGGGAGGGGCATGGACGGGTCAGTGGCATTCACTAAAGATGTGCATGTTATTATTGAATACCAGGAATCTTTGCCTAACCTATGTGCCAGAATTTACACCAGGTTTCAGTTGGTGTAAATCCTTGCGCCCGGGCTACACACTATCCTATAAAGGATGCCAATCCTGGAATGCCCATTATAGAATACTGCTCCATTCCAATTTTTTTCGGTGCTGAATTTTCAGCACCATTTACAGAATCCAGCCCTATGTGTATAGTGAAGGGGCAGGAGGGTGGAGCAAGGGTGAGCTGTTAAATTATCCAGATAGTGGTGATATTCAGCTTCTGTCTGGATAAGGTATGAATGTCGCCCCTGAGGGCTAGATTCTGTATATAGCATCTGAAAAATTCACACGGTAAAAAAAATAGAATAGGCTTAAATTTTCACGCGGTACATAGAATACGTCGAGCGGCTCGCCACATGACTAAGTTTGGTCACACCCATGTAGACCATGTTTTACTTGGTGTAAATCCTAATGCCTAAATTAGGTGCAGATCGGGTGTATTCTGTAATAATGTGCATAGATTTTATAAACGCCCATGCCACACCTTTTCAACTATGTGACTTAGAATTTAGGCACACCACGTTGTAGAATACACTTAGAAAGTTGTGCACGTAAATCTCAGTGCCAATTAGTTTTGTTACCATCCAATTAAAAGCACTGATTAGCTAGTTAACCAATTGAGTTATATACATTGTTATAGAATACGCTTCAATTTCCGTGCATATTTTTAGGCGCCATGTATGCATTCAGGGGGTAAGTGTATAGAGCCAGCACAGTGAATTCAGTGCCACTAGTTGTACCTGTAGTGATGCTGAATATAGACGCATTACTTTAAACTGTGACCCCTTGCCATTTAAATTACAGTCAATGTACTAACTAAATATTCACCCCATTGTTTATTACTCGTGTCTGATTTACAGTATAGTTCAAATATTGCAAGATTTTTTTCTCTGCAGGTGAAAGAATTTATCAGGTATCACCATTCTGATGTTTCTCAGGACAGTGTAGTGTATTTCCAAGAGGTCAGCCAACAAGTTGTAAGTTGGTTCAAGCTCTTGAAAACTAGTTATAGTTGGATGAAGTCAGTCCACTAAAACTGTATCACCTACAACTTGTTTGCGCCTTCATAGCTGCGTTTCTCAGGATGAGAAGCAATATTTCAAATTTCCTGTGCCTTGTTAAACTACTCAGAACTGATGCTTCAAATATACCTTCCATTTTGTGGTTTTATTTAATGCTCCAAACTAAATGTAAAAAATGTCAATATATACATATACACACATATATGTGTGTGTGTGTGTGTGTGTGTGTCTGTGTGTTTACCTTCAGATTTTCAAGGCATTAATTGCAGGTATAATAATTGCTGCCATTTTTACTCTTTGTATTTATGCTTCAGAATTCTGTATACTTCACATAGATACGTAAATGTGTATTCCACAGTGAAAAATGGCCAAATACTGTGTATTCCACTGTGACAAATACTGTGTAAGAATTTTTATCCCACGATTTGACACTTTTTTTGCTGTCACCTGCATATTCTGAACATGACAAACCAACCTATATTGTTTGGGTTTTTTTTAATCAGATTGCCTAATGTTTCTAATATCATACTGGTTTGTGTATTATCATTAGATTGCATAACAGTAGGGGCTGTTTATGGCATTTTTGTGCAAAAGGGAGATATAATACAGTTGAACGTTTGGTGAAGCTATATCAAAACAAGCCATGCAGTACATTGCCTACCTTGCCTTCCGGTGAAAAGAATGGCTTGGCCAAGCAGATCCTGCTGCAGAAACCAGAGTCACAGTGCTTGAATGCAGGCCTTTGCTTTTTGAATAGTAACCTAGTACTAATTGCTGAGTGTTTTAGAAGGGGCATTTTGTCTACAGACTGCATTAAGCAAGACAGCTGTTTCAATCAATTGCTTTCTTCAATACATAGTTTTATTTTTATATATAGTATTAGTACACTTTGATAGACCACGATCTGTTCCATTAGAACAAGTGTAGCTGTGTGCACACAGATTTCATGGCTGGAAATGCTTCTTAATTGGTACTATGCATGTTAGTTGTACATAGAGGCCTGTATCTGTGATCATTATATCTCTTTTGTCATGCTGAGAGGGAGAAAGGAGAGAAGATGTCAAATTTATTTTATTAATGAAAGGCATTATATTTATATAGGTAGATTACGCCAAAGCAAGGCATTCACTGAAGTAACCCAGGCAAGTGCCTCCTGTTTAAAAAGGAAGTGCCAAATAACCATGTTTCTTTCTGTACATTATGTTCAAGCCTAGCAGTGTTCATGTACATAAATTAAGAGAATGTAATTAATGGGCAACTGTCATGTGCTGAAATGCATTATATGCCTCCAAAACTTGTTGGGTTCTCGCTTGCAAGTTTTCTTAATTATTATAAAGTGCTGGGAGGAAAATGTAGGTTCTATTTCCAGATTATACAAATACTACCTTCTATCGGAATTGTTAAATGTGGATCCACTACCCTGAGTATAGATTTCCGAACTCAACGTGTAAGGATTTGGGTGGCATGAATTTAGCTCGAGGGTCAGCAATTCCCAGCTCAGGTGCCATGAATACATTCCACCCAGTGTGACTATCTGAAAAGTTGGCACCACAAATATTTTTGTGATGATTGGCCCAGACAACATGCACATTTTTGAGTGGGTCTGTTGAACCATCTTGGACATCGATGTGGGGATTGCCATACCAGGGAAAATTAGGTTTCCCTGATGGCAGGGTTCATTACAGCAGTCTCTCTCTCTCTCTCTCTCTCTCTCTCTCTCTCTCTCATTCTTGGAGGCCTTCAACTTGCCCTCCTCTCCCAATCCCCACATCATGCTCTTCATTTGGAGGAGTAGCCTCCCTCCCTTTTCCAGCACACTAAAATCTCCCATGGAGATGTGGATGGCATTTTGGCACTTTGCCCAAAAATTTACTAATCCACTAAACCAGCTCTAGGAAATTTTTTTTTAATTGAAAAGAGTTTTGGAATAGGTATTCATCTCTATAATTTTTATATGACTTTCATAAACTGAATAAACAGCATATAGCCAGTATTGCACGATGAGAATTTTGAGGTGCGTCCTGTGCGTGTATGCTAGAATGTCCAAGAAGTGCATGAAAAATGCATCCACAGACACTTTTGATATAGATATTGCCAATGAAATAGAAGTTTTACCAGCAAACTTAGATGTTCAATTTTAATCCTATTAATGTTTTCAACCTAACCAGTTGAATTTTTATTGCGGCTTGCCGCTTGAACAAAGTACACTGTCATTAAGCATGGTTAAAGCCGCATTTGCCATCGGTTTCTGCCTCCTGTACTATGCACTGTGTGTAAAACCATTATGGTAGTCACATGATTTTCAGACAAATCATACTGGGTGGCGGTTCTGTAATTTTGTGATTGCATTCAATCTACTTTCCCATCATTTGCACACCTTGAGGAGCTCTTCTCATTCACACACGAGTAGCCAGCAGACGCACATATTTAGCCAATCTGCCATTACTCTGCTTTTGAAATGTATTGGTATATCTTAGTGTTAAAAAAAAATGAAAGCAAAAAATATAAACTATGTTTTTAATAAAATGGTGTCACAGTATCCACATGTATCATGGAAATGTAATGTCCTTATTTGATTTAACAGTTTTAAGCTTTTTCTTTACTCTGTAAAAAAAAAAATGTACCCTATATGTAAATGAGTGTTAAGTTCTGTGTATAGTCATTTCTCTGCTCTTTAAGGGGGGAGTTAGCAACATGTGCTACTGTTAAGATGGGTTATTTTACTATTTTATGCAGCGAGACCTAGTTACTAATAACAGGGGTTGACAGTAAAATGACACACATTAACAGTAGCCTATATTGATAACTTCCTCCCTAAATGTCACTTATATTCAGATTATAATAAAAATTTATAAATTTCATGACTTTTTTTTTTAACTGTGAACTTGTTTTAATAATTCATTTTCTTATGTTATCACTTCCAGAGAGTTAATCGTCCCTTATCTTCACTCTGATATTGCAGTTAAAATTTAATTTGTTCACTAAATTCATTGTGAATAGTGTGTATTCTTGACATTCTTACCTACAGAATAGGGGGAAATGGAAATAAACAATATTGGATTTTAGCCAGTGGGGACACAAGATTCCCAGTTCATTTTTCTAGATCACTTAAAGCAACATGCAAAATACCTTTTCTGAAGCATATTGCTTACCTGTTACAGATGTTTTCCATAGTCAGCAGGATTGATTAAGTACACAAGTGGATGACATCATCTGATGACTCTGGGATGGAACTGCTCTCTCAGAACTTGGACATTAGCGTAAAGTTCAGAGCATGCTCAGCCTTTTTCCTGTGTGCGGCAATCTCAGTTGGATCCAAAAGTCAAAACAGGTATTCAGCTCTCAGGGAGGTGGGAGGGATTGTGTGCCTTATTTATAGGTAAGTAACATTGCTTTTTTGTCAACAAGCAAGACTGAGTTAGGCACACAAGTTGGTCTTCTGCGATCAATGTTGTCTTAGGCTCTCTAGTGGCTGTTAGCTTTTGTGAACAGATTGACCAGAACTACGTGACCAAAAGCAATATTTGGTACTGAATCTTGGTCCAACAATAATAACAGAGAAGCTATTTATGACATTTATATCCCACATTATCCCAGCAAACTGACTCACAGATGCACTAAACTTAACGAGCCATTAACGAGCAAGTAGTAAACCCTGGCATGCACTAAAGACTTTTTGGCCATCATTCCCCCCCCCCCTCCCCCCCCACCGCAATAATAAAAACGTCCCTTTTGGCTGTGCTTCACTCAGCTGAGAGACCTGGAAGTCTCTGAGCCAATCACAGCGCGTTTAGCTCAGCTAAATGCGTTGTGATTGGTCCAGAGACTTCCAGGTCAGCTGAGTGAAGCACAGCCAAAAGGGACGTTTTTATTATAGCGGTGGGGGGGGGGGGGGGGGAATGATGGCCAAAATTGATGTTTTGTTTTGTTTTTTTTGAATGGGCATCCTCAACTGCACTGTCCTCTGGATCGAGCCGCATCGGAGGAGGTGAGCAGCACAGCGTCTTCGGGGGGGGGGGGGGGGGATGACGGCCAAAATGGATGTTTTTTGGAGGGGATGGGCGTCCTCAACTGCACTGATCGAGCCGCATCGGAGGGGGTGAGCAGCGCCGCGTCTTCGGGCGGCACAGGGAGGTGTATTTGGCATGTGCAGAGCAGCCAGCATAACAATTGGCTGCTCTGCGCATGCTCGGCCAGCCGACTGTTTAACGATGGAATAGAGAATGCAAGTGAGCTACAACGAGCAGCTCATTTGCATTCCCTTTCCTTAATGCATGCCTGTTCCTTACCGATTCGCTAAGGGAATCAGCAGTGGCGTACCAAGGGGGGGGCGGTGGGGGCGGTCCGCCCCAGGTGCACACCACTGGGGGGGTGCCGCGCACCGGTCAGCGTCGTTCGTTTCCATGCTCCCTCTGCCCCGGAACAGGAAGTAACCTGTTCCGGGGCAGAGGGAGCATGGAAACGAATGACGCTGACCGGTGCGTGGCACACCTCCCCCTCCAGCGGCGTGCACCCCGGGGGGGGTTTTTCGCTGGGGTGGGGGGGGCACGCTTCACCGATCCGCCCTGGGTGTCAGCCCCTCTAGGAACGCCACTGGGAATCGGGTAAGGGAAGGGCTCTAACGATTGTTTAGTGCATCTGGCCCTGAGTTCAGTGTGGCTAACAATACAGCGAAATCACATCATACAGAACACAAAGCGAACATACTACTAGACTATAATACATAGTACATTGCAATTGTATATAATTAGGATCTGCCTTACCCATTTGCGCAGCGGAAGCCATGGGCTCTCTGTACTATCCTAGAGAGAACTGCAAATCCCCTCTAGATACCTAATTACCCCAACCTTAAATCTGCTCATGATAGGCTTACACCGTCAAGGCAGTATAGACCCTTGTAATTAGAAAGGAACCCAGTATGTAGTAGATATAATAAGATAGTTTATTACAATCTTACCAATGGCGGTACAGGCAAGTTAAGCATTCACATAATGGAGCAGCATATCATGGCACGTCTTCTCTCTCTAGCCTTCTGGAGTCTTTCTTCTCTGGTCTTCTCCTCTTGTCTGATCTAATACTCCTCAAACTGCTGCTTATATACAATTTTGGCCCTATTCATTTCAATGGATCCCAGTCTTTCTCACCAGGGCTCTTGGTTCTTATCAGTTGATCAGAATGACTTCATATGTTCCCAAACCTTCCTCTAGCCCTCCCTTTGGATGTTCTCACCCAGGGTGCAGCTGACCCAGCACTATCTCTACATAACCATAGCAACTCTTGCTCATGATGTCTTGCAGTGGCCAGTCTCAGGATTGTTTATAGAGTAGATTGCCCCCACCCTCTCAGTTCTCAATTACCTAATTTCAGCACTTGCCACAGTGAACTGTAACTGTGTCAAAGGTGATCTCTGATGTTTACAGGCTAGCTCTCTTTTGTATCAGAGATGATTCTGATTTTAAGAAGCCTAGCTCTTATTATGAGCCATTGGCCTGTATTTTACTGAGAGCAAGGGCTAGCATAACTCTTCACAAAAGAAATAGAAAGTGAAAAAAAAAACAAAATAATACAGAACAATGAACACAAGATTCAGTAACCAAAAATTGACCAGGCAGGAAGATCAGTATCCACAACTAAAAATTTTCCAAAGAGGAAAGTTTTTAACATTTTACAGAATATCATGTAATCACACTGACCCCTAATTGATTTTGGTAAGGAGTTCCAACATTTCTTGCCCAGATAAACAAATCCCGGATTTGTAAACAATTTTCTTACAAGTTGGATAGTGAAGCACTAGATAATCTATTGACCCAAGAACAGCACTATATGGTCAAAGATCAAAAATAAATAACATATAGGCAGGGGCCATACTATACAATATCTGGTAGATAAATGCACAAAGTTTAAAAGTGACCCTTGCTTTTATTGGAAGCAAATGCAGCTTAGATAGCAGTGGAAGTGCCCTCTCAAAATGTGAAACTACAGACAAGCTGAGCTTGGAGTTCCCTGCAACCAGCACAAATTACATTGCAATAGTAACAAATTGAGCGTCTGCACTAAGAGTGTGAAGATCACAGTAGGGAAGAAGGATCTAATTCTCCTTAGTTTCCATAAGGTTTTAAAGGATTTGGACATTTGTGACTCAAATGTTAAGTGACCACTTCCAGTACTCTTCATGTAGACTCCAACAGATAAGCAGTGTGGTTGATCATAAAACTGTCTAAAGGTGAATTATCAAAAGGATTAGTGAGGTCCAGTAATTTTGTTTTGTCCTTATTCAATTTTTATTTGAAATCAAATGCCCAAGATGCCATCAGGTCTAAATCTGATCTAACCACTAACAGAATTTCTTGAAGATCTCACGTAAAAGGGATGTAAATTGTGACATCATCTGTATAAATAAAGGAATGGAACCCTTGTACCTTTCAATAGCCTATCTAAAGGTGCCATTATGACATTAAATAAATTGGGAGACAAAGGATAACCCTGAGGTACTCTACAATCAGGAGGCCAGGGGGATGAGATAGATGCTATCAGGTAATATTGTCTGGTTCTATCCGTTAGGAAACCTTGGATTCCAAAGTGACCTAGCAAATGAAGTAGTATGGCATGGTCAACTACATCAAAAGCACTCAACATATCAAACTGTAACACTAGAACCCTTCTCCCTAAGCTAATTTCTTTCCTCAAATTTGCCACAGGAGTGGTTAAAACCATTTCAGTGCTGTAACATGGTCTGAATCTTGATTATGAGCTATGTAAAATGGAAAAGGTATTCCATGAGTTGATGCCCAACTAAACCTTCCATTACCTTCATCAATAAGGGGATGGAAGCAACTGGTCTGTAATTAATGACATCACTTCTTGAAGCCAGTGAGTTCTTTGGGATAAGAATTCGCTATGAAGAGAGAGGAGCTTGCAGCAGCTTTCCAGTTGGCATTCATTGAGGCAGACTGCAAGAAAACCACTATTGCTTTGTATCTTTAGTGAGATTAAAAGCTGAAGTTATCAACGTGAGCTACCAATTAAGACGGGTTATTTTACCACAAGTTGTGCTATTTTAGCATAAGGTCTCATTCCTGGAGAATCTTCCCCCTTTGGGTGGGCTTTGTGACCTCACTGCTCACCCCATTTTGGAACCTATAGATTCCTTTTCCTTAAAGGCAAAGCACTCTTTTTTGCTTCATTTATCCTAAACTAAGAAACCAGGGTCCTGTAGCTTAACACCTGTGATCAGGGTATGACCTTGTTCTGTCACACACTTGAAAGATAAAGTGTCTTCTTTTTTTCCAGTTGTGATAACTGCAGTATCCTTTTCTTTGCTGTGAATTCCTAACTGCAGCCACACTTTCTTCCTGAAAGACGCAGAGCTTGCTTTGAGAGGCAGTACTCATTACCTGGTACTTTGTATATTGCTAAATGCTGCTACATCCCCCAGCATAGCTTTCCTCAGTGTTAGGAAGAGGGAAGACATACAACTGTAGAGGACTGACCAGTTGGAAAGTGATGAGAGACAAGTAACAAAGATACAAAATGTGTCCATTTGTTGTGACTGCTTTGTGACTTCTGTATTTTTTAAATAGTGTTTAATATTCTAATTCTATCTGCCCTCTACGATGGGCAGACCACGTTCAAATCCAGTTTTGTCTAAGTGACCATCTGGAGCAGATGGCTCCTTCCAGAGTTTGAAAGGACATCAGAAACAAGAAACATCTGACTGCTGAGAATTTATTCGAGACCTTGGACTATCCCTATGAGGATGAAAAGACAACTACCGTGTCAGAGCAAGCTGGAGCATACACTCAGGTACAGCCCTAGAGAAAATTGTACCACTAAAAAAAGGTCTTATGCCCACTCACAAACACCTCAGTGGAGTAGCCAGACAGCCAGTTTTGGGTGGGCCTGAGCCCAAAGTGGGTGGGCACAAAATTTTCTCTGCTCCGCCCTACCTCCACCTCAAAATATAAATACTTTAGCTAATGAGGATCCTCAAGCTCAGTCAGCTGAAGACTTTCTCTGAGGGTGGCCAGAACTCTTCTTTTACCAAGCTTGGCAGGCAGCAGCAATGACCCTAAGCCACTGATACCAGCACCCCACACATGCTTAGCTGTCGATGGCTCAAGGATGCTGTTGCCAGAGCTTGGTAGAAGGGAGTTCTGGCCGCCTTTGGAGGAGGTCCTTAGTTGGGGATGTCTGGGAATCCTCACCAGCTATAGAGCAAGGGTTAGGACTGGTGTTAGACCTGCTTGGGCCCAGGTCAGAAAATAAAGGAGGGCTCCCCTCCCCGATTCCCTCTCCTTTTTGCCTCCCCTCCAATTTCCCACCTGCCATTACTATCACACCAACAGACCCTCACCAAATACAGAATAAGGGATCACAAATTAGAAATAAAAATATTTAGACAACAATTGAAAAGGAACCCCAAGAAGTTAAACATAGCATTACTGCAACACTGGAGACAAAAAAAACAGATGCATTTCCTTTTCTACAGAACACAATACAAAGACATTTGCTATGCACATTTCCAAAAGCTAACATATTCCATTTAAAACATATAAAATAAAATGCTTTGTTTCTACCTTTGTTGTCTGGACATTTTATTTTTCCATCTTGCTGGTTCCAATTTCTCTTTTCTGCTTTCCTCTCTGTCGTCTGCTAATTCTTCAAGCAGCTGCAGTCCATTTGTCTTTTCTCCTCTCTCCTGTCTGTTCCCTCACTATTCCTGCCTCTGACATATTGATCATTCCTTTGTAGCTCTTTTCTGCCTCTCTCTCACCCTTCTTCATCTCCTTTTTACTTTTCAACTACCTATCAAATTTCCATCTTCTTCTTTCACCCACTAGCTCTCCCATTCCCCATCTTACTCCTCCCCATCTCTACTTTCTCTTTTATCTTTAATCTACTTCCTATTACCACATTTCTACCCTCTGTAATCACTATCTCTCATTCATTTCCTTGCCACCCCCTCCTCTCCGTCTTGGCCTCTCCCACAGGGTTCCACCATTCCCATCATCTTCCTCCTTCCACCCTTCTAACCAGCATCTGATCCCCACCCCACCCTGGTAGACTTATATTTTCCTGCCCCTTCTCTCTTCATTCCTGTCCTCTCCCCCATGGCCCAGCATTTCCTCCCTCACCATCTACTGTGTACCTCTCCCTCCCTCTCATCCACCCCCATGTCTATCTCCCCCTCTCATTCCCACTGTCCACCATCTCTCTCTCTCTCCCTCTCCTTTGTGTTCTGGGTCCAACATCTCTCTCCCCTTCCCATACAGCATCTCTACCTTCCTCCCCTCTACCATCATGTCCAACATTTCTCTCTCCCTCTCCCTTGTGTTCTGGTCCAACATTTCTCTCCCCATACAGCATCTCTCCTTTCCTCCCCTCTACCATCATTTCTAACATTTCTCCCTTCCCTCCACCCCTATGTTCAAAATTTCTCCCCCTCTCACCACCTATCCCCTCTCTATACAGCATGTCTTCCTCCCCTCCACCTCATATGCAGCCAAGACTTCTCCCTTCTTCCCCGTGCAGTATCTCCCCCACCCACCATGTCTCATCTTTCCATCTTCCCTCCCCCCTGTGCAGCATGTTTCCTTCCATCTTCCCTCCCCCCTGTGCAGCTACTGTCCCCGTCTTCCCTCCCCCGTGCAACATCATTTCCCCATCATCCCTTCCCCTGTGCAGCAACTTTCACCCCATCTTCCCTTCCCCTCCTTGCAGGCCCGCCCAGTAGTGATGAGTCGCAGGCTCGGCTCGCAGCAATTCCCACACGCCGGCTGCCGCTCAACAATCTCCTCAGAGGAGAGGCTTCCGGGTTAGCGCTTAGTAGCTGCAAGGAGATTGTTGAGTGGCAGCCGGCAGGCAGCGTGTGGGAATCGCTGCGAGCCGAGCCTGTGACTGGAATCGCTTTGCAGAAAGGAACACTGCTGCTGGGCGGGCCTGACCCCAAATTGGGTGGGCCCAGGCCCGCCCATGGCTACGCCCCTGACTCACTTTTGTTCTCACCAGAGCTTCGGACCTTTAAATGTGAAGGAGGAAAACTGGAGACAAGAGATGGCATAAACCTCACTTGGATGGGGTCATGTAAGAAACCCATAAAGATGTACTGTCAAGCCTTAGCAGCTAAAAAAAATATTTCTCTGACTGCATGGAACTGGCTGCCAGTTCAACTAAGCAGCAGTTCAGCATAGTAAATGGCCTACTGCAACCCCCACAACAGAACTCAACTTTGCAATGATTTTGCTGAATACCAACAAAATTAAAAGTCTCTGTCAGGATTTACAGGCAATCTCACCTAGTCTCATGTCAGTTGATCAGGAGCATACAAACTTCTTTCTTACACAAACATGGGACTCAACCCACTAACAGAAGAGTGTCTTGACAAAATCTCGAGAGGGCTTTGACCAACTGCCTGCTCCCTGGACCTTTGTCCATCAAAGATAATGCTTCTGGCAAGCAGGTACCTCATTGAGGGGGGCACAAAAATCACAAATTCCTCTCTAATGGACCGCTATTAACAGCTTTAAAAAGGGCATTTGTGTGTCCTCTGCTAAAGAACAGCCTTTGACAAGGACAAGCTCAAAGTTACTAGCCAGTTATCTAACATCCCATATTTAGAAAACTTGTAGAACAGTTTTCATTCAGCTCAACATAAGTATTGCCATATTGGGCCAGACCAAAGGTCCATCAAGCCCAACATCCTGTTTCCAACAGTGGCCAATCCAAAAAAGTACAAAACATTTTATGCTGCTTATCCCAGAAATAAGCAATGGATTTTCCCCAAGTCCATTTTAATAATGGTCTATGGACTTTTCCTTTAGGAAGCTCGCCAAACCTTTTTTTAAACCCCGCTAAGCTAACCGCCTTTACCACATTCTTTGTCAACAAATTCCAGAGTTTAATTACACGTTGAGTGAAGAAAATTTTTCTCCGATTCGTTTTAAATTTGCTACTTTGTAGCTTCATTGAATGCCCCCTAGTCCTAGTATTTTTGCAAAGAGTAAACAAATGCTTCACGTCTACCCTTTCCACTCCATCCATTATTTTATAGATCTCTCATATCTCCCCTCAGCTGTCTTTTCTCCAAGCTGAAGAGCCCTAGATGCTTCAGCCTTTCCTCATAAGGAAGTCATCCCATCCCCTTTATCATTTTTGTTGCCCTTCTCTGCACACTTTCTAAGCCCACTATATCTTGAGATGCGGTGACTAGAATTGAACACAATATTTGAGGTGTGGTCACACCATGGAGCGATACAAAGGCATTATTACGTCCTCGTTTTTGTTTTCCATTCCTTTCCTAATAATACCTAGCATTCTATTTGCTTTCTTAGCCGCCGCAGCACGTTGAGCAGAATGTTTCAACGTATCAACAATGACACCTAGATCCCTTTCTTGGTCGTTGATTCCTAACGTGGAACCTTGCATTAAGTAGTATAATTTGGGTTCCTCTTTCCCACATGCATCACTTTGCACGTGCTCACATTAAACATCATCTGCCATTTAGACGCCCAGTTTCGTAAGGTCCTCTTGTAATTTTTCACAATCCTCTCGCAATTTAACAACTTTGAGCAGGCGTTATGGTGTTGAAATAACTTTGTGTCGCCAGCAAATTTAATTACCTCACTAGTTACTCCCATCTCTAGGTCATTTATAAATATTTTAAAAAGCAGTGGTCCCAGAATAGACCCCTGGGGAACCCCACTAACTACCCTTCTCCATTGGGAATACTGACCATTTAACCCTACTCTATGTTTTCTATCTTTTAACCAGTTTTTAATCCACAATAGGACACTACCTCCTATCCCATGACTCTCCAATTTACTCTGGAGTCTTTCATGAGGTACTTTGTCAAACGCCTTTTGAAAATCCAGATACAGAATATCAAGCGGCTCACCTTTAACCACATGTTTGTTTACCCCTTCAAAGAAATGTAATAGATTGGTGAGGCACAATTTCCCTTCACTAAATCCATGCTGGCTTTGTCTCATTAATCCATGCTTTTGAATATGCTCTGTAATTTTGTTCTTTATAATAGTCTCTACCATTTTGCCTGGCACCGAGATCAGGCTCACCAGTCTATAATTTCCTGGATCTCCTCTGGAACCTTTTTAAAAAAATCGGCATTACATTGGCCACCCTCCAATCTTCCGGTAGCATCCTCGATTTTAAAGATAAATTACATATTACTAATTTATCTTTCAAATTGACTAGAATAGAGAAAGTGGATAGATCTGAGTCAATCTGGATTCACACTACTGTATGATCTGTACAGAAACCAAGACAGATTTGCCTCTGTGTTAGTACTGCTGAATTCCACAGCAGCTTTTGACACTGAACCAAAATATCATGTTATCGTGACTGGCAGAAACAGATATCAGGGCCACAGTACTTGCTTGGTTCAGATCCTATCTATCAGATAGGCAACAGTTCATACTGTGTGGCAGCATCTCATTGCCACCATGGGCACTGACCTGTGAAATATCACAAAGACTGATACCGTTACCTCTTTTGTTTAATATCTGTCATGCTGAGCTGATTTGGAGGAAGATGCACTAAAGTCGTTGGTAATTCCCGTTCCCTACCAATTCCATAGCGAATCGGTAGGGAATGGGAATTCACTAAGGAAAGGGAATGCAAATGAGCTACTCGTTGTAGCTCCGTTGCATTCACCATTACCTTGGTAGCCAGTCGGAGAATCGGGACGTCCCATTCGGTTATGCTCCTCTTCTTGGGTCTCTTCAGCCAATCAAAGCGCATCTAGCTTGCTGGTGTCAGCTACATGCACTCGGATTGGCTGAAGAGACCTGGAAGAGGAGCATAATGGAAAGGGATGTCCCGAACTCCGGATCGACTCGCAGGTCCCCGATTCCCTTCTCCTCGCTGCTACAGAAGGTGAGCAGCGCCGGGGAGACAAAACTAAAAAAAAAAAAAAAAAAAAAACGGCGAAAAGACGTCCCTCACAAGCGCAGGCAGAGTACGTCCATAAAGGATGCCCCTCACGTGCGCTTGCAGCTTTTTTTTTTTCCTCTTTCACCTTTTTTTGGGGCCCTTTTCCTTTCCGATTCCCTCACAGGAGCCCTAACGAGAGGTGCAGACCTCACGTTAGGGTTTCCACGGTAAGGGAATCGGAAAAATGGTAGTGCATCTCATTATAATGAGCTGCAACGGTACTGCAGCTCATTATAATAGACTTTGGATAATTTGCATTCCGTTTTCATTGCCTGATACCGTGACAGAAAAAATGCCCTTGGTGCATGCCCCCGCTAAACTACTTGCATTTTAAACTGCCTGGAACCAGTTTAAAACGCAAGTTGTGGACTCGTTAGGTTTTGTGCATCTGGCTCTTGGTCGATAGATACTCAGTTCTGTGTCTCTGCATATGACGTGTAATTAGCTAGGGCTCAGAATTACTACCTGTTTAACAGCAATTTAAGAATGAACTAAAAACAACAAACTTTGCCTAAATCCAAGTGAAACTAAGCTCCTCTGGGTCCCCACCATAAGTGGTCACATACCTAACACCAAAATCCCTGTTGGGAGCTATGAATTCCACCTTAAATCACAGGCGTGGGATACAGCTAGCCTCAGAAATGAAGCAGCCAGAAGAACCAACCAGTGACTGACAAGTAACAGAAGTTTATTACCTAAGGTTGCACTTTTAATAAAAATATGCTTATATTATTCTACCATATGGATGTGTAAGTAAAAGCCCAACATGGTTGGCAGCAGACTGTTTACAGCAGGGGCATATTTACCCCCAGATTCTATAAGGGTCGCACAAAATTGGGGTGCTGATCCTGGATCATGGCCCAAAATAATTAGTTGATGGCCAAAAGCACTTAATTGGCACTAATTATGATTAGTGTGTGGATCTGGCTGCATGCTATTCTATAACAATGGGCGGCTGAACTGGATCGCATGCAGTTCAAAAGGGGGTATGGCCATGGGCAGGACAGGGGCATTTACAAAAGATGGGTGCAGTGTTACAGAATAATGGGGATCTGTGCCCAATTTGCAAGCCATGATTTGCCCAAGGTTTCATCTGGTGTAAGTCCTTGTGCCCAAAGCTGAGTGCTGAATTCGGTACCCAGAGTTGGTCACTGAATTCGGCACTCAAAGCTATTCTATAAAGGGTGCACATTTTGAAGCGTCCTTTATAGAATTGTGTTGACTGCCAAATTTTATCAGCAACCCAACTTTCAGTGTCATTTATAGAATCTGGCCCTTGGTCCTTATTATAGGGACATGTAACACAATCAGAACATGTACAGAAAATAAAATCATAATAATTAAATATATACATAATGACAAAATCATAAGAGTGAACACGTGCACATTAAACGTAACAAAGTCAGTATTTATTGATTGATTGCATGGGTTATAAATTTTTAAATCTATAATTCTTGGTGGGGAATATGATATATGCACAAAAGGGCCTCTTTTATCAAACCGCGCAAGCAATCCCCAGTTCAGAAATGCCGACAAAGTCCATTCACTTTGGGCTTCGTCAGCATTGCTGTGTGGGAACCGCTAGCACGGCTGATAAAAGAGGCCCTAATACATAAGAACAAACAGATCAGCACAAATTATCTCACAACAGAACATGCAAAAGGGAAATGGGACTTGATATGCAGCCTTTCTGAGGTTTTTGCAACTACATGCAAAGCGGTTTACATATATTCAGGTACTTATTTTGTACCAGGAGCAATGGAAGGTTAAGTGGTTTGCCCAGAGTCATAAGGAGATGCAGTGAGAATTCAACTCAGTTCCCCAGGATCAAAGTCCACTGCATTAACCACTAAGCTACTCCTCCACTCCACAGTATAAAGGTAAAAGTAAAAGGAGGGGGTATTACCCTAAAACAGGATATTCAGAGCATAAAGATTGCTTTCACTGGTCTCTTCAAGGCCAGTGTGAGTGACTGAAAAAAATAATTGCAGGTCTTAGTCATTTAAAATGTATAAATAAGATTTGGGGCAAGATGACCGCCAAGTGACGTCGCTAACAGGCAGCATTCTCACAGCTCTCTGAAAATATACCTATAGAGATGCCGAAGCGACGGGGTAAAACTGCCTCCCAGGCCCCGCAGCAGCAGACTCTTTCCTCTCAAGATATGCGTTTACTTCTGCAGGCAGCAGTGAGTTCATCTATCACAGTGCTGAATGTGTCGGAAGGCAGCCCACTGACACGCGCTGGTGCGAATGGAGGCAACGCAGTGTCTCCATGGCTAGAGCTGACGCTCAGCCCTGACACGAGGGAACTGCCCCCACAGCCGTTGAGCTGTAGCACTCTGACGGACGGGTCTCCCAGGAGGGGTGAAACCGAACTGAGTTGGGAGGGATTAGATCTTCCTGTTGGAACGCAAGGAGCCTTGATGGGAACTGCTACACCGGTAACAACTACGGTGGGAAGCGCTGCTAATCTGAATTCAGGTCTAATCATAGAGAAAGAGGTACCACCAACACTTTTTCCTTTTGAAATGCACAAACCAGCTGAAGTAACCTTAGACTCTCTTTGGACTTTAATAGTAGACTTAGGGAAATCACTATCACCTCAGATACAGAGATTAAATCAAGAAATGACAAAACAAGACCAGAAAATGAAGGCTTTGGATTTAAAAGTAGGAAAAATGGAACAATTAGAACAAAAAAGAGATTTGGACATGAAAAAAATGCAATCTCAACAGGAAGCTATGATAAAAGATTTGACATCATTAAGAAAAAAAAACAGAATCCTTAGAAAATATTGTTAGATGTAATAATCTTCGTTTTCTACATTTTCCAAAGCAACTTACTAAATCTCCTCGAGAGATGTTAAAAAAATATTTAATGGACATTTTTGGAGTAAAGGAGGAACTTATTCCACCCTTTGCACAGGTGTATTACCTTCCTACTAATGAACGTGGTGAACAGAGAAAACCAGAACAAGAACAGCTGTTGAATGTTACAGAACTACTTGAAACATCAGATTCAGAAATGGTTATTCCAACAACTTTAATTGTGACGGTGGCTTTGTCACCAGATAAGTCATGGTTAATGTCTATGTTCTTTTAAAAACAAAGATAAGTTGTTTCTTGGTCAGAAAATACAAATATTTCCTGATGTCTCGAGAGAGACGCAAAAGCGTCGTAAACAATTTCTTCTAATGAAACCAGTGGTAACTCAACTAGGTGCTACCTTTTATTTAAGATATCCGTGTAAGTGTGTGGTGAGATATCGATCAAATAAATATGTTTTCTTTGACCCAGCTCAGTTAACAGTGTTCTTAGCATCAAGGCAAAATGGGGATTCTTAAATATCAATCTCCCTGCAATTTAAGAATTGACACTGTGTAATGTTACCCTGTTAATGTTCTTTTGGCTCTAATATTGAAAAAACTTTTTTTTCTTGTTATGAAATATATTCAATTTCTTAACATCTTGCCCTAAGAATGTGGACTTGAGCAAGAAATTTCAAAAAATTTCTTTTCTTTTGTACTATTTTGTACCTTTCCTTATCGTTGGTGAAATGTATTGCTTTTCAAAACAAGCTTTGCTTGATTATAATTGTAAAAATGGTTATAAATAAATAATAAAAAAATGTATAAATAAAAACATGGATACATACCATAATGGCCTCAAGGAGTCCAGTGTAATCAACCCCTCCTTTTATTTATTTCCTTTATACTTTATTTATTTATTCATTCATTTTTGTATGAATTCCTCTTGTCACCTTGAGATCTCTATTATGTGACCCCCAAAAGTTTCTTATGTCTAGATTTTATTTAGGAACACTGCTACTATCTGTTTGTTTGTTTTTAGCACTGCTGCTGTTTGTTTTTATATTGTAAATGACTAAGATATGCTGCAACACAACTGACAGAAAATTGTAAACGGAACAAACCACAAAAAATGGCGGAAGATAAACCAAAACAGACCAAAAAACCAAGGGAGTAAGAGCGCCAGAAAAGTTTAATGGGACCCTACATGGTCCGTGTTTCGGCCAGCAGGCCTCCCTCAGGGGTCCTGAATGACACACTTATGTCCGCCATTAGACAGCATCAGCGTATTTTGTTTTTGTTTCATGAATATCTTGGAAGTGTACCTGTAAACGTCAGATTCAGGACCCCTGAGGAAGGCCTGCTGGCCGAAACACGGACCGTGTAGGGTCCCATTAAACTTTTCTGGCGCTCTTACTCCCTTGGTTTTTTGATCTGTTTTGGTTTATCTTCCGCCATTTTTTGTGGTTTGTTCCGTTTTCACGGGAGATTTCGACCTTTCTTTTGTGTGTTAGAAAATTGTAAACAACATGATCACATCACACCATTTTGCAAAAGCTTTATTAAGCTACCCGTACATTACAGGAGTAAGTTTACAACTCTAACTGATCTTCAAGGTCCTTAAAGGAAATGAGCCACAGTACTTGAAGAACACTACCTCTACACATCTCAAAGGTCACTAAGGTCCTCCCAAGGAACATCCCTAACTGCACCCTCTCTAAAGGAAATCACACGTCACATCCACTAATAAGCCTTCTCTGGAGTAGCCTCCACACTCTGGAGTGCACTCCCAGGAAGGCTTTGCTTAATACAAAATCATCTTCTACTTCAGGAAGCAGTGCAAGCCTAGCTCTTCTCCCAAGCCTGTAATGGAAGAAGCAAATATTAATTATCAAGTAACTGCAAAACTTTGGCTTTAACGTGAGCGAGTGTTCCCGGAAGTTTCCCATTCAAGATAACACAGAGGCAATGTCATTTTACCATGGGTTATGTGTATTGCAGATAATGCAATGCAGTTAGCCACACCTCTTCAGGTAGTGCTTAATGTTCCCTATTAGCATGCAGTAACAACTTCCATGTTATGCATGAGGTGGAGTCAATGCTTGTTCCATATCTATTCCACATGTGCAAGCACATTCTATAAAGTATATGCAAATATTTATGTGCTGATTATGCATGTATATCATTATAATAATTTCATATACATTTGTATGTGCCACTAGACTGCATAAGAGCAGTTCTGCACCTATTGTATATAGTGTGTATTTTACAGGTAGCTGTATATATAGGTGTAATCTGGGTGGGACTTGCGTGAGCTTAATTTATAGAATACACACATAACTCTGGCACTTAGGTGCACAAACTTACACTAATTCTATGGCAGTCTTAGGTGTTAGTGCCTAAATTATAGCAATAGTGTAGCCAGAGTTGACATTTGGGGTGAGCAATATGCATCTCTCTCCCTCCATCTGTCCCGCCCCACCCATGGTTCCGGCATCTCTCTCCATTCTCCTTTCCTTTAGGTCTGGCATCTTCCTTCCCTTCCCCCACTATCGGTCTGGCATCTCCCATCTCCCACCCCCATCCCTACTGTAGGTCAGGCATCTCCCTTCTCCCACCCACCCCCTGCCCATCGGTCCAGCATCCCCCTCCCACTGCCCTCCTCAGGTTCAACATTTTTCTCTTTCTCCCTCTCCTCACGGGTCCAGCATCTCTCTTTCTCCCCACCCCTCCCCTCCCTTCCCGATATAGCAGGATAAGACAGTAGTCATCCTCAAGTGGCTGAAGCATAAGTAGTTTTTGTTTTCCTCTAGAGACAAAGAGTTCTAAGCACATTCCACCACCAGATGACCCTAATACAGTAAAATCTGCATTGCCCCTATTTGCTTTGTCTTCCCAACATTGCACATCTTTTTGCAATGTGATGCCTTGGAATTTGCACCCTGCTTGTGACTTTCAACAACTTTTGAAACCTGTTGCATGTTTCCTTTCAAGACCTGTCACGTGGAGGCAAGTTTCTAGACCATGACTACACTGATTGAATTATAGAAAACAAGATTCTTGCCTTGGGAAAAAAAAAAAAAAAAACAATAGGGTGGGTCAGGGGTTTGAGGATGCCCTGGGGTAGAGGAAGGATGCAATCAGTTTGGTGCAGGGAAAGGGAGAAGCAGTTCTGGAGGAGGGCTCTGATGCCGGGGGGGGGGGGGGGGAGTCCTTCCAATCATAGAGGAGGGGAACTGGTTCTGGGAGGCATGCTGATAGGGGTGGGGAATGGGCTTATGAACAAGTTCTGGCAGGGTGCCAGTTTAGACAGGAGTTGCAGCCTTCAATCCTGCCCAAACTAGTAAATCCCGACACCAAAGTGTTGGGGCATACACATTTATTCACCTTCTGAAATGGGGAATAAACACGTATCTTCTGGAAATGCCTTAGTCCCATCCAAAACATGCCTAGACCACACCCCCTTGCCATTTGCACACACTCAGATTTGAGATATGCATATCTCAGCTTTGTAAGCTGGGAACTTAGACTTTTATGCAAGATAAATGTTTAAGTACCAGTTTATCCACCTCTCAAATGTGAACAGCCCTTCTAAAATGACTGCCAAAATATATTAATCAACAGGAGGACTTGAGTAGAAAACCCAAAAGATGAAAGGCTTAATGAATTTGTGTGTCCTGGAGTTCATATTAATACATACATTATAAGTAGTACCTTTCCATTTTAACTTGCAGACATTGGAGCCGACTCTGTGGGTGCTTGAGCACCCCCAATATTGAGAAAATTCCTTGTATGTGTCCAGGGAGGGGTTATTTCCATTGGGATTAGCACCCCCAATAATTTTGAAAAGTTGGCTCCTATGCTTGCAGAAGTCCAGTTAATACCAGTTTTAACTTTATGGGTGATTGATGAAGCAACCGAAGGGGCTTGCAGGCCCATAGTGATATTGAAAATAGGTTTGCAAGCCTGTGGAAACAAAGAAAGACCCCCACCCAACCTGGAAATGATTCAGGAAGCAGGATTTGAGCAGAGACATAGAGGTCAATATTTAGCCATGCAGTCAACATATAATTTGAAATATCTAGCTTATATGTTTTCAAATCAAAATCCATTTAGGCAGTGCTACTGAATATCCACATATAACTTGAAACATTTAAATGTGAAAACACAAGAGAAGGACCGAGAGGAATCCCCATGAAGAGGACCAAACACAGTAAGGAAATGGAGCCACTCTATGGAACCAACTGTCCTTTATTACAATCCAGCAAAATGTAGATGACACGACATGGCCGTGTTTCGGCAAAACGTTGCGTGCATCAGTGGTCTGTACTCATACACAGTTGGTGTAGCGCTATAGAAATGATAAGTAGTAGTAGAAAAGGAACAGCATTCACATTTAAAATAGTGCTCCAAGTTATACGTACTATTTGAACAGCCCATCTAGATGCATAATTTATTCATGGAACATAGAAATCAGAATTGATATATCCAGGTTGGGATGTGTACAGCCAGTAGTATTTTAGAAAACGATCTGCCACTGTGGAGCCTTTTCTTAATTACATGCAGGAGTGCATGTATGTGTAGTAGCATGTGCAGCATGAGCATTTAATTTTTAATTATAACATAGTAACGTAGTAGATGGCGGCAGATAAAGACCTGTAAGGTCCATCCAGTCTACCCAACAATATAAACTCATTACATATGGTATGAAGTGTTACATCTTATGTATACCTGTTCTTGATTTATCCTTAACAACTCAATAATGGAATGGAGGAGTGGCCTAGTGGTGGACTTTGGTCCTGGGGAACTGAGGAACTGAGTTCGATTCCCACTTCAGGCACAGGCAGCTCCTTGTGACTCTGGGCAAGTCACTTAACGCTCCATTGCCCCATGTAAGCCGCATTGAGCCTGCCATGAGTGGGAAAGCGCGGGGTACAAATGTAACAAAAAAAAAAAAGTGAAAGAAAACACAACACTCTCTTGGTTAACAGAGGAAAGAGATCTCATAATACTGTGGCAATGATAACACACCATACTTTTCACAGTTTCTTTACAGCCCACAGTTAAAAAGTAATCATGGATAAAAAAAACGTCCTAAACATTTTTTGTTTGTTTTTTACACAATTGTTAACTCAATCAAACTTTGCTCAATAATTAAAATCTTGTCAGATACTGTCCCAAAAACACATCTCTAAGGATTAAACAGTGGACTTATCTGAATAATGAGGCATTCGTGTGGACTTAGGTTCAACCCCAGCTGTAAAGCTCAAATCAGTGTGGTCCTGATGGACCTGTTTCGCAATAGCTTCATCAGGAAACCCATTAAGTTATGGTCAGATCAAGAGAGAGGAA